>NC_064849.1:168901534-169232368 GCF_024139225.1 Suncus etruscus
GTAGTTCCTCATTTTTGAAGCTGGGAAAGCTATTTTTGAAATTTGATTACACATTCTCTATTTTGGAGTCACTTTCATTTACTAAGCAAGCTAAAAACCCAACATTTTCTTATCGTTGTTTTTGGCTAAATGTGGCAAGCATATGGGGGACCATATATGGTGCCGAAGATGGAATCCAGGTTGACCCTTATGCAAGGTAAATGTCCTGCTGCTGTACTGTCACCCAAGAAAAAACTTTTTAAGTCCACTGATTACAACTTTTAAGGGGTATCTGATAACGTTCCAACCTCAATGCTTTCATTTTTCTATTAAAATCAGAGCCCAGTGGATACAGCTTACAGGTGGAGAGCCCTACGCATCCAGTGACAATGTACAGGCAGTTCATTCTTCTTACAAGTGAGGTCCTGATGGCTCCGTACAATGATGGAAGGAGCATATTACTGCATCACCGAGAACAGCCCAGCCCCATGAGAAAAGTGAGGGCAATCCCCCAAGTCCAAAAAAAGTAGCCCAAAACAAAACAACGACAAAAAGTAAAGAAAACCTCCAAAAGTCATTCCTCATTTACTGTCTGATCATTCTGGCTGTTTTAAATGCCATGACTTCATGTAAACCTCCTAAGTGGCCTTAAGGGCGGATCCAATGGTTACTGCCCCCGTTTTAAGGAAAGAAAAGAAGAAACAGTAAGGTTAGTCATTTGTCCGACATCACACAGCTCGGAAATGATGGAAAGGAAGCCCAAATCTGGGTTTGTGCTTCCAGAGTTTCAAGGTCTCTTTTGCAAAATACCAACCCCCCCCCCACACACACACACAAAAGGAAGCCCAAATCTGGGTTTGTGCTTCCAGAGTTTAAAGGTATCTTTTGCAACAATACCAACCAACCACACACACACACAGACACACACACACACAGACACACACACACAAGGAAGCCCAAATACACACACACACACACACACACACACACACACACACACACACACAGAGAGACACAACCCAAAGCCAACAGTTGATCCGAGACTAGAAGAGACTTTCCAATAGAAATGAAGTAAACTGACAGACATCCTGTGACTGGGCTAAGAGCACCTCCAAGTCGGGGCGTCTGTCCCCTGCGCGGCGGAGGTGGCGGCCTCCCGAGAGCCGTTCCGCCGAGTCCCACCGGAGAGCGCCGGGCCGAGGTGCTCCTGGGTCTGCAGACCCGGTCCCGACGCGGGGAAGGTGGGCGCAGCGGGCCGGGGCCGGGGCCGCGCCCACCCACCGCGCCCGCTCCGCTTCCTCTGCCCGGGTGCCCGGGCTCGCCTGCCCGCTGCCACCAGCCCCCTGCCCGGCGCCGGGCCGCCGCGCTCCCTACCTGAGCCGGACTCAGCCCACGGACGGACGTGCGCGCGCGCGGCGGGGGTCGGCCGGGTCGGGCCGGGTCGGGCCGGGGCTCCAGGCCGCTGCTCGCGTCCCGCGTCCCGCTTCCCGCTCGCGGCGCTTGGCGGCGCCTCCTCGCGCAAGGGCTCGGGCGAGCGCGGACGTGAGGCCGAGGGGCCGCCGCTCCGCCGCTCTCTCTCGGCCGGGCGGGCCCGCCGCGTCGGCCGCCCGCGCGCTCCTCGCCATTGGCCGGGCCGGGCCGAGCGCGGCGCCCATTGGCCGCGGGCGGTGGGCCGACTCCGCGCGGTGGGCGGGCGGCCGCGCCCGGGGCGCCGGGGTCGGGACGCGGCGGGAGGAGGCCGAGGCGCCCGGAGACGGGGACCCCGAGGGCCGGGCGGGGCGGCCCAGGCGGCGGCAGCCGACCGCAGCTCCGGACTCCCCGCGGAGACCCGGACGGAGGCGCCGCCGCGCACGGGCCGCGGACGGTCGGCGCGCCGGGAATGGCCCGGGGCCGCCCGAGCGCCCTCCGAGGCCTCGGGGATGGAGACGGAGAGCTGGAGCCGCCCCGAACAGGGAGACGACGGGAAAGGAACGGAAAGCGGAGGGGGAAGCCGCCGGAGGGGACGCGGAACTTCTCTCGCGAGCCGCCCTGACGACGGAAAGAGGAACCGAAGGGAAACGCACAGGCGCCGCAAAGTCCAAAACAAACGTCTAGCTACGGCCCCGTCTGTGGCTCTCAGGAGAATAGAGAGTCAGTCCATGGGAAGGGGCTGGGGGTTCTTTTTTATTCTTTGCAGACGGGAAGGTGCAACTGAGTTCCTTCCTATTGGAAGATTTCGAAAACCTTGTTTAGACTTTAGAAAGTCTCAGGTTCTTTTTCTCGCGTAGGATTTATTTGTCCTGCAGGGGAGTGGGTGGATTTTGTTCGAGCTGCACCCACTGGGGTTCAGGAGCGATTCCTGACTGTGCTTCAGAGTGATTCCCGTTGTGTTATGGAACTAAATATGTGCTTCTCAGGATCAAACCGGGTCTGTGACTCCCTGCAAGTCACTTGTCTTCCTAATACTTTTCCTGCCCTTGGTGACATCTGAACCACCTTCATAGCAACAATGCTCTTCAAGTTTTTGCCTTCACCCTGACTCAATCTTGGGAAAATGCCACACTATAAAAATGTGTTTGTTAGTTTTTTTTTCTAGATTCGTAAATTTAATCTACAAAGTTCTCATACTAACCTACTATGATCATTTGTATTCCTGAGATGAATAGTAATTTCCCGTTTATTCTTGACTTTTTTTATTTCATTTATCCCTTTTCCCTTTTCCCTATCTCCTTATTTCTTCTTTTGCGATTCTAGCCAGGACTGTCAATTTTGCTGATTCTTTCAAAAAATTATTCTTGCAAGCAATCATAATTAGTTTTATTCTTTCTTTGTAGTGTGTTTTTGTTTGTTTGTTGGAGGGGGGGGGGGCTTTTGAGTCACTGCCGGCAATACTCAGAGCTTGCTCAGAGCTTGTTCTGCACTCACGAATCACTCAGAGATCACTGCTGGCACATGGGATGCCCTGAATTCAATCCCAGTGAGCTACTTCTAAAGCAATCAGCCTATTCTCTGTTTAGGTCTGGTCCCACTGTTCTTTATTTTCTTATCATTTATTTATGCTTGAATTTTTATCATTATCTAAAGTATTAGTTCTAACTAGGGTTTCCTTTGTTGTTCTTTTTCTAGATTATTCAGGTGTGTGGTTAGGTCATTTAATAGTACCTGTTTGCTTTCTCATAAACACTTTGCTAAGAAATTTTCTCTTGGTATGGCTTTTGTTGTGTCGCATTAATTCTAATAGCTTATGTCAGTCTTATTATTTGTATCCAAGAATTAGCATTCTCTCTCTCTCTCTCTCTCTCTCTCTCTCTCTCTCTCTCTCTCTCTCTCTCTCTCTCTCTCTCTCTCTCTCTCTCTCTCTCTCTCTCTCTCTCTCTCTCTCTTTATTCACACCCGAAAGCACTCAGGGTCTACTCCTGGCTCTATGCTCAGAAATCACCCCTGGCAGGCACAGGGGACCATATGGGATGCCGGGATTCAAACCACCGTCCTTCTGCATGAAAGGCAAATGCCTTACCTCCATGCTATCTCTCTGGCACCATCTTTCTTTCTTCCTTTCTTTTTTCTTCCTTCCTCCCTCCTTTCTTTCTTTCTTTCTTTCTTTCTTTCTTTCTTTCTTTCTTTCTTTCTTTCTTTCTTTCTCTCTTTCTTTCTTTTTTTTTCTTTCTTTCTTTCTTTCTTTCTTTCTTTCTTTCTTTCTTTCTTTCTTTCTTTCTTTCTTTCTTTCTTTCTTTCTTTCTTCTTCCATCCTTCAATTACTTGTTTCTTTCTTGGCTTTTTTTTTTTTTTTTTTTTTTTTTGTATTTCTGGGTCACACCCGGCAGCACTCAGGAGTTACTCAGAAATCCCTCAAAATCACTCCTGGCATATGGGGACCATAAGGGATGTGGAGATTCAAACCACCATCCCTCTGGATCAGCTGTGTACAATGCAAAGGTTCTACCGCTGTGCTATCTCTCCAGCCCCATCTTTCTTGCCTTTTTTACACTTCCTCTTTGACTCAGTGATTGTGTAGTAGTATTTATCAATTTCAAGTTTTTGAGTTTTTCCCCCTAATTAGGTTTGTGATGTAATTCCAGTTTAAAAACACTAAGATCTGAGAGAATATTTGCTATGATTTTTAACTTAGTGAGTTTATGAGGCTTGTTTTTCTCTCCAGCATGTGGCCTATCATAGAGACTGTTACATGCATCCTGGAGAAAAATATGTACTTTTTTGGATATAATTCATTGTAGCGCTATTTACAATAGTCAGATTCTGGAAACAACTCAAATGCCCTTCAACAGATGAATGGCTAAAGACACTGTGGTACATATACACAGCTATGCAGCTGTCAGAAAAAACGATGTCATGAAATTTTCCTATACATGGATGGACATGGAAACTATTATCCTGAGTGAAATAAGTCAGAGGGAGAGAGATAGACATAGAATAGTCTCACTCATCTATGGGTTTTAAGAAAAATAAAGGACATTGGTGTAAGAATGCCCAGAGACAATAGAGATGAGGGCTGGAAGGACCAACTCATGCCATGAAGCTCACCACAAAGAGTGGTGAGTGCAGATAAAAAATAACTATACTAACAACTATCATGACAATGTTAATGAATGAGAGAAGAAATACCTGTGTTGAAATCAGGCAGCTGGGGGGCGGAGAGGGGAAGGAAAGAGACGGAGGGGGGCTTTGATGATGGGAATGTTGCACTGGTGAAGGTGGGAGTTCTTTTATGACTGAAACCCAACTACAAACATGTTTGTAATTATGGTGCTTGAATAAAGATATTATTTAAAAAATAAAATGATCAGTATCAATAAATATTGATAAAAGCATTTCTTCTGTTTCTTCTTGAGGCTGCTGTTTCCATGTTGTCTGGTTGATATATCCAGTTGTGGGGATATGGAATTAAAATAACCCATGATTATTAGATTTCTGTTAATATTTTCCAGATAGTAATTGTTTTTTACATGTTTTGATAAGACTGGTGCATCTGTATTGTCTTTTTCATGTATAGATCATTTGATCATATGTAAAACTCATCTCTCTTTTTATTACCTTTATTAGATTTTTATCTCTTTTTTTGACATTAGTATAGTTGTCTTTACCTCTTTAAACCCTACCCTTTGCCAATATGAGACTTTCAAGTCTTCTACTTTGGCCCTTTGTGTTTATCTTAACAGTGCAAGTAAGTGGAATATAAGCCTGGGTTCAGTTTTGAGATTCACCCAGTCACCCAGTGCTTCTTGATCAATGAGTTCAGGACATGAAAATTCAATAAAATTATAAAAAAAATAAAAATTTAAAGCCATATTTTATGTATGAGCAAATGTGTGTCTTTAGTCCTGTACTTAGGACTTAAAGAGTCTTAAATCCTGTACTATCCCTTAAGAACCTGAAACATTTTTTAAGATTTATTTATGAAATTGTTTTAGAAAACTATATTACTTCTTCTGCGCCTATCTGCCTGTGTTTCTGAATCCCTGAAGGTTTCCTCAGAGGCCTAGGGAGTGCACCCAAATAAAAAACTGCATTTTGAAGCTGCCCAGTGAGTACATTCTGGCTACGGGGGTCGCTGTCCAATAAGCTGAGGTCTCTGGCCTGTGAAGGCTCTGCCCTGCTGTGCCTTTGTTCACTTTGAGGACGGTCAACTAGAGGCAGCATAAGAGCATGGTTGCTTCGCTTTGATTCGCAGCCACACACTCTTTCTAACCAATGAACCCCACCAAAACAAGCAGGAAAAACCACACTACAACCATGACAATGGGGAAAACTTGCAGGCAAGCACCATCCACAGAGAATGAAGATGAAAGCTCCGATGACCTAATAAATTTCAACCTCCTGATTAACTTCTCAGATAAGGAGTTTATAATTGTTCGTAGAACTCAAAAAAAGCATAGATCGATCTGAACAGAACACATAGACAGAAATCAGGAAACTCCAAACTGAACAGAACATATAGACAGAAATCAGGAAACTCCAAACTGAAATAACAGATCTGAAAAACACGGTAGCTCAACTGAAAACCTGAATGGATAGCCTCACTAACAGGGTATCAGCAGCTGAGGAGAGAATCAGAGTACTGGAAGATGTGATGCAGAAAAACTCAACACAAGAGAAGAAATTAGAAAAGAACCTTAAGACAAACAGACAATGGAAAAAGTACTCAAGGAATGCGAACAGATGAAAATAGAAGTCTTTGACAAACTCAACAGAAACAACATAAGAATCATTAGAGTCCAGAAACCCAGGAAGAAGATCTCCAGGAAGAATCAACTGTTAAAGACATCATCAAAGAGATACTCCCAGAGTTAAAGACTACAAGCAATCAAATCCTGCATGCCCGAAGAGTACCAGCTAAAAGAGACCCAAAGAAAAACACCCCAAGACATATCCTCGTTACAATGACAAATCCCATAGATAGAAATAGAATACTGAAAGCAGCAAGATCAAAAAGGGAAATCACATTCAAAGGAGGATCCCTAAGACTTACAGCAGACATGTCATAAGAAACTCTCAAGGCCAGAAGACAGTGGTGGGATATTGTGACAAGATTGAATGAAGTGAATGCCTCACCAAGAATACTGCACCCAGTCAGACTCACATTCAGGTTTGAAGGAAGAATACATAGCTGCATGAATAAACAACAGCTCAGAAACTTCACAGATGATAAACCAGCCTTAAAGGAAAAACTGTCAGGTCTACTCTAAGACAAGAGAGACCAACAAACACAGCAAACTTATCTACAAAGATGACCCTAAATCCTATGACAATCATCTCCCTCAATGTCAGTGAAATAAATTCACCAATTAAAAGACACAGAGTGGAAAAATGGGTCAAAAAGATTAATTCAACCCTCTGCTGCATCCAAGAAACACATCTGAATAGTCAGAACAAGCATAGACTCAAAATCAAAGGCTGGAGGAAAATCATCCAAGCAAACAACACCCTCAAAAAAGCTGAGGTGGCCATATTAATATCTGATGACACCAATTCAGAAAAGTGGTAAGGGACAAAGGTGGACATTGTGTACTATTCAAGGGATATGTGCAACAGGAAGGAATCAGACTATTATATATGCAGCCAATGAGAGACCAGCAAATTATTTAATACAATTACTGACAAATCTGAAAGAAGAAATCAATAATAACACAATCATTGTGGGAGACCTCAACACGGTGCTATCAACACTTGATAGGTCAACAAGATTGAAACCCAACAAAAACATACTAGCCCTGAAAAGAGGCTAGTAGATATATACAGGACACTTCATCCCAAAAAACCTGGATACACATTCTTTTCCAATGTACATGGGTTATTCTCCAGAATATACTAAATGCTGGCACATAAAACATAACTCCATAAAATCAAGAGGATAGAAATCTTGCAGAATACCTTTACTGACCACAAGGCTCTGAAATTAGATGTGAACTACAAAGCCACACAGAAAAAAAAAAAGTTTAACAATTGGAAATTAAATACCCTGCTACTGAATAACCAGTGGGTCCGAGATGAAATCAAAAAGGAAATCAAAACTTTCCTGGAAACAAATGATAATGAAGACACAAACTGCCAGAATCTATGGGACACAGCAAAAGAGGTCCTGAGAGGAAAATTTATAGCTCTACAAGCACACATCAGGAAGGAAGAAGGGACATACCTGAATAAGTTAATGACGCAGTTCAAAAAATTAGAAAATGATCAACAAAAGGAACCAAAAATAGGGAGACAGAAGGAAATAACAAAGCTGAAAGCAGAACTCAATGAAAAGGAAAACCAAAAAACAATCTGAAAGATCAACAAAAGCTGAAGTTGGTTCTTTGAAAAAAATAAACAAGATGGATAGACTGAAGACTCATCCCTCCTTTCTTCCTAGGTAACTTGACCTTACCTGCAAACCCCGCCCATTCCTGGGAGGGGTCTTGGAAAAGGTAGATAAAGCCTTTGACCGAGGGGATTGGGGCTCTGCCTTTTTGGTCTTTGGCCAGCATGGAGGTCAAAGGGAAGATGGCTGACAGGAGTTAAGATGCAGGGCTAGCTAAGAATGACTGAACGCTTGAAGTATGAATAAATCTGATACTTCCTGATACCTGTCTCTGGATGAGTCTGATTCCGCCGTTCACCTAAACCTGGGACCCGCCAGCTGAATGGGGATAGCAGAGCCATGTGGCCTGGGATGGCAGAGAAAAATCACTCCATCCCTCTCCATCCACCACCATCGTTAATTATTTAATGCTACAATAGACCATAGGCAAAACTCACAAAGAGAGAGAGAGATAAATCTGATAACCCGTATTAGAAATGAAAAGGGGGAAATCGGGGGTCGGCCCGCGCGAGGGGGTCGGGCGCGTCCCGATCCCGCTCGCCTCTTTTCCCCGGTGGGTCGTGAGGTCGACCAGCACTCCGGCGGGACTTGGGGCCGGGGACGGTCTCCCCGTTTTAAAAAAACAAAAGAAAAAAAAAAACAAAAGAAAAGGGGGAAATCATGATAGATATTGCAGAGATCCAAAGGGTAGTCAGAGACTACTTTGAGAAACTTTATTCCTACTAAACATGAGAACCTAGAAGAAATGGAAAAATTCTTGGACACTTTAAACCTTCCCCATATAAGTAAGGAGGATGTAGTATATCTAAACACCCCCACCACTACTGAGGAAATTGAAACTGTAACCAAACACTGCCTAAAAAGAAAAGCCCAGGCCCAGATGGATTTCCTAATGAATTTTTTCAAATTTTTCAAGAGGAGCTACTACCAATCCTAGCCAGGCTCTTTCATGAAATTGAAAAAACGGGAACACTCCCAAACAGCTTGTATAAGCCAACATCACCTTGATACCAAAACAAGACAGAGACACTGCCAAAAAAAGAAAATTACAGACCAATATACCTGAGAATGCTGATGCAAAGATCTTAAAAAAAAATCTTGGCAAATAGGATCCGAATGCATCATCAAAAAGATCATACACTACCACCAATAGTAGGTTTCATCCCAGGAATGCAAAGATAGTTTAACATCCATAAATCTATCAACATCATACACAACATCAACAACAAGAAAAATAAAAATCACATGATCATATCAATAGATGCAGAGAAAGCATTCTTGGTCAAAACTCTCAGCAAGATAGGAATGGAAGGAACCTTTCTCAATCAAATTGAAGCCATCTATCACAAACCAATGGCAAATATTATCCTCCATGGAGAAAAACTAAAAGCCTTTCCTCTAAATTCTGGTACAAGACAAGGCTGTCCGCTCTCACCACTCCTCTTCAACATAGTACTGGACTATAGCGATCAAGCAAGAAAAAGATAACAAGGGAATCCAGATAGGAAAGGAAGAAGTCAAGCTCTCATTGGTTTCAGACAACATGAAAACCCTAAAGACTCTACCAAAAAGCTTCTAGAAACAAAAGATTTATATAGCAAGGTGGCAAGCTACAAAATCAACCTACAGAAATCAATGGCCTTTTTATTCACCCATAATGTTAGGGAAGAGATGGAAGTCAGGAAGGCAATCCCATTCACAATAGTGCCACACAAACTCAAATATTTGGAGTCAACCTGACCGAAGACGTGAAGGACCTATACAAAGAAAACTACAAAGCCCTGCTCCAAGATATAAGAGAGGACTCACAGAAATGGAAACACATATCATGCTCATGGATTGGCAGGAATAACATCATTAAAATAGCAATACTCCCCAAAGCTTTATACAGATTTAATGTGATCCCCTTAAAAATACCCATGACATTCTTCAAAGAATTGGACCAAACACTTATGAAGTTCATCTGGAACAATAAACACCCTCGAATAGCTATAGCACTCCTAGGAAAAAGAAAATGGGAGGCATTACTTTCCCCAACTTTAAACTGTACTACAAAGCAATAGTTATCAAAACAGCATGGTATTGGAATAAAGACAGACCCTCAGATCAGTGGAATAGGTTTGAGTTCTTAGAAGTTGTCCCCCAGAAATACATTTATCTAATTTTTGACAAAGGAGTAAGAAATCCTAAGTGGGGCAGAAAAAATCTCTTCAACAAGTGGTGCTGGCAAAACTGGTTAGTCACTTCCAAAAAAACGAACATAGAACCCCAGTTAACATCATGTACAAAGGTAAAATCCAAGTGGATTAAAGACCTTGATATCAGACCTGATACCATAAGGTATATAGAACAACACGTCGGTAAAACACTCCATGACATTGATCCTAAAGGCATCTTCAAGGAGGAAACTGCACTTTCCAAAAAAGTGGAAGCAGAGATCAACAGATGGGAATACATTACGCTGAGAAGCTTCTGCACCTCAAAAGAAATAGTGCCCAGGATACAAGAGTCACTGAGTGGGAGAAACTATTCACCCAACACCCTTCAGATAAGGGGCTAATATCCAAAATATACAGGGCACTGACAGAACTTTACAAGAAAAAAAAAATCTAATCCCATCAAAAAATGTGGAGAAGAAATGAACAGACACTTTGAGAAAAAAGAAATACAAATGGCCAAAAGGCACATGAAAAAATGTTCCTCGTCACTAATCATCAGGGAGATGCAAATCAAAACAACGATGAGATACCACGTCACACCGCAGAGATTGGCACACATCACAAAGAATGAGAATAATCAGTGCTGGCGGGGATGTGAAGAGAAAGGAACTCTTATCCACTGCTGGTGGGAATGCCATCTAGTCCAACCTTTATGGAAAATGATATGGAGATTCCTCCAAAATCTGGAAATTGAGCTCCCACTCGACCCAGCTATTCCACTCCTAGGGATATGCCCTAAGAACACAAGAATACAATACAAAAACCCTTCCTCACACCTATATTTATTGCAGCACTATTCACAAAAGCCAGGCTCTGGAAACAACCAAGATGCCCTTCAACAGAAGAATGGCTAAAGAAACTATGGTACATATACACAATGGAATATTATGCAGCCATCAGGAGAGATGAAGTCATGAAATTATCCTATACATGGATGTACATGGAATCTACCATGCTGAGTGAAATAAGTCAGAGGGAGAGAGAGAGAGACGCAGAATAGCCTCACTCATCTATGGGTTTTAAGAAAAATAAAAGTCATTTTTTGTAACAATCCTCAGAGACAATGAGAGGAGGGCTGGAACATCCAGCTCACTTCATGAAGCTCACCACAAAGAGTGGTGAGTGCAGCTATAGAAATAACTACACAGAGAAGTACCATAATCATGTGAATGAATGTGGGAACTGGAAAGCCTGTCTGGAGTACAGGTGGGGGTGGGGTGGGATGGAGGAAGATTTGGGACATTTGTGGTTGGAATGTTGCACTGGTGAAGGGGGTGTTCTTTACATGACTGAAACCTAATTACAATCATTTATATAATCAAGATGTTTAAATAAATAAAAAATGGAAAAAATATATTAAAAAAACTTAATACTAAGTATTAATAGCCAGCCTCTGGAAACAACCAAGATGTCCTTAGACAAATAAATGGCTAAAGAAACTGTGGTACATTTACACAATGGAATAATATGCAGCTATCAGGAGAGATGAAGTCATGAAATTTTTCTATATGAGGACGTACATAAAATCTATACAGTTGAGTGAAATAAGTCAGAGGGAGAGAGATAGAGGCAGAAATCTATGGGTTTTAAGAGAAATTAAAGACACTACTGTAATAAGTCCCAGAGACAATAGAGTTAAGTACCGGAAGGGCTGGAAGGATCAGCTCACAATTTGAAACTCACCACAGAATGGTTAACTCTGTTATGGAAATACTACACTAACAACAAACATGACAATGTTAAAGAATGAGAGAAGTAAAATGCCTATCGTGAATACAGGCAGAGGTGGGGGAGCAAGGGGGCAATGTTGAACTAGTGATAAGGGGTGTTCTGTTTATAACTGAAACCGAACTACAAATATGCTTGTAATCATGGTGCTTAAATAAAAATTTACATAAAAGATAGATATTTTTTATGATTTACTATCAGTGTTGACCTGCATACTTATTTTATATGCCTATATTCCTCGGCTACCTACTAATTTCTTGGGAGGAAATGGTTGGCAAGTAGAAAAAGCTTAAGAAGTCCTATTCTATGTTTGTTCTCTACCATCCAAATTTTCAAGGAGGTGCAGTTCTCAGGCTGAGAAGAAGTCGTATTCTTTGCAGGGAAAAGAAAATGTCAGTGCAAACTTCTTTGCAGATTTCTAGATTCGTCATTCATCTTGAAGAAAGAAATTTCAGAGAAAGATTTAGTAAAATTAAATAGTTTTATTTAGTAATGATGAAAGGAGATGATTATAGAATAAAGAGAGTTATTAAATAAAGGAAAGAAATAACACATTCTGAGTTTGGAAGTGAGAGGGTGTACATGACCCTCAAATGAACTGCACAGTTGCCTGAATGATATAGACCTTAACAAGCTGCCTTCATATGGATTCTCTGAACATATAAGAGTTTATCTTAAAGCTGTGCTCACTCTAAACTCTATAAACCTCTTTATTGAAAACCTAATCAGGGTTTTGTTCTTGATAAATTGTCTCCCAAGGGGTTTTTTAACTGGAACTGCATCTTCTGAAGTCTGGAAACTAGGTTTGTGTGAGAGAGAGAGTAACCCCTTTTTCCACATAAGATCTTTTTCTTTATAGAACCCTAAAATTCATTGCCAAGGACTTCCTCACCTGACTGATGGCTTCAAAGCAAAAAAGCAATTACTATTGACTTGTAAGGGGGGGGGAGTCAGTTTCAGTTGTGTGCGGTACATTTCATTGTCATTGTATCCCTGATTAGTGAGGAGAGCAATGTTTACTCTTGACCACCTGTATGTCTTTTTTGAGAATATACATCTTGACCATCTGTATGTCTTTTTTTTTTTTTTTGAGGAAGCTTTTGTTTATTTTTTTCTTCCCATTTTGTATTGTTGTATGTTTTGGGGTCAGATCCAGTGGCGCTCAAGGGTTACTCTTGGCTCTTCACTAAGATATCTCTCCTGGCTGCCTCAGAGAGCCATATGGCCCCACAGCAAGCAAGCAAGCAAACAAACAAGATTAAATTATTTATAAAAAGTTTTCCCATCTTCACTAGAATATCTATAAAGAAATTATTTTTGAAAAATTAGAAAACATTCCTCAACTGTTTGCAAAATTAGAAATAAATATTTTAGTGATAAAAGTAAATATAATTTTATCTAAAAATTGAACTACTTTAGAGACAGATGGATATAATTTCCACAAAATTAATCTATAAGTGATTATTAAATTAAATTATTTTTTGTTTGTTTATTTTGGGGATTACATCTGGTGGTACTTTTGGCTCAGTGTCTGGAGGGTCACTTCTAACAGAGTTCCAGTGACCACATGATGCAGGGATCGAAACAAGGTGTCTAGCCAACCAAATTTAAAGCTACTTCCCAAACATAAGTGTGGTATTTAGTATTTCTTCCATTCACTCTGACTTCTACATTTTATTGAATTAAAGGAGCAAATGTTTCAAATATTATATCATAACATTTTTATGCCATAAAATTTGTCATAATATTAATGGCTTAAAGTATCTCCCAAATTTTAGTTCATCTCAGGTCAAATTTATAATCTACATGAGCTTCTGACTAATTTTTCTTAATAAATTCTTCTGTGATGTAAAGCCACTTCCACCACATAATGGCCCACAATATGATTTATGAAAGCAGCACAAATACCTGTTTCAAATTATAAGGACTAAATATCCAACTTAGATAATTGTTCCATATAATTTTATTGCAGAATATATATGCATATAATTTTATTTAGGATATTGTATAATTATTAGTACTATTATAAAAAAATTTTTTTTGGTTTTTGGGTAACACCTGGTGGTGCTCAGGGGTTACTCCTGGCTGTCTGCTCAGAAATAGCTCCTGGCAGGCACAGGGGACCATATGGGACACCGGGATTCGAACCAACCACCTTTGGTCCTGGATCGGCTGCTTGCAAGGCAAACACCGCTGTGCCATCTCTCTGGGCCCTATAAAAATTATTGACCTCAAGAAAATAGTTACAAGTTATTGGATATAAGGAAGAGCATAAAAACCTACATAAAGCATGAAAAAATTTTACAAAAGAAGTAAATTTAGACTCAAAATCTTTCTGTACCTTTATTTGAAAAATAATAAAATTATTACAGAATTTTCCAGATTATATTTATGCAATAGTTTTAAATAATGTCACAAAATTGGAAGCAATTTCAAAGTGCTAAATATAAAATTAAACCTCTTGGCAATCAAAATAAGCTTAAAAAACAAAATGAAATTAAATATCAATAACAGAAAGTGATTGGACAAACCCAATGTTTAAGAAGTTAAAAACTATGTTTTAAATAATGAATTACTCAAATTAAAAACATAATAGTATTCTATAATAAACATAAAATTAAAACATATTAAAATTTATGGTACAGTAACCAGAGGAAATATTTTTCTCTAAATATGTTTATTTGAAAAAATAATCTATAAATTACATCACCATATATCTTAAGAAAAAAGTTTAAAATTTATGAAAGTATATAATCAGACTTACATGATATCGTTGATTGAAGAGCCATATATTTACAAACTCAGGGATAAGAAACAAAAAAGTCAAGCTCTCACTATTTGCAGATGGCATGTTACTATATTTACAAAATCCAAAAGATTCTATCAAAAAGCTTCTGGAAACAATAGATTTATATAGCTAAGTGCTAATCTACAAAATTAACACAAAAATCAATGGTATTCTTACATACAATTAATGATAGAGAAAAATAGACATTTAAAAAATTCATTCAATATAGTATCACAGAAACTCAAAAATCTTGGAGTCAACTAAAATAAATGACCTATACAAAAAATTACAAAGTCTGGTTCAAGAAATAAAAAGAGGACACAAGGACATGGTGACATGGATCTCTGTTCATGGATTGAGAGGATTAATATAATTAAAATAGCAATATTCCCCAAAGCATTATATAAATTAAATGCAATTCCTCTATGTATATCTGTGAAATTCTTCAAAGTAATGGATCAAACACTCCTGAAATTCCTTTGGAACAATAAACACCCATGAATAGCTAAAGAAACCCAAAGGAAAAAGAAAATGGGTACTAGACCCTAGTCTAGGTTTTGGCCTATGATCTGTACAACAACCAAGATCTCTAATTCCAGAGGTCTGATTGAGACAACTGCAACTGAGCATAATGAAAGACTATCTAGGCTTCGTCATAGGATCGGTGCAAAACCAAGACAACTAATTCCAGAAGACTGATTAAAATAACAGTGATGGAACAGAACTTCTAGAATTGTAAAGAAAGACTCCATCCTATGACCTGTGCAAATACCAAGATCTCTAGCTACCGTGGCCTGATTTTATCATCCACGACAGAGCAGACAGTTTCTAGACACCACAAAAGGACCTAGGGAAAAATAAAAGAACATGTACTAGCCTGTAGTTATTCCCATGACAGTGGGTGGAGAAACCCTGTATCTCTTAAGGCCAAGGGAATTCGCTTTCTTTTTTATTAATATCTTTATTTAAACACCTTGGTTACAAACGTGATTGTGGTTTGGTATCAGTCATGTAAAGAAGACCCCCCTTCACCAGTGCCACATTCCCCTCACCAATGTCCCAAAACTCCCTCCTCCACCCCACCCCCGCCTGTATTCTAGACAGACTTTCTACTTCCCTCATTTATTCACATTGTTATGATAGTTCTCAATGTAGTTATTTCTTTAACTGCACTAATCACTCTTTGGGTGAACTTCATGTAGTGAGCTGGACCTTTCAGCCCTCCTCTCTTTTGTCTCTGAAAATTATTGCAAGAATGTCTTTTATTTTTCTTAAAAACCATACATGAGTGAGACTATTCTGCCTCTATCTCTTTCCCTCTGAATTATTTTACTCAGCATAATAGATTCCATATACATTATTTTTATAATATCTTTATTTAAATATCTTGATTATAAATATTATTGTGATTAGGTTTCAGTCACGTAAAGAACACCCCCTACACCACTGCAACATTCCCACCACCACTGTCCCAAATCTCCCTCCGTCCCACCCCACCCCCACCTGTACTCTAGACAGGCTTTCCAGTTCCCTCATTCATTCACATGGTTATGGTAGTTCTCAGTGTAGTTATTTCTATAACTGCATTCACCAATCTTTGTGGTGAGCTTCATGAAGTGAGCTGGAAGTTCCAGCCCTCCTCTCATTGTCTCTGATGATTGTTGCAAACATGACTTTTATTTTTCTTAAAACCCATAGATAAGTGAGACTATTCTGCGTCTCTATCTCCTCTGACTTATTTCACTCAGCATAATAGATTCCATGTACATCCATATATAGGAAAATTTCATGACTTCATCTCTCCTGACGGCTGCATAATATTCCATTGTGTATATGTACCACAGTTTCTCTAGCCATTCATCTGTTAAAGGGCATCTTGGTTGTTGCCAGAGTCTTGCTATGGTAAATAGTGCTGCAATGAATATAGGTGTAAGGAAGATATTTTTGTATTGTATTTTTGTATTTCTATGGTATATCCCTAGGAGTAGTATAGCTGGATTGTATGGGAGCTCAATTTCCAGTTTTTGGAGGAATCTCCATATAGCTTTCCATAAAGATTGGACTAGACAGAATTCCTACCAGCAGTGGATAAGAGTTTTTTTCTCTCCACATTCCCTCCAGCACTGTTTGTTCTCATTCATTGTGATGTGCACCAATCTCTGTGTTGTGAGGTGGTGCTTCATAGTTGTTTTGATGTGGAGCATTTTTTATGTGCTTTTTGTCCATTTGTATTTCTTTTTGATCGAAGTGTCTATTTCTTCTCCCCATTTTTTGATGGGATTATATTTTTTTCTTGTAAAGTTCTGTCAGTGCCTTGTATATTTTGGATATTAGCCCCTTATCTGATGGGAATTGGGTGAATAGTTACACCCATTCAGTGGGTGGTTCTTGTATCCTGGGACTGTTTTCTTTGAGGTGCAGAAGCTTCTCACCTTAATATAATCCCATCTGTTTATCTCTGCTTCCACCTGTTTGGACAGTGCAGTTTCCTCCTTGAAGATGCCTTTAGTCTCAATGTCATAGAGTTCTTTTCAATATTTACTGTTCCTATGCAAAAGAAGCACAAAGTAATATTTTTGGTTTGTTATTGTTGGTGTTTGGGTATTTTGTTTGGTATTTTTTTGTTTTGTGCTTTGTTTTGTTTTTATTCAGGATCGTGGTTATTGTGTGGTTGTTGTCTTTATTGCTATAGTCTTTTCAGGTTTTTTGTTTGATTTTTTTTGTATTGTTATTTTTTTTCATTTCTTCTCTTAAATTGATATTTACAGCCTCTAGAAGGACACCTCTCATTTTTTGCTTGTTTGATTTTTGCCCCATTTTATTTTTTTTTCCTTCCTTCAAACAGAACCACATAACTTGAACTATCTTGTTCTGCCTCACAAATTAAGGGGAAAATAATGGAGGGTACCAAGACCAAACAGTCATATGAACATTAAGTAGAAATAAGAATTGGTCAGACTTAAACATCAAATCTAAAGCCAATGACAACAGAATCGATACCCAATTTACAACAAGCTAGACACAGAGGAAACCACTTATACTATAAGCCCGGGGAAAAAGGAAAGGAATATGGGATGCATGCTAGGAACAGAGGTGGAGGGAGGACAACATTGGTGGTGGGAATGCCCCTGATTCAATGTCATTATGTGCCTAAAATATTACTGTGAAAGATTTTTAATCCACTTTGATGAAAATAAAAATTATTTTAAATAAAACAGAATAGTATTGGATTAGAGATTCTCAGATCAATGGAATAGACTTGCGTGTTCAGAGAATGACTTCCAGATATACAATCAATTACTCTTTGATAAAGGGGCAAGAAACACAAAATGGTGCAAGAAAAGCCTCTTCAACAACTGCTATTGGACAACTGGTCAGCCACACCCATAAAAGAGAACCTCTATCTAACGCCATGCAATAAGGTCAAATCAAAAATAAATTAAAGACCTTAATATTAGACCTGAAACTATAAGATATATAGAAGACTTGGACAAAACATTCCTTTATATTGAGACTAAGGCATCTTCATGGAGAAAACACCACTGTCGAAACAAGTGAAAACAGAGATAAAGAAATGGGACCACATTAAATTGAGAAGGTTCTGCACCTCAAAGGAAACAGTCATTAAACACAAAGGCCACCTATATAATGGAAGAAACTCTTCACCCAATACCCATCAGAAAAAGGAGCTGATATATAAGAAATACAAGGTTTTGACAGAGCCTAACAAGAAAAAATCTAACCCCATGAAAAAATGAACAGACACTTCCACAAAGAAGAAATACAGATGGTCAAAAGCCACATGAAAAAATGCACCTCATCACTAATCATCAAGAGATACGAATCAAAACAACAATAAGATATCATCTTACACCACAGTGATTGGCACACACAAAAAGAACAAGAACAACCAGTTCTGGTGTGGATGTAGAGGAAAAAGAACTCTCATTCACTACTTGTAGAATGCCATCCAGTCCTACTTTTCTGGAAAACAATATGGATATTTCCAGAAAAAATAGAAATTGAGCTCCCATAGCATCCTTGAGATTTACAGCAGACCACCTCACACCACAGAGATTGGCACACATCACAAAGAATGAGAACTAGCAGTGTTGGTGGGGATGTGGAGAGAAAGGAACTCTTATCCACTGCTGGTGGGAATCTAGTTCAACCTTTATGGAAAGAGATATGGAGATTCCTCCAAACACTGGAAATCCAGCTCCCATACGATCCGATCCAGCTATACCACTCCTAGGAATATACCCTAGGAACAAAAAATACAATACAAAAATCCCTTCCTTAAACATATATTCATTGCAGCACTATTTACCATAGCAAGATTCTGGCAACAACCAAGATGCCCTTCAACAGATGAATGACTAAAGAAACTGTGGTACATATACACAATGGAATATTATGCAGCTGTCAGGAGAGATGAAGTCATGAAATTTTCCTATACATGGATGTACATGGAATCTATTATGCTGAGTGAAATAAGTCAGAGAGAGAGAGAGAAAAGACACAGAATGGTCTCACTCATCTATGGGTTTTAAGAAAAGTGAAAGAGGGCCCAAAGAGATAGCACAGTGGCGTTTGCCTTGCAAGCAGCCAATCCAGGACCAAAGGTGGTTGGTTCAAATCCCGGTGTCCCATATGGTCCCCCGTGCTAGCCAGGAGCTATTTCTAAGCAGACAGCCAGGAGTAACCCCTGAGCACCGCCGGGTATGGCTGAAAAACAAAAAACAAACAAAAAAAGAAAAATGAAAGACATTCTTGCAATAATTTTCAGAGACAAAAGAGAGGAGGGCTAGAAGTTACGGCTCACTTCATAAACCTCACCACAAAGAGTGATGAGTTTAGTTAGGGAAATAACTACATTGCAAACTATCCTAACAATGAGAATGTAAGAGGGAAATAAAAAGCCTGACTAGAGTACAGGTGGGGGTGAAGTGGGGAGAAGATATATTTGGGACACTGGTGATGGGAATGTTGCACTGGTGATGGGGGGGTCCTCTTACATGACTGAAACCCAACCACAATCATGTTTGTAACCAAGCTTAAAAAAAGAAAAGATGAAATATAAACTATGCTGAAATATGGATAGAAGTGAAGGAGCCATGTTAAAAAATGCTCTACCTATTTTTTTATTTCTCCAATAAAGAGACTTATATTTTGAAAAAAAAAAGAGAAAATAAAATAAAATAAATAGAGCACCCACTTGATTCAACAATACCACTGTGTATGGGGTATAATCTAGGAAAAAATAACCACATTGCAAAAAAAATGCCCTCTGTACTCCTATGTTCATTGCAGCACTGTTTACAATATCCAAAATCTGGAAGACAACCCAGGTGCTTAATAACAAATGAGTGACTAAGAAAACTATGGTACATCCAGATAGTGGAATATTATACAGCTTTTAGAAAAAATAAAGTCATGAAAATTTGCCTATACCTGGATGGTCATGAAGACTATTGTGCTGAGTAAAATGCAGAGGGCCAGAGGCAGATGCAGAATAGTATAGCTCATCTGTGGGATTTAAGAAAAAAAAAACTGCATGATAATAATACCCTGAGAAAATAGACATGAGAGCCAGAAGAACTGGTCCATGATCTAACACTTATCACAAAGAGTGGTGAGTTCAGTTAGAGAAATAACTGTACCAACAACTACCATGACAATGATAGTTAGAGAAATAAATAGAATACTGTCTGGAAGACAGGCAGGGGGAGGGAGAGGAGGAAAATTGGGAACATTGATGGCAGGAAAGTTACACTGGTGAAGGATGATGTACATTTGATGATGGAAACCTAAGTACAAATATTTTTTGCAACCACAGAGCTTAAATAAAGAAATTATTATTAAAAACATTAAAATAACACAGAATGATAGTGTCATATTAGTAGATAAAGTAAAAATATTTAACAAATATTTTTTCTGGATGGAAAAACTGAACAAATTGAAGTAATATCCTTAAGTTGATAAAAGACTTCATGATTAAAAAAGTAAGCTATTTTTATTTAAGATAAATGAACAATCTAAAATATCCACTTTTACCATTTCTTTTTAACATTGTACCATAGTGTTTATTCAATAGAAGCAGTCAGAAATAAATAAATAAATAAATAAATAAATAAGTAAATAAATGAAAATACATTCAGACTGGAAATGAAGTAGAATTACTTTTGTTCATGTGTGGTATCATGAATAGTGGAGAAAATCTGTTGGTATTTACACATCTATAATTGTAGCAACGCTAGTAAATAAAATTAACAAGGTTGGAAATTGCAAATTAATATTTTGGAAACAAATCTTTGGTAATTATGCCAGAGAGATAGCACAGCAGTAGGGTTTTTGCCTTGCACGCAGATGGATAGTGTTTTAAATCCCGGCATCCCATATAGTCCCCTGAGCCTGCCAGGAGCAATTTCTGAGTGCAGAGCCAGGAGCAACCCCTGATCGCTACTGGATGTGATCCCAAAACCAAAAAAAAAAAAAAAAAAAAAAAAACTTTGGTAATTAGGATTGAAAATATGTATCATTATGATAGCAATCTATTATTAATTGAAATATTACTATTAAATGAAATAATGTTCAAAACCCTATAAATTGTAAGCAAGATATAATGAAACTAATGAACTAGAATTTTAATTTTTTGTACAACTATGGATAAAATATCATTCTCTCCAACTTGATATGTAAATATCATACAATTCAAATGAAAATCTCAGAAGACTTACTTATAGATGTTGGCAATTAATTATAAAATGTATATGGAATGCAAATGAAATAACAAAAAAAACAGAAAAAGAGCAGAGTTGACTAATTTACCTCATATGATTCTGAGTGTTAACATAAATTGTGATAGTTGAAGACACTCCATGACATTGAAATTAAAGGCATCTTCAAGGAGGAAATAGCACTCTCCAAACAAGTCGAAGTAGAGATAAACAAATGGGAAAATATTATGCCTCTGCACCTCCAGGGAAATAGTGCCTAGGACACAGAAGCCACCCACAGAGTGGGAGAAACTATTCACCAAATACCCATCAGATATGGGGCTCATATAGAAAATATACAAGGTACTGACAGAATTCAACAAGAAAAAAAAAAACTAACCCCATTAAAAAAATGGGAAGAAATGAACAGACACTTCCTCAAAGAAGAAATACAAATGGTCAAAAGACACATGAAAAAATGCTCCACATCAAAAAGTCACACACTATTTTTATTATCAACAATGTACAAAGGAGAGAAAAATGCAAAATTTAAGGCAATTATAAATTATCATATGCTTTTGAATGAGATCATTTAAAGGATTCAGACACAGATGTGTATAAAATATACATATATCATATACAAATGATATATAGTTAGAACTTTAGATAGAGACCCTTTACTATTTCACAATCCAGATTTTCCCCAACACAGATTTATACCACTTTAAACTCTAGATTTTGCGATTAGACTGCTGATTGGTAAATATTGGCTTTAAATTTCTCCATTAGTTGTCTTTACTAGTAGGTGTCTGATCTTGGGGAAAATTATTTTTCTTTATGATGTTTCAGTTTTCTTTTTAAAAATGTTGTCATAGGAGCTGTAAAGATAATACAACAGGTAGTCATAGCACAGAGATAGTACTTGCCTTACAGAATGCCAATCCAAATTCTGTCTTCAGCATTCCATATGGTTCCCCAGGTACTATCAGGAGTAATTCCTGAATGGAAAACCAAGAGTAACCCATGAACATTGCTGATGTTGCCACAAACCAAAAGGATGAGCTGTCATAAGAAATTTTGCCTTTTAACCTGCAATAAAAGCTTAAATAACTAGTACTACAAAGCATTAGAATACTATTTGTACATAGTAAGTTCCCAACAGATTATAGTAAGAACAAGTCTGTCATAATGGGTGTTATTGTATCATAACCCCATAATCTAAGGTCAGTCATGTGGAGACATGCAAAATTCAGAAAGTTAATATATTAGAAAGTATATTGAAATGACCCCACATTGAACATTTTTAGAGTTTAGTATACTTGGTCTAATACTTTCCCTATATTATATTCTTTAGTATTTAGACAGAAAATAAAGTTTGGATTGAATGCTAATTTAAGTTTTAAATTTTATTTGTTTTAAAATTCATTTGCCCCAATGTTGGGGGTCCTTGGAGAAGGAAGGCTGGTACAATGGTTATGAATATGGTGTTGGAATTATGTGCAATAGAAACTGTCATGAACAGTATTGTAAATTATAGAAAAGAAAAGAAGAAAAAGAAAGAAGGAAAGAGAAGAAAGAAATAAAATGAAAGAAAGATAAAGGGAAGATAAAAAAGGAAGAGAAGGAAGGGAATGAAGGAAGGAGGAAAGGAAGGTGGGAAGGAAGGTAGAAGGAAGAAAGGAAAGAGGGAAAGAAGAAAGGATGAAGTGGAGAAAAGGAAGGTAGCTTTGAAGATAGGAGGGAAGAAAGGAAGGAGGGAGGGAAGAAAGATAGGAGGGAGAGAGGGAAGAAAGAAGGAAAGGAAGGAAGGTAGGAGGGAGGGAAGGGGAAGGTAATAAGGTAAGGAAGAAAGAAGGAAAGTTAAGGAATGAGAGAAATAGGAAGGAGGGAAGGACAGAAAGAGGGAGGAAAGGAAGGAAAAAAGGAGAAATGAGTGAGTGAGAAAGGGAAGGAAGAAGAGAGGGAGGAAAAAGGAGGGAGGGAGAGAAGGAAGGAAGGAAGAATTGTAGGATGGAAGAAGTGAGTAAAGGAAGGAAGGAGGAAGAGAAGAAAAAGGAGGGAAGAAGGGAAGAAAGGAGGAAAGAAAGGAGCTTAGGATGGAGAAAGAAAGGAAGGAATGAGGGAAGGAAGAAGGGAATTTGGGAAAGGGGGGAAAGAGAGAGGGAAGGAAGAAGGGAATGAAGGAGGAAGGGAATGAATGAAGAAGGAAGGGAGGAAAGGAAAGAGGGAGGGAATAAAGGAAGGAAGGAGGGAAAGAAGAAAGGAGGGAGAGAAGAGAGAATGGAGGAAAGAAGGGAAGGAAGAAGGAAAGAAAGGTAGGATGGATAAAGAAAGGAGGGAATGAGGGAAGGAAGGAAGAGATTTGAGAAAGGAGGGAGAGGAGGCAGGGAAGGAAGGAAGGGAGGGAAGGAAGGAAGGAAGGAGAAAGTGAAGGAAGCAAGGAGGAAGGGTAGGAAGGAAGGAGGGAGGAAATGAAGGAAAGGAGGGAATAAAGATAGGAGGAAGGGAGGGAATGAAGGAAGAAGGGAGGGAAAAAAGAGAATAGGAAGGAAGGCAAGAGGAAAGAAAGGAATAGGGGAATGAGGGAAGGAAGGAGGGAATGAGGGGAGGAAGGAAGGAGGGAAAGAAGGAAGGTGGGAGGGAGGAAAGGAGGGAAGAAAGGAAGGAAGGAGGGAAGAAGCAAAGGAAGGAAGAAAGAAGGGATTGAAGGAAGGAGGGAAGGAAGGAAGTAGGGCAGGGGTGGCGAACACGAGGCTCTGGAGCCACATGTGGCTCCCGGCCAAAATGAATGTGGCTCTTTGCCTCTTATTATTTTGTATACTGTGGTTCTTTGCCAAGTTTGGATTTTGTTATGCTGCATCTGAGGAGGGACCTCTGAGGAGAGATCTCCGAGCTTGTAGTCCCCTCTCCCATCCCTCGGAAACAACTGCACGGGCCAGCGAGCGGGGGACCCCTGTGGTACATATTGGGTCACATCTTATCTTGCCATTTGTTCTTAGTGTGGAGGACGAAGCACACCCCCACCATCACTGCAGGATTTTGACCCTCACTCAAAATGGCAAAATGCAATATGTGTTTCATAGATTATTGTTAAAATTAGATGCTTTTGCGTGTTTGCTTTGGCAGGTCACTGCGTGGTGTGGCTCTCTGACTCTCACAGTTTAAAATTTTGGCTCTTTGTGTCGAACTTGTTCGCCACCTAGGGATTGAGGGAATGAAAAAATCCAATTGCACGACCCAATTTTGGCCACTAGATGGCTATAAAACATTATATACTAATTTTGTGTCTGCCTTTGTGTTGATCAACTATAAAAAATATATAATTTAAATACATGAGTAATATTTGTACTTACCTGCAGTTTTATAATTTCCCCCATCATGTACTTAAAGAGGAGAGCAGGAAAGGCAGGATCAGAATTCTTTCTCTATAGCCCAAACACATGGTCAAGACTATTTGAGGGAACTCACTAGTGTTGCCCAAACAAAAAACCAAAAAGGTCATTTTATATGCAGTGCTGTTTGCCCTAATATTGCACTTTGGATGTAATGAATCTTGGTTTTTCCATACCACAGCTACCTAACAATAAAGAAGGCATCTTGCATTTTCAATATATAGACTGAGCAAAGAGAGTTGCAAACAGGCAGCAAAAAAGAATCTATGCTAGAGAGGTGATCCGAATTCTTCCAGCAGCTAGTGCAAGTTCAAGGATAAGTTAGCCTCAGGTTATTAGAATAATTTTCAAGTAGAAATATTCTGACTCTATATCTGCATTATCTAACTATCAGAAGTATTATAAGGACCGACACTGCAGTTATGGACTATAAATTATATGGATATAACTTATATACATAAATTTATATGTCTATATAATTTATATAATGAATATTATATATGTATATAATTATAAATTATATGTATTATTTTCTAGATGGCTTCTCCTAGTTAGTGGGTGGGATGGTTTTGGAGGTGGGGGAGTCTTGTAAAGAACGATTTTCAGAATCAGGTCGATTTCCTAATTAGTGTTATAAATATGGCCTGCATAGATTTAAAACTTCAAGTGGTTTTTTAAATAAATTTATCTACTCTGAAAGATTACTTTTAAATTTTTGGTGATGAAATATATGTAAAAAACTTTCACTTCAGATTTAGACATTGATAAGAGGCATATAAAAAGAGTTAAAACTTCTCTAGTTTTTGTCATAAGAAACTGGGAAGGGGAAAATAATCAGCTAAAGTATATATCAGAAATATAGCCCAGAGAGAAATGACTGAACTCAAATAAACTACAGCTGAACCTTCAAATGGGACCAAAGTTCTTTTTTTTAAATAAATTATCTTTATTTAAACACCGTGATTACAAATATAATTGTAGTTGTATGATTACAGTCATGTAAAGAACACCCTCCTTCACCAGTGCAGGATTCCCACCACCAATTTCCGAGATCTCCCTACTCCCCACCCCACCCACACCTGTACTCGAGACAGGCTTTCTTTTTCCCTCATTCATTCACATTGTTATGATAGTTTTCAGTGTAGTTATTTCTCTAACTGCACTTATCATTCTATGTGGTGAAATTCATGTCATGAGCCCCACCTACATGGGAAGATGGGGGGAAATAAGGATTGGGACTGAGGCAGTAAAATATTAGAAATGAGATTTGTAGGGCAGTATCAAGCTCGCAATACAAGATGGATGTTATGGATATATAAAATATATGCATACAATACTATCAATAGGAAAACAAGGAGAAAAAAATGTCAGTGACTGTCCCAACATAAACCAGTGTTAGAACAGCCTGCCCTCCTCCCAAAGCGCATTCCCATTAGTGTAGGGAGAGGTAGGGGGGAAGCCTGAGAACCACTAAGAGTCCACCCGAACCCACTTCTGGCCATCTGAGCTGGCACCCAAGGAAGGTCTGGAGTCAGGGGAAAAAGAAAAGGATGGCTGGGGGCCTGCCAAGCCTCCCAGCACTCCCCAGGCCAGGGAGAAGGGCTCCGATATGGGGCCTCCCCAAACCCCATACCTGGCAAGAGCTGGTCTCCAGAATCAAGGAGGAAACCGGAAGCCAGATGTCTGCCCACCCTCCTTCCCATGCACCTCCCCCCTGGAGTATGGAGGGAGGGGGGAAGCCTGAGTACCCTTAAGAATCCACCTGAACCCACTTCTGGCCGCCTGAGCTGGCACCCAGGGAGGGCCTGGAGTCCAGGGGAAAAAGAGTGGTTAGGCTATAGGGCCTGCCAAGCCTCCCAGCACTCCCCAGCCTAGGGAGAAAGCCTCCGGCATGGGGTCTCCCCAAGCCTTGTGCCTGGCAACAGTTGCATAAGCTCAGTTTTTCTGATCTGCTAGTTCAGTGTGAAAATTTTTAATTTCAGTTGACAAATCCTCTTGATGCTTAATTGTGCTCCAGTCAAGTCTATCGATGCTTTTTTAAGCACCCTGAACATTTTCTATAATTCTATTCTAAACTTCTTATTTGAGAGGATACCTAGCTGTTTCCTAGGTTTTAGATTATTAGAGGAGCCATCTTGATTTCTGTAACTATGGGGGTGTACTGCAAAATTACTCCATTGGTAAGGCTGTAGATTGCTTCTTACAATGTGCAGAAATGGAATTCAGGGGTTACAAGATAAGTGTGGCCGCAGAACAAAGCGGAGCAGGCGTGCTTTTCAGGTGTGGGTCCTGCAGAGATTATGGTCCTTGGTGTGTCTAGGCTGGCTCAGCAGGAAAAAGGCAAAGAGCATGGCCGCTGTCCCTTTTAAGTCTCTGGGTGCCCAATCACATGGCAGGTATCGGCCCCACATTTGTTGGGTGGGGACATCTTACTGGGTGTGGGTCCTGGAGAGATTATGGTCCTTGTTGTGTCTAGGCTGGCTCAGCAGTAAAAAGCGGAACCAAACTTCTGACTGAAAACTCAAGATATTTTCAGAAAGTGATGTAAGTGCTTCTTTCAGGAGTTATATTTGAGATTTGCTTGGCAGTAAATGAAACAGGAATCACAGATTTTCTAACGTGCTAAGACACTTGAGTTGGATGTAACAAGTGTCCAAAACATAGCACAACTTAACTGAATTCCATTCGTGATTAGAACATTAGTTCTGCCCAACGCACTGATTTAGTGTTTAGTCATGATAAGATTAGTAAATGAATACATCTAAGTGATGTCCCAAGAAGAATGATAGATAACATTTATTAGATGTGCCTGATGTTGGAATTGAGAGTTTAACTCATTTCGGTAAGTAAAGTCCATCTAACAACAATCAAAGAGAAAAATAAAACATCTAGAAGCAACAAATAGAAAGAAACATTGCTTCAGTAAGACACGTTTGGTAAAAGTGTGTCCTTTGTGTTTGCTGTCACATATCCGGGTGATGTCACTTTCAGTTAGTGGGAGCATAAAGTGAGGTAAATGCAATGCACCAGAAATAAGCGCGAGTTATGTTAGTTCAGTTGCATGAGCTCTGACAGTTAGATGTGCCCTAAGTAATAATGACATAATGTTGGATGAATGTGTTGGTTGTATGTACCAATGTAAACGTTGCAACAGGGTCCTAAATAGGTGAGCTTCATGCTGTATCTACAGAAGAGATACAATGTCGTATAAGAACCAATGGGCTATCATGTATTAGTAGCTCGAGGTTGATGGAACACGCACAAGAATGTACCTGTGAGAGAACTGAGTGACATCGGTAAGTTTCCTAAATGCACTACGTGTGTCAGATATATGTAATTCATCTCATGGATGTACACGGGAGTACTATGAGGGAGGAAGGTGACATTGGTTAGAGGTTACACCTTTACCTTAGGCACCAGTTAGATAGCAGAGCTCAGATAATTCAACTGCTAGTATAGCCTAGAACAAAAGTATGGATTTCCAAAGTGGTAGAGAGCAAGAAATAGAACAGATGCAGAAGTGTGCTGCATGCATGAAGTACATCAGTAAGCTGCATTATAGTTGAGTGAAAGACGTCCAATCAATACTTTGAATGCGATGAGCCAGAGAGATCTGAGCATGAGTTAGGTGGGTGAAGCAGAATTAGCCATAATGGTTAGATGTAGAGGAAGAATCAGAGGGAAGAACGAGTAACCTAAGTTATTTGGATAAGACTGTGAGTTAGACATCACAGGGAGAACAAACCGTTTGCAGCAGATTGAGTAGTATAGGAGAAACAGACCTAACCAATTTAACAGAGAGGAGAGTACAGAGAGATGAGAGTAAAGAAGAATTAGATATGTCTCTGTTCGATGTGACTCACGAAATGGATGACATGTAAGTTCACTGAGATAGGAAAGTCAGTGAGTGACATGTCAGCGATTTAACTGTTCGCCTCAGTGAGTTCTACTCGCCGTTTGCTTTGCAATCAATGGAACAGAAATCAGAGATGTTATCATGTGATAAGACACTTGAGTTGGATGTAACAAGTGTTCAAAATGTAGCACAACTTAATGGAATGCCATTAGTGATTACAAGATTAGTTCTGCAGAACACACCTAATTAGAGTTTATGAAGGTGTGATAAGATTAGTAAGTGGATACATCTAAGTGAAGTCCCAAGGAGAAAGTGAGATGACATCGGCTAGATGTCCCTGACGTTTGAATTGAGACTTTAACTCATTTCGTTCAGTGATGTCCATCTAGAATCATCTGTCACAAAGAAAGAAAGAGCTGCAGCAAATAGCAGCAACAAATAGAAACATTGCTTCAGGGTGACTCGTTTGATCAAAGCGTGTCCTTTGCGTGAGATGTCACATATCCAGGTGATGTCACTTTAAGTTAGTAAAGAAAGCGGGAAGCAAGATGAATGCAGTGCACCAGAAAGAAGCGCGAGTTATGTGGGTTCAGTTGTACGAGGCATTATGGTTAGATGTGCCCTATGTAACAATGGCATAACGTTGGATACATGTGTTGGTTCTATGTACCAATGTAAACGTTGCAACAGGGGTTTCAATTAGTGAGCAGCATGTTGTATCTAAAAAGAGATACAATTTAGTATAATAACCAAAGAGCTATCAAGTGGTAAGTAACTCGAGGTTGATGGAACACGTGCAAGATTGTACCTGTGAGAAAACTGAGTGACATCGGTAAGTTTCCCATATGCACTACGTGTGTTAGATATCTGTGATTCATCTAACTGAAGTAAAAGGAAGTAATCTGAGGTAGGAAGGTGACATTGGTTAGAGGTTACAACTATACCTTAGGCACCCGTTAGAAAGCAGAGTTAAGATAATTCAACTAATAGTATTACAAAGAACAAAAGTATGGATTGTATACGTGGTAGAGAGCAAGAAATAGAACAGATGCAGAAGTGTGCTGCATGCATGAAGTACATCAGTAAGCTGCGTTATATGTGAAAGACGTTCGTACCATAAGTTGAATGCCATGAATCAGAGAGATCTAAGCATGAGTTAGGCGGGTGAAGCAGAATTAGCTACAAGGGTTAGATGTAGGGGAAGAATCAGAGGGAAGAACGAGTAACCTAAGTTATTTGGATAAGACTGTGAGTTAGACATCACAGGGAGAACAAACCGTTTTGCAACAGTTTGTTCTAAGATTGATTAATATAGGAAAAACAGACCTAATCAATAACTAGATTTGACCCAGGACCAGGGGTCTCAAACTCTGGGCCCACGGGCTGCAAAAACCCTCCATACAATATTTTGTGGCCCTGCCCTAGAGGAATCTTTTTTTTTTTTTTTTTTTTTGGTTTTTGGGTCACACCCGGCGGTGCTCAGGGGTTACTCCTGGCTGTCTGCTCAGAAATAGCTCCTGGCAGGCACGGGGGACCCTATGGGACGCCGGGATTCGAACCAACCACCTTTGGTCCTGGATCGGCTGCTTGCAAGGCAAACACCGCTGTGCTATCTCTCCGGGCCCGAGGAATCTTTTTTTATTTTGATTTGTTTTAGTTGTTTGGGTCACACGCCCCCAATGTTCAAGGCTTACTACTGACTTTGCACTCAAGAATCACCCCGACTTTGCCTCCTGCGGCCGCCAGGTAAATTGAGTTTGCAGGAAACTAATGACAATTGAGTTCACTGAGTTAAGAAAGTCAGCGAGTGAGATGTCAGCGATGTAACTGCTTAAGTGAGCTCTACTCGCAATTTGCTTTGCAATCAATGGAGAGAGCAAGAAATAGAACAGATGCAGAAGCGTGATGCATGCATAGAGCATATCAGTAATTGCGTTATAAGTGAAAGACATACGTTCCACCCTACACAGGGCTTTCTCATGGCCCTGCGCTCTCAGGACTCCTGGAGCCAAAGGGACCCAGTTGGATCCATGGCAGGACTCGCCTACACACCAGCAACCTTCCAGGAGAAGACCTTTCCTGCCCAGCTGTCTTTCCAGCCCACCCCCCACCCCAGACACACACATCTGCAAACCCTCAAGCTCCAGGTTTGGAAAGTTTGTCTTGGTAAGCAACAGTCCACTGGGCGGCATCCTTGCCTTCCATGCTGACCATCTGTCTTGGGGGAAGGGAAGCCTACAGGGTCCCTGCAGGCCTTTTAGGAGTTGTTCTGAACTGAAAGACCAAAGGATCCCACCTTAGCCACTGAATTCTGTGGTCCCACCATTCAATGGCTAAACACAATTCCAGAAAATCCTAGGATAGCCTAAAATATAGATCATGTATCATATGCCACATATCATATCATCCTATTATAGGATATATATCCTATTATCCTAATATATTAGGATCTTCTATTCGAAGTTATATTGTGTTTACCATATTCAGCTATAATTTGATCATGTCATGTTGTATTATGTTACAATGTATATTTTATTTTATTGGAGTTATATTATAATGCTATAATTACATTCCATTGTTTTGTATTCTATCAAGTTCCTAATGTTACATGATATTATAGGACACTATGTTTACGTGACTTGACATTATTTTCTATTATATTGAATTATATTATGTTATATGACATTGAAATGTGTTAACTGTATTGCACTCTAGTGCATTACATGCCTTTGATATTATTCGAGTACACGATGTCATCCAATCTAATCTTTTAGTATACTGTATTATTATTTTATATTCAATTCTTCTCTACCGTATTATGTTATATAATTTTACATTGAAGATATTATTTTAGACTGCAACAATGTGATCGCAACCTAACGTTAGACTGGATGGACCAGAGTTCTAGCACCGTGGTTCAGAGGCTGCTTGCCAGGTATTCTGTCACATGGGTTCGATGACTGTCATCTTCCCGAGCACTGGGAAGAGAGATTTCTGAACACAGTGCCAGGATGGACCTCCATTCCAGTGGAACAGACTTGAGTATTCAGAGAATGTTTCCCAGACATCCAATCTTTGAGAGAGAGGCCAGAAATCCAAAATGGAGTGAGGAAAGCCTCCCTCTTTAACAAGTAGTGTTGGCACAATTGGCTACCCACTTGCAAAGAAGCAAACTCAGACCCCCCTCTAACATCATTCACAAATCAGACCAGACACCATCAGGGATGTAGAACTGCACCTAGGTCAAACATTCCATGACATTGAGAGTAAAGGCATCTTCAAGGAGAAAACAGCATTCACCAATGCTGCAGGTGTCCTGCATCTCAGCAGCCTAGTGGTGGTGAAGTCCTCACGAAAAGAAAGCGGGAGCATGGGCATATGAATGGGATAATATTGAAATAATAATTACCACACACAAAGAGTATGTGAGGTCAACACGTCTTCCGGCAGGAGTGTGACAACTTTATTTTCAAGACGGGTTTGTATAGGTGTAAGCCAGTCACAGGTATTAAGGATGATAATTATCATAACAAGGTAAAGTTATTCAAAACAGTTTTTATCAATGAACCTCAAATTGTCCCAATACTTCAGCTGCAATAAGAAAAAAACATTGTTTTAACTTATAAGTTCCAAAAAGGGGTTTCTCTTGTAATCTTTGGTGCTGGAATTTCTTTAGCCAATTATTTAATAGAGACCACATTTTCCCTTTAAAGATTTATAAAGAAGAGATAGTCAATTAACTAAAAATGCAATGTCAAGCATGTCTAACGAAATTCCTCAACCATCCACACAGGGGGAAAAGGCATCCACAGTGGGCCTTTTGAGGAATCCCGTGGGGGGATATTTCAGTTTACCTGACCAGGAGAATCTAAGGATACATCTTGTGGGCTGAATTCCCCTAAAAATTTATGGAGGTGTGACACTCCAAGCAAGTGGAAGCAGAAATAAACTGAAAGTTTAGAAAAGGCCAGAAAAGATAGGACAGTGGGTAGGGTGCTTGCCTTGAGTTCAGCAGGCCAACTTCAGTCCTGGTTCTAGATCACAAAGCATTACCAGGAGAGATTCCTGAGTTAGGGCCAGAAAGAAGCTCTAAATATTAGAGAGTGTGACCCCCTCAACAAACAAAAGCAAACAAGGGGAAACAGGAAAGTTAAAAAAGGACTTGGATGTTAAAGCAAGTAATCAATAGGTAAATTGTAGAATTTGTAACTATACCATTACAAATACCATGTAAGTAGGGAGAGAAGAAGGATGAAGGCTGATGCCAGTAGGTACCAAAATAAGCTTTCTTATTAAATTATTTCTCTAATGGGAGCTCTGACAGCGAATGTGAGACCTTATAAGAACTAAATAGGCCTTGAATCACAGTTACTTCACCATCAGCTAAGAGATCATTACCATTTATTTTGAAGTGCAGCAGCAGTGTTTGCTGTAAATTCAAGTATTTGTCGAAAAAGAAGAGGAAGAAGGAGGAGGAGGAAGAGGAGGAAAAGGAGAAGGGGGAGGAGGAGGAGAAGGAGGAGAAGAAGGAAGAGAAGGAGGAGAAGAAGGAGAAGGTGGAGAAGGAGAAGGAGAAGGAGAAAGAGGAGAAAGAGAAGGAGGAGGAGGAGAAGGAGGAGAAGAAGGAGGAGGAGAAGAAATGACGAATTCTACCCTAGAGGCAGGCAGAGGGCAGGGTGGGAAGGAAACTGGGAACTTTGTAATTAACATTTTATCACAATATTTCTATGAAAAACAATCCTATCTAAAAGGTTCTGCATGGCTTTGTTGAGCGATGGCCCATATTCTCTTAGCCTTTGGATCTTGCACTGATTTCTATCTGACTGGAGGCTTCCTCCAATGAAAATTGTCTACTGGGTGAGAATGGGAAACAGCTGGGCACCTGAGGACTTCTGCCTGAGGACTGCGCTAGCAGATGCCCACCTGAGCATGGCTGCACAGCGTGGAGCCTGGCTCCACCAAGACACTGATGTTCCCTGGTTCCAGCCAGGCTGCTTCCAGAGGCTGCCAGGGGTTAGTGAGAATGAAAACTTGTCCCAGAGCAAGCAGGGGCTCAGAGAAGGAACCCCAGCACTTTCCCTGGGCATCCAGGTGGGCCTAGAGGGAAGAGGTGAGTGGCTGGATAGGAGCGGGGGGGGGGGGGGGGGAGGGAGGAGGTGTACAACACTCCTGAATGTACTCAGGGCAGGGCTGACTCCCACCTCTGTGCTCAACACCAATCCAGGGCGATGCCTGGGTTCCTCTGGGGGTGCCAGAAGATCCCTGCAAAGAGAGTAAGCAGCCTGAGGGATGGAATGACCCTCAAGAAAAGGTCACAGGTTGCTTCCAGCCTGGAAGTTGCGCATCAGGCACCAACTGCCTGCAATATTACATCTGCAGGGACAACAGAAACTAATAAACCCAAAGCACTGTGACATCCCTCTGTATCAGGGCACCGCCCACGTGCACCCATAATTATGGGCGGGGCTATTCCCTCATCATTAGGACCAAGCTTCGCACCTGAGAGCAGTCAGGCTCTGAGGGCTCAGCCTCAGGGGTGGCCTAGGGGCTCTTTTCTTCACCAAGGCTGCCTTGGCAGAAAGAATGCTCCTCCAAGTCCAGGGGAGGTCCCCCAACAGCCTTCCTTCTCTTTCAGCTCCATGCCATCCCTGGGGTCCCATAGACAGACCCCACAGTGCCTGAGATGCCTCCCTGGCCTCTCGCAGTCTCAGATAGGATCCCAGGAGCCTCTGGTGTCTGGCTCATGCCTTTCCTCTGGGCTTGAGGGGCTGCATGCCACCCCACGGAGGGCTTTCTCATGGCCCTGCATTCTCAGGACTCCTGGAGCCAAGGGGACCCAGTTGGATCCATGGCAGGACTCGCCTCCATGCCAGCCACCTTCCAGGAGCCATTTGGTATCAGATAGTCTAAATTCAATCCCAGCAACAAAAAAGGAAGAAATGACTGGAATTTGAATCCTTCTAGAGTTAAAAATTTAATTTCATAGATATTACAAGGTTTACATTTTGTCGTGCTTTGCTAGGAGGGGATATACACCTATTCAGGAACCACTCCAGGTTCTGTGCTCAGGGGACTATTTGTAATTTCAGAATTCAAACCAGGGTTGTGGTTGTAGTCATATACGACAAAGGCCTTAACCTGTGTAGTAGCTCCCTAGGCTTGACTATTTCATGTTTATTTGTTGTTGTTGTTGTTTTGGTTTGGGGGCTACACCTGGTGTTGCTCAGGTGTTTCACCTGGCTGTAAGGTCAGAAACTACTTTTGGCAGTCTGGAGTAGATTGGCCTGTTGGGGATCAAACCTGGGTCAGCTGTGTGCAAGGCAAACGTTCTTCCTCAGTGCTATTTCTTCAGCCCCTCGGGTTTATTCTGTTAAGAGTTATCTTAAAAGCAAATTGGGAGTTGGGAACATAGCCCAAAGGTTGGAGCTTCGATCTTTATTATTGGGAAGCTCCAGGTTTGACCCTTAGAGGCTAATGTTTGAGGGTGCTCCTTCAAGCTCCAGGAGGAACCCAAAGCATTAAGCCTGTCATAATATGTGAGTGTACCAGTTTTCATCCAAAATTCCCTCTCTCCTACACATATACACACACACACACACAAACTAATTAATTACATGGAATCCTGCCTTTAAAGACTTGCTGTGGGTCCCAAGAAATAGTACAGCAGGTAGGATACTTGCCTGCACGTAGTTTACCATCATCCAATCCCTTGCACAGAACACGATCTGAGCCATGCCAGCTCTCAGGATGAGCCAGGAGAAAGCCCACAGCACCGCTGGGTGTGGCTCAAAAAACAAAAGCAGGGAAACTAAAATAGAACAAAGTCTTGCTGAGTAATCTGTCACTAGGCTGTGTCTGTCTTAACACTCAACAGAAAAAAAAGCGCAGATGCCACCAGGGGGCAGCAGAGTGTACCACACAGAAATCATCCCACAGAAAGGAAGAAAGGGTGTTAGGGGTTCTGTGTGAGCAGACTCCCCTAGAACTTGGAAGTTGCGCCAATAGAAATCAAAACTCTTTACAAGACTCCAGGTAGGAGAGGGCAGATGGATATTTTTTCTGGCAGAGACGTCATGCGATTAATGTTAATTATTATAGTAGCAAAATGTATTTATCATCTTCCATGGAGCAAAACCAATGATAGTAATAAACCAGCAAATCTTTGATGATGTAAGTCCTAAGTTTTGAACATTTCATTTTATTTAATCCTCAAAATAGCTATGTTCATTGGTTCAATATCATATTTTACTTTCAGACCAATAAGTGTGTAAAAGAACCAAATAAGATTCCAAAAAGACTAAGCTATGAATTAGAAAGATAGAACCTAACCTAACAATATATCTTTAGCTATATAAGGTTTAAATATTATATGAGAAATATAGATAATAGATTTAATCATCATAAAATGTTGGAGACTGTTTGGCATAACTAAAAGCCCTTTTTACTAAAATCAAAATGGAGTCTCTGAAAGTCTGAGCAAAAGTGCCTATGTGATAATTAGCAGGAGCTGCCAGCCTGAGCAGCTAGCAGATGTGGCCTTTGCCCTTGGACCTAATGAAAAGGGAGTTACTGCATACCTCAGAACTAAGGGAGTCGACCACAGGCACCAAGATGTTCCCATAAAGATAGAGGCTGGTGGGCCTAGGCAGAGATTAGATCTTATACTTTGTTGCTCTAACACGATGTGAGCCTCATGATTGATGAATGCCAGCCTCATGATGTACAACCTTGTTAATTTTGAAAAAACAGGATGTGCCTGTGGAAAGTTACAATTATTCCAAGAATGCCTTGCCCCTTTCTCTTTGTTTGGCCTGACTATAAAAGGCTTACCCCCTCCCAGAATAAACGGACTCTTGATTGGAACTTTTCGCCTTGAGTCTCTTTATTTTCCCAGCCCCTCTTTTCTTTCAGGCCGGAATCCTCTTCGTGACTCGTGAATAACTGTTGTGGTCTCCAGCCTCTCCCGTGGGTCGGGATTGAGGTTCCTGGAGCTCCTGGTGACATTAGCACTGCGGGGTCCGGAAAACCCGATTTCCAGCTGCCTGGCTTAGAGTAATGAAAAAGACTCAAGCCCAGCAATAATGCAAGCAAGTTCCATATATTATCTGACTGGTCAGAGGTCTGAAACGTACCCATGGCAGAGTAGAGGTTTACAGACCCCGAAACCTTAAGCCAGTCTCTTTTTATACAGAATTTAGACAGGTTGATTCATTCTTATTATCAAAGCACAATCTTAAAAGAAACAGGAATGAGCACTGATGTAGGAGAACTGCGCCCGGGGTTGTGAGATAAAGGTGATTTCAAATTTCAAGATTTTAGGGCGGGTGGGCCACACAGGAGTGGGAAGCAGGGAGGCCAGGGGGAGGCAGGGTGGCAGCATTTTAAAATTCAAAGGGTGGGTTGGTCACACAGGAGCTCGAGGGCAGGTGGGTCACACAGGGGCTCCTAAAGCTGCGGGAAGCAGAGAGGCAGGTTCTGTAAGTTGGCAGATAAGAAATATACGGGAGAGAAAAGCAACTTATGGCTGGAGTTTAATAAATTCATATCATATTTTAAAGCTTTCATTAAAAGTATGTTTTTTACTTTTCAGCACTTCATTTTTTAAAATTCTTATAATTAACTTTGATCATAATATAGATCAATATTTTTAAGATGTTCTGTATATATAGAACTGAAGCAAATGAACGTTTTTCTGTTAAAAATATAGAAACAGATCTATAACAACAGTACAGCGAATAGGACAGACACTTGCCTTGCTTGCAGGTGACCTGAGTTTGATTCCTGGTACCTCATGCCTACCAGGAGTGATCTCAATTTGCAGCAATGAATCTCTTTAAATTGAAACCCTGTTGCTACCTCCCAGAATTCTTTTACTACAAAGTGTTGTCCACAAACAGTCCACTGTGGTTACAGAAACTGTAATGCCAATATTAGGATGCCAATTCACAGAGAAGAAATATCTGGCTTAACGAGGCTAAAAATATACTCCCTAAAAGCAAACTATAAAAATTGTTGTTCCATTGCAGATCATCAGCATCACCAGCATCACCAGTCACATTCAACTATAGTAGACCAATGGTAGACCTATAGCAGAGAGTATCTGCCAATGACAACAATTTTGTTTTTATCATCTATGATGCAAATTATTGCTTCTAAGAAATATGCAGCAGCATATTCTCTTGCTCCTCAATTACACCTTGAAAGTACTCATTGGGACTCAATAAATAACCCAGTAGGCTGGATCAGATGGCTTGCATTCAGAAGGTCCAGGTTCAAATCCCAACACTGCATAGTTCTCTGAGCACCACTGAGTGTTTCTACCTCAAAATAAAACAAATCCAAACAAGGCAACATTGCATCCTAGGACAGAAGGAACTGTGTGTTTAAAATAGTAATAAACAAAATAGGAAAACTTAGGTCACACGTGTTATTTTGGAATTTGAGCTCAGAAAACAACTCCTCTGTAACTGGATTTTTGAGACATGCTGAACAAGAAATCTCTGATAAATTGGTTTTTTAATAAATTTGTATCATAAGACCATGATTTACCAAGTTGTTCTTAATAGAGTTATTTTAGGCATTCAGTGTTCCAGCCATTAGTGGGACCAGCTTGACCTTCCCTCCACCAATGTCCCTAGTTTCCCACCCAAACCCTAAATTGATTCCCTTAATAGGCACATACAAATCTATTCCATATTGCTTGTTAAAACACAATGGGAAATAAAATTACAAAAAATAAACAAAGAATGGTGCTAGAAATGAAATTACAGAAAACAAACAATGGTACCAGAATGGTACAGCAATCGGGCATTCGCCTTGCAGGGCAGGTGACTTGGGCCAACTTGGGTTTAACCCTTGGCATCCATATAGTTCCCTGGGCCTGCCAGGAGTTAGCCCTGAACACCACCAGTGTAGCCCAAAAAAAACAAAAAAATAATAAAACACCCCCAAAACAATAAAAGTCAATTTGTTATCTTTGTTATTAATCATCATAATTAAATATACACTGGCCAGTGTACTACCTCACCAGCCTCTCTAACAGTGTGTTATTTTTCAATTCCATAGGGAAGATTCAGTTAATCTAAATCTCCCCCCCCTTTTTTTTTAGGCACACTTAAGAGCTCCCAGGGATTCCTCCTGGCAGGCTCTGGGGGTTAGATGAGATACTCAGATGGAACCAAGATCAGCCACGTGAAATGCAAATGCCCTATCCTCTGTGCTATTGTTCTGGCCCAACCTGTCAATATAAATCTAGTGTCCAAAAATGGTTTAGCATATTGGTATTAGTGTCTGATGAAGGACACATATTATTACATTCCAGTGTGCAACCTATGTGGAACTTAGCATTTGGCACTGGAACTAGTGTGTAAATTACCCTCCCTTATTCTCTACCCCTTCATCACACACACACACACACACACACACACACACACACCAAACAAAGGGAAGAGATGATGCAAGTAATAACTTGATTTTAAAAATTAAAATAAAAATGTGTTAGGATCTGGGGAGACAAAGCTCAGGAATCAGAACTAGTCTTGTGGGCACAGGCAACCAACCAAGTTCAACTTGAGATATTGCCTGCTCCGAGCTGCAGCAATAGTGTAGCAGGAAACGTGCTTGCTTTGCATGGAGACAATCCAGGTTCCAACCCTGGCAACACGTGCTTTTTCAAGTAGTGTCAGGAGTAATTCTTGTTTGCAGAGCCAGTAGTAAGCTTTGAGTGTCACTGGCATGACCTCAAAACAAAACAACAAACAGACACTGCATGCTTCCATCACTGTCAGGCTTAACTCTAGAGGTCCGGGGTCTGAGCTGCTCAGTATTTCCAGGCCCAAGCACAGATCAGTTCCATCTGCTCTCTAGGATACTGACCATCCTGGCCATCTTGGTCCTGCATGTGCCCAGGAAGCCACAGAGACAAAGAGCCAAGCCGCAAGTCAGGGCTCTAGGTAGGATCCCTTTTGCAAGATGGACGATGGCTAGGAGAACCATGCAGACTTAATGCACCCTGTGAACAGTAAAAACGGGAAGGAAACAAGTACAGGGTTGCGGTTGCCGTCTTTCCCTTACTTTTGTGAAATTTCGTCCTATCCAGTTTCCTAGGACTGAAATGCACACAATGAAATGGGTACGGTGAATTGAATTAAAATGACCTAGAACAGATATTTGTAATACTCAAGTTTATAGAAATATATTTGTTTTTGCATCTCCCAGAGTCCTTTCAGATGCCAAATGATTCCCTCTCTCTCTCTCTCTCTCTCTCTCTCTCTCTCTCTCTCTCTCTCTCTCTCTCTCTCCTCTCTCTCTCTCTCTCTCCTCTCTCTCTCTCTCTCTCTCTCTCTCTCCTCTCTCTCTCTCTCCTCTCTCTCTCTCTCTCTCTCCTCTCTCTCTCTCTCTCTCTCTCTCTCTCTCTCTCTCTCTCTCTCTCTCTCTGTCTCTCCCCCTCTTCTTTTCCCCGTTTCCATTGGGGGAGGGGAAATAGCTAACTCTGGTCTCACATATCTAAGGCAATTAATTGCTGTGCCGCCAAGCCACATGTCTGCAGCAGGAGATACTTTTTAATGATTTCTATCGGGAGAAATGCATTCGCTTTCGTTCCTTGGAGAAACCTAAGCGAGAGAAGCCAGCTAAGTCGCTGTCCTCTGCTCCTGGAGGAGTTCCGAGAGGCAGGGTCGCAGGCGTCCTCCTTTGGCCTCCTTGTCGGCAGCCTCCGAAGCAACGGGAGGGCTGGCGTGCTCGGACCCACGCGAATGCCGCCGCGTTGCCTCTGAAAGAGCTTGCCAGGGCTGTGTGGGAAATCGTCTCAAGTCTTGAGCCCGCGGGCGGCGCCTGGGCTGTCGGGTGGGCCCAAACAGGACGGCGGACTCCATCCCTCCCCAGGGCCAAAACTGCGGCCACGGAGAACGCACGGCTCGGCTCGGCTGCCGGAGTCGAGGCCGGGCACGGAACGCCGCGTCCCGAGGAGTCCGGACCCAAGTCCGGGCAGCAGCCTCCCCGGCGCTGTCCACTTCTCGCCGAACTAACTCCCCCGACATCGAGCCGCTTCTGTGGGAGGGTCGGGCCCCCAGCCCCGCGGAACAGCCGGTTGGCGGTGCGGGCTCCTCCCCGGGAGGCGACTGTCAGCGTCCGCCTCGGACCGCGGCTTCCCGGGCTCGTCGGCCACGGCCCGAAGACTGGCCGCCGAGCGGGGGCCCGGAGAGGGAGAGGGAGAGGGAGAGGGAGAGCCCGGCCTCGAGGCCCCAGCCCGCCCCGGGAGCTCTTCCCGCACACGGGGAGCGGCGGCCCGGCCTGAGCAGGGCCCCGGGAAGGGAAGGCAGGCCCCGCCGTCGGGTGAGGGGCGCCGGGCCGGGAGAAGGGGCGCGGGTCCCCCCAGCTGGTGCTCCGGGACGGGCTGCACCGCTTCCCAAGAGCGCTCGCTCGGCTGACGGACGCACTGGCAGCGGGGCTTCGGAGCCCTGCCCGGCAGAGCCTTCGGACGCGGCCGGACTCTCCCCGGGACCGCGGGCAGGCAGAGAGGCCCCAGCTCCGACGGGCCCGAACTGGGCTCCGCAGAGGGAGGGCGTCTGGAGCGCGTCGGCTCCTCCGGCCTGCTTCGACGCTGGCGTCTCGCGTTGGCTTCTCGGAACCAACCGGGCGACACACAGGGCGCTGCTATGATTCCCGTCTTACAGACCGGGAAAGGAAAGCACCTCAGACGTGGGCGGCTTGGGGGATCTCCCCAACTCTGCCCGGCGCCGCTTCTTTGGACCTAAACGGTTCCACCACGGAATCCAGTCTTTAACGATGGCATGCCATCCTGCTTACCGGCGCTGACTTTTAACAGATGCTCGAAAATGTCCTAGATTGACTTTCAGCACTCTTAGGTTGAAGAAGCCGTAGATCTACCCCTAGCAGCTATGTTTAGTTTCTGGTCATATTAGGAAAATTCATTCCAACTTGGACCATTTTCAGGACAGTTTTCTGACTTCCCATTGGTGTATAATAATAAGCACGACAACGTGCTAAAGTCTTTTTTTTTTTTTCTTCTTTTTTTTCTTTTCCTGGATGATGTCTTTAAAAGTCCTTAGCATTTTTGACACGTTGTCAAGGTACTGTAGAGGCCCTCAGACTGATTGGAGATCAGTTGAACATCTTACCTGAGGGGGCCCTTCAGAAGTTTACCTGCTAGGGATAGCTCTGGAAAAGGAGAAACATCACACACATGTCACAAAGAGCTAGGCAGATGGGGCAAAAGCCAGGACACAGATGCCAGAGCCCATGTACCTACAGATCTTCCCTCTGGTTTTGAAACAAAGAAGTTTTGTAGCCAACCTGAAAAGCTTCCTGTAAATATGCATTTCTGTGGCCTTGGACCTTTCGATCCACACTTGACTCAACAGGTGGGTAGAGGCATACTTCATACAAGAAGCCCACTCTAGCTGAATAGCATCTGAGAAGTTAAGATACAGACTTTAGGTTAAAAGCCATGCCTGCTTGCCTTAAATTGGTATTATTTTGCACATTTCAATACAGGATAAAATCTATAGGTTGAAAGTTCCTCTGAGATTTCAGGTATAGTGAATTGGGGATGTTTTGAGGCTGCAGGGGCAGGGGACACTGTTACTCCACCCTGGATTTACGTGTAGCGACCTGAGACCCACCCATTTCTGGGAGGGGTCTTGGGAACCGGATAATAGGTGTGACCTTAATTGCAAGACCCGGCCCATTCCTGGGAGGGGTCTTGGAATAGGTAGATAAACCCGGAAGCCAGGGGATTAAGGGCTTTTGCCTTTTGGCCCTGCTGGGCTCTCTGAGGGAGATGGCTGAAAGAGGATAAGACGCAGGGCAAGCCTAGAATGGCTGTATGCTTGAAAGGTTATGAGTAGGCCACACACATGTGGTGGCTAGGGCCTGAATAAAGATGATTCTTCCTGAAGCCTGCCTGTGAGTGAGTGATTTCGCGATTACCTGGGCCTGGAACCTGCCGGGTGCATGGGGGTTGCTGAGCCACGTGGCCTGGGATGGCAGACAGAGAAATCCACCTCCATCCATCGCCATCCAGCCCCATCATTAATTATTTAATACAACAGGACACCAAGTGGTAACAGTAAAAATAAGACCCAAGTTTTATTTGTGTCTCTTTTGGGGCCACATCAGGTGGTGCTCAGAGCTTATGACTCTGCTCAGGGATCACTCCTTTTGGCTTCAGAAGACTATAAGAGGGTCTGGGGATCAAAATCAGGTCTGTCATGTGACTGTACTAATATCTAATATACCAATATACTATATTAGTATTAATATTATATATTAATTTGTTGGGGTCGGGGATTAGTCCCCCTCTCTCAAGCGGTGTCTCAAGCATTTCAAGGAGATATGGAGCCATGCAAATTTGTAAAAATGATGATTTATTATTTCTGGTGCGAGAGTGACACCAGGGCCAGTGCTGAGGGATGAACCCCAGAGCAAAGACACTGAAACACAATTCTCACAAGTTTTTATACAACAAAGGTACAGTGTCACCATTCCTTATTTTACAGCTGTGGTCTTTATCTTAGAAAAACATTTTAACTCAGGCATCCTAACTCAGTTAGAAGAAAGTAATATTTATCACAACAGAGAGACAACCATAAAAACCTAAGGGAAGTTTCATATCAATAAAACCTAAGGGAGGTGGTTACATCCTTTATTATGCAGGGTAAACATTACATTTAGGGCTGCATTCCTACCCTAAAAGATGGGGGGGGGGGGTCTAGCTTACTTTAATCTCTTAGAAGTAATCTTCTAAAACAGGCCAGGTGTGGATTGAGAGCATATGGCCTTATCTTGAGCGGGACCAGGCCTTTTGTTGTTTCTGACTTGTGACTCTGGCTTGTAACAGCCAGAGTCAAAGTCACTGAGAGTTTTTGAAAGATTTTAAAGCAAAGGTTGCACTCAAAAGGGGAAACTTTTAAACAAAGAGAACTTCTTATAGGGAAAACTCCAAACTTTTTCTCTTCATTTCCCAATTCCCTTTGGGAAAATGACTTTAATCTTAAAGTTTAATTATTTTGTCCGTTTTTAGTTGCTGGTACTCTTGCCTTAACTAATTATTTTTACTAGAGTTAGTTTGAGTACATTTTTTGTAGACCCTATTGAGAGGTCTACACTTTGTCTGAAACCTTTTAGCCTTAGCCTTATCTCCAGCCCCATCTGTGCTGCTTTTATCAGGCTATTTTGATGCATTCTTATATTCAACAGGGAAACTTTTTCTTTCCGGAACCCAAAGCCATGGGTTGGTTGGTGTTCTTTTTTTTTTTTTTTTTTTTAGCACTTACACCTTAGTAAGAACAGATTTTGTATATAACTAGAGATTCCAAATAAATTACACCAAGTCAAGGTTTTGGGGAGGAGTCCCCATGGTGACAATCTAGCTAGCCCACAACCCCCCACATCCACAGTCTGGGTAAGAGGGCGTCATTCTTGCTAGTTGCTGTGCAGTCATGGTCACTGCTGCAGGAACACCAGGACTGTCTGCTTTCTGTTCTGGTCCTGTGAGCTTACTCAGCTGGATTTGCAGGGTTTTCTTCTTAGTCAGGCTGTGATTCCACCACGAAGAAAAGGAGGTTCCTGCTTCCTTTTCAATCTTGCAACTTAAATAGCTGTTGGGGTGGAGATAACAATAGAGCCCTAAACTCCAGTTGCCTTTCCTGCACTGGGTCAGACAGAGATGAAGAAATTTTGTTATCTAGTAATAATATTTTTACTCTTAACATTACCAAGGGAAGCATAAATTTTGCTTCTTCCCTTATACCACCCATTTTTGTTTAATGTCAGTGTTGGTTTATTCTTGCTACCTGCTTCAACCTCTGAGACAGATAGGCATAGGAATTATTTTCAATTGTCAACCTGGCTCATTGAATTTCTGTGGCCTTTTCTTTTCCTATTTCCTGGAAGCTTTTTTTTTTTTTTTGATGACCATTCTGCTCCATGTTTTCCCTAGAGATTTTATCACCCTAGAAGTCATTAAAGGGTGTGGGTGTACCTATTTAAGACCCTAGACCCACCCATTTCTGGGAGGGGTCTTGGGAACCGGATAGTAGGTGTAACTTTACCTGCAAGCCCCTCCCATTCCTGGGAGGGGTCTGGGAAAAGGTAGATAAGGCTTGGACCAAGGGAATTCGGCCCTTTTGGCTTTTTGCCCTTTTGGCTCTTTGCCCTTTCTGTGCTGCTGTGCGCTCTGGCTTCTGGGTTTTTGTGTTCTGGTCTTTGACCAGCATGGAGCCCAAAGGGAAAATGGCTAACAGGAAATAAGATGCAGGGCTAGCTAAGAATGGCTGAATGCTTAAAAGGTTATGATATAGGCCACATATGTGGTGGATAGGGCATGAATAAAGTTGCTTCCTGAAGCCTGCGTGTGAGTGAGTGATTTCGCGTTTCACCTGGGCCTGGAACTCGCCGGCTGGATGGGAGATGAAGCCACGTGGCTGGGGCTTAAGCACAAAGGCCTCCATCCATCGCCATCCAGCCCCATCGTTATTTATTTAATTCAACAAAGGGAACGTGATCAAAGATTAATTTTCTGTAGCTACTTAAGGCTGGCAAAGGACTGTAGTCTCAATTTCTAGATCGGGTGACATCTCATATTTCCCTAAATGAGCAGTTAACTGTTTCACTTCTGCAGTTTTAACACCTGAAAAGGATTAGATCAATTAGACAGGGGAATATTACTTAACCCACTCAGGCCTGGAGCAGTAAATGGAACAACTTGAATGGCACAGCTGTCCTTATTGTCTGTAATGATACCACAAATTAAACAACAGAAATCAAAACAATATAGCATTATCAATAAACATAGCTCTGACTTACATCAGCCAGACTAACGCTTGAATTTACAATTAATGATCTGGTCTAGTACAACTAGTAAAAATATTTTTACATAAGTTACTTCTAGGAAGTGGGTTTTAGGTTAGGCTCACTAGAATCTGTTTAATTTAATCAGCTACAAAAATGGTTTTTCTCTTCACCTTTATCTTGTACCTTACCAGGTATTTGAATAACTTGGCTTTTTCCTTTGCACATATACAGCACTGTTGGAGAAATATCCATCTGGGGCACCCCCATTACTTACAGGGCATTTTTGAGGATAGGTTGGAGACACAGCACGTTCATCATGTCGCAGTCACTCAGGTTTGGCAGATGAATTGGTCAGTTCAGCATGATGAACTTGTGGATGGCCATGGACATCTCACCCTCTGCAGGAATTTCCAGAGGAGGCCTGTCTTTTTCACTCCTCTTCAGATTTGGAAGAAACTCTGACCTTGAATCTTCTTTTCTTGAGACTGAGGGTGAAGGGTAAGAGCAGGGCCCACAGGTTGTGGCTAGTTAGTGCAGGTTCAGAAACTTCTAGGAAATCACCAATTTCCTTACTCGGGCCATTTATCTCAGTGTCTTCCCAGTCTTTACAGCTAAATGCTTAAGGGTGACTGCTTGTCACACCACCTCAACTCCAATTATTCCTCTGAAAGAGGGCTTTGGGTCCCCTCACTAATTTTAAGATATCCTGTCTGCATGGGGAATCAGTCCTCATGCAGAGAGAAAAACCATCTGCTTGTATCTTGTGCAAAGCAACATGATGCCATGACATAAAAAAGAAAGGTACTTACTGAAAGGTGTGAGGAGGAGAGAAAAGCAAATGTTACTTAAATTTGCACCAAAAATCCTATACTCAATTGACTCTAGAATCTTTTTACAATAAAATCTTTCATATTTTTAATTTTTTAAACCATGACCATATTCACAAAGCTTTTTGTGATACACTTATTCATATTCTTGGCAGCAAATAATTTTTCATATAGAAAATAGAAGTACTTAGTCTTCTGGCCTTGGTTTTTGGGCAGAAGACACCAGCAATTTACATTACACAAATTAATTCTGAATACCAGGAGGAATGCTCACTACTTCTGGCAGACTTTAGACTTTAAAGAATTTATAATGAACTGTGGCACGAAGTTGAGTCCACTGCGAATATATTCAGGGTCCCCAAATATCTCCCAAATTGAGAGACCAACTCCCATTCTCGGGAAGACCTTGGCAATAATTGTCCGCAATAAAAAATCCAAACAAAGAGTTTTGGGGGGACAAAAGGTTTGGCCAAAAGAGCCTAATCCTCCCTGGTTTGATCTCTCTCCTCTCCTCTCCTGTCTCTCCTCTCTGTCTCCTTTGACCTCCCCTCCAATTTTCTTTATTTCTAAATACAAAATAAATACAATACCTAAAATAAATACAAAATACTCTACAATTCTCCCTTTTTAGTAAACATCAATAATAAACCATGCAACAATATATATGACCCACAAACCCTAAACAAAACCGTAATGAAATATAAATCAAAGATATAAGACATTAATTACAATATACCTCTACAATCCATACAAATTTAAAAGCTAAAATATCTCCCAAATGTAAAACCACTGAAAAATATTTTTTTAAACCAGAGTGAATAAAAAGCAAGAAACATCATTTGAGAAAGTATCAACAGTACAAAAAAACCACTAACCTAAAGTTGTTATAAGCAAAAACCATAATGTAACACAAAATTTCCTAAAAATAACAGTTAAGATGGGGGAGAACAATAATTACAATAGTCAAAAGAAGACTAGTATCAAATACAAATCAAAGGATTACACTCAGAATAAAAATACAAAAGGTGACAGTCCTTCCAAGTCCAATGCAAATCTGCAACAATGAAGGATATGGATCTCTGAATAATTCATCCAGGAAACTGAGGAGTCTGGAAAAGTGAGTCACAGCTTGTCACAGGATGTGAAACTCCAACAGAGAAGAATCTCTTCCGAAGGCCAAAATCAGGAAGCTTGTCGTTGAGAATGGAGGAGATGAGTTGTTTTTTTTCAAATGCAGAGTACAGCAGATCTGAAAGAATTTCGTGAACAATATGACCATGAAGTCCAATAATGCAAATATTGAACAGTAAATCTAATGTAGTCAGTCCTCTTAAAATGAACACTGTGAAGAGAGTCCACCTAAAAAGTATGGTTCTGTCAATATTATAATTATATCTCCATATTATAGTGAAGTGTTAAAAATTGTTAAATGAGTATATTTAACCCTAAACCAACATGAATATGATGAAGAATCTTTCTCTCATGTAAGCCTTAAGTAACATCAGTAGATTGCAAAGTTTTCCCATTAATAGTGACCTAAAACAATACTGAAAGTAAGGCATTAACACATCATACAATCAACCACAATGGAGATCCATTGCATTCACTCCTAATAAATAGTCATACTTAAAAATGAACCATAAAACATTAATAGGTACTTATCGTAGATCTCTGAGATGTATAAAACAGGATATATGCTGCTGTGGATTTTACAGATGTAATAGGAATTTTCTTAATCTTCCTCTCATCAAAATTGATCCAGTATTGTTTTGTAGCAATTTTACAATATGAAGTACAATGTCCAAAGTAAACCTGACCAAAATGATTTGATACTGATGATAAGTTGTATTTTTCAATCTTGTTATTATTTTTTCTGAGTGAATTCTGCTAAATTGAGGTCTTCTAAAGGAAAAACCACATAAGTTTGTAGTTTTTTTATTTGTTTTCTATCAAAAGCAAAACGTTTTGAAAGGTCCGGACATCCTAATCTAGCTGCCCTACTCAGAGAAAAGAAGAGACTAACGCCCAGGCAAATGCTCAAGCGAGTTCTTTATTTCTGGCCAGTCAGGGTCTAAAGCATGTCCATAACAGGTGAGGCAAAAGACCCTGAGCCTTTGTCCTGTCTGTTTATATACTTTTCAGGCAAAAGCAAAGTCACTCTTAGTAATTGTTAATTATCAAGACAAGCTTTGAAGAGAAACAGGCAGTAAAGGGCGGGAAATACAGACCACATCAGGGGCTGTAAGATAAGGGAAATGCATCATTTAAACATACCTGCGACATTTAGATAAAGGTAATTGCCCATGCAGGGGCTCCTACAGAGATAAAGGGAATTGCCTGCACAGGGGCTGTAAAACGCTGGAAGTTTAAGACTACATCTGGGCTCTAACTCATCAAAAAAGACAACTTAAGTAAAGCATTAAAAGAATAAGAAAAACAACTCAGTTTACCATTAAATCACACTAGGTTACATTCATTTTAACTTTTCATTTAGAAAAACAACTCAGACGTTTACCATTAAATCACACTGGGTTACATTCATTCTAACTTTTCATTTCCCACTTCTAGTTGTTCCTGATTCTATTCTTAGAATCAAAGTTAAGGAGTTTGCATTTCCATATAGTTTTCAGTGCCCTGAGACAGTTCCTGATACTGTTGCCTTAGTACCATTAGTTTAATATCTACTATTTGGGAATGAATGAAAGTTGTAACCCGGTTAAGAATTCAGGGTCCTATAGTAACTAATACTAATAGGGGGCCTACTAATAGGGGACCTAATAATGGCAGCAGGTAGGGAAGTACCCCACCCCATAGTGACCATACAGGTTTTTCATAAAGTTCCTTTCTGTGCTTTGCTAATTCTTCTTGATGGTTTCTAATCCTATCTCTCACTATTCCTGACTTATTGGTGTAAGAACAGCATTCTTCTTGCAGGGATATACAGAGTCCTCCCTTTTTGGCTAGAATAAGGTCTAATCCTCTTCTATTTTGTAGAACAACTCGGGCTAGAGAGTCTTGCATATCTTGTAGGTCCTGTATGGATTTATATATCTGTTCTACATCTGAAATAAGCTTCTTGGATAACTTGATATAATGATCCAATGAAATACCTAACCCTGCTGCTCCCATTCCCAACCCCCCAACTGCACCCAGGCCTACTAAGAGCAGAAGGAACATGACTGCTTTGCGGGTTTGGTGCCCTCCTAAGAAGTCCATGCTTGGAAAAGGGATGGAGTCTGTTCCTGGGACAATATCAATTTTGGGTAAAAGGAGAGCAGGTGCACAAATGTCTGTTCCATTTTGTGGTAATACAGAATAGGCCAGATTTCCTCCACACACCCATACGTGCCCTAGAGGAAGGCACCCTAAGTTTGAGGGTACTCCCGACACATTTGCACATTTTGTTGCTTCTATTTGTCTCAAATCTACTTTTAGTGAATTATTTCAAGCATAACAAACAGAGGAATTAAAACCATATGGAATTACCTTAAAGGGTTTAACATAAGTACAATTCTGGAGGTCACTCACATTAACTTTTAATACTGGTATGGCTAGTGGCCAATTGTTGCTCATTTTCATACACAACCAACAGTCTGCTGCCAAGGAGGGGTTAGTTTGGTTTAAAAGTTTATGGGTGGTTTCTGGGCCCGGAGAGATAGCACAGCGGCGCTTGCCTTGCAAGCAGCCGATCCAGGACCAAAGGTGGTTGGTTCGAATCCTGGTGTCCCATATGGTCCCCTGTGCCTGCCAGGAGCTATTTCTGAGCAGACAGCCAGGAGTAACCCCTGAGCACCGCCGGGTGTGGCCCAAAAACCAAAAAAAAAAAAAAGTTATGGGTGGTTTCTAAGATACATTGTATGTTTGGATCCAATTCTTCAGCCGGCACCCTAGCCCAAAGGGACAGAGGTTTGGGCCATTTGGGCATTAGGGCTTGGATTTCTTTTTCAGCCCATTTGATGGCCTCCCTTTTTCTGTCCTGGTCTGTGGGTCCTCCTCCGTCAGAAACATGTAGTGGGGCTTTGAGGGGCCAGCATACCATACCCCCAACGTTAGCTTGACAGTTCGCAGCCCTATATGGGAATTTGAAAACTTCAGGTCCCCAGTCCCCTCCTGTGCTTCCACTGTAAGTGGCAGTTAGTTTGGCTACTAAGTAGGCTCGGTCATTTTTGGTACACTCCTGGTAAGATGTATAACATCTTGAGTGCACCTGAGTCAGTTCCACACACCCAGTGGGACAAGTTCCTCCAGAAGGAGGTAGAGATTGGGGTTTTTGCTTACATACCCACTGTTCTTTTACTTCTCTGGTGGAGGAGGAAGAACAAAGTTGGAGGTAGGCAGTTTTGCTTCACAATCGACTGCCCGTATGGAGCGGTGCCCCTGGCTCAAGCTGATATCCACTTTGATAGTCACATGGATTTCCATACAGGGCTTTCGGTAGCCTTTGTTGGTCTATTGGGTGGTTGAATCCTCCCAGGGTCAGGGGTGGCCAGAACAGCAACAGCAGCAGAAGACCACAGGCACTTGAGTCAGATTTTGAGGGGATTTTCTGCTCGCTCCATCTTCCAGTCATCGTCATGGGCTAGTTCTACAGGGGCTGGTTTTAGGTGTGAGGCGTGTATCCACGAGGCAACTACATCCACTTTGGCAGCCGTTGGGGGTAGTCAGGAGAACAACGTATGGTCCTTTCCACCGGGGTTCCAACGTTTGGATGCAGTATCGTCTTACCAGGACTAGGTCCCCAGGCTTATAGGGATGTGGTACCGCCAGTTCCCCTGGTTTGTATGCTTGTTGGAGATCCTTCCACATATATTTTTGCAGTGCCATAACAGCGGCCAATTAGGCAGCCAGTGGGGAGGAGGAAAAAGAAAATGAATCATGAGTTTCAGCAATAGTTTCAACCGGGAGTGGGGCCCCATACAATATTTCGAAAGGAGTTAAATTACATAGAGAGGGAAGGGGGTTGTTCCTGGCTCAAAAAAGGGCTAAAGTAAGAAGGGAAATCCAGTCACCCACGCCAGTCTCTAGAGATAATTTAGTTAAAGTCTCCTTAATTGTTCTATTTATATGCTCTACCTGGCCTGAACTTTGGTGATGATATGCACAATGCAATTTCCAATGGATCCCAGGGCCCTGGCCAATCCCTGAATTACCTGGGCCACAAAAGCGGGTCTTTTATCGGACCCAATTACCTGAGGAAGCCCGAACCTGGGGAAAATGTCATCCAAGATTTTTTTAGCCACTACCTGTGCAGTTTCAGTCTTACAAGGGTAGGTTTCTACCCATCTTGAAAATGTATCTATAAAAACTAACAGATATTTCAGTCTGTACTTAGCAGGTTTGACTTCTGTGAAGTCTGTTTCACAGTGCTGTCCAGGTCGGGTTCCTCATAGCCTTTTTTCTGCCTCTATTTTGCTGGGGTAGGCGTTTACTATTTGACATGGCCGGCAAGATTTTACAACTTTCTTCGCCATTTCTCGCATTCTTACTGAGCACGCGACTTTTGGCCAATTTTTGGCGACCTCCATCATCTTTCTTGTCTCTAGGTGAGTAAGTCGGTGGGGATCTTTAGGTACTCTAACATTGCTGAGTCCGAAGTTTCATTATCCTTCTCCACTTCCTTGAGTGATAGTAACTTTCCTTCTTTGGTGTCAGTGGTTGTTCCTTTTCCCGATCTCCACTCCAGCCAGGATGAGGGTGGCCTATAATCGTCGAAGACCCATTCCAGCGTCCTGTAGTGACTGAGTGGTTTTGGGTAGCCATCCTCAAGTGACGGTACAGGCAAGAGGTTGGGCAAGGGCTCTTCTAGGTGACTGGCGGCAGCTTTTGCTTTAGTGTCAGCTCTTTGGTTCCCCGCTGCCACTGCTCCCTCCCTTGTTTGATGCCCAGGGCAGTAAATGATTGTTAGTTCTTAGGTAGATGGAGGGCAGATAGCAAGTGCAGAATTTCTTCTTTATTCTTAATCTCTTTACCCGCTGAAGTTAACAACCCTCGCCTTTGATAAATGGCGCCATAAACATGGGTAGTTCCAAAGGCGTATCTGCTGTCCATATAAATAGTGGCTCTCTTTCTTTTGCCCCTTCCAAAGCCTTTGTCAGGGCAATTAACTTTGCTCGCTGGGTGGAGGTGCCCTGCTTGTCGTTGGGACCATATTATTCCATGGTCGCTTACCACTGCCACTCTAGTCCTTCTTTCCCCATCTTCTCAGAAGCTACTGCCATCCATGTACCAGACCACATCAGAGTATTTTAATGGCTGGTCCTGGAGATCCTTTCTTAGACCACTTTCTTATGCCAGTATATCTTGGCAGTTGTGTGGCACAAGTTCAGAAGATTCTTCAGGCAGCAGAGTTGCCAGGTTAAGAGTGGAAGGCAGTCCAATAGTGATTCTTTGTCTAATAAAATGCTTTGATAATGGGTGATATGGGCATTTGAGAGCCACCTGTCTGGGGGCTGCCGTATGATGCTTTCTAGTGTATGTGGGGCCACGATAGTCATTTTTTGCCCCAAAGAAATTTTGTCCGCATCCTTGACCAGTAGAGCTGCAGCGGTTATTGCCCTAAGGCATTTTGGCCAGCTGCTGGCCACAGAGTCCAATTTCTTTGACAGGTAGGCAACGGGTCTTTTCCATGGCCCCAAGGTTTGGGTAAAAACAGCTCTTGCCACCCCGCCTCTTTCTTCCAAGTACAGAGTAAAATGCTTACTTGTGTCTGGTAGGGCTACTGCTGGGGCAGAGAGCAGAGTGGTTTTGATTGAATCAAAGGCCGCTGGCATTCAGGAGTCCATTCGAATTTTGCATCCCCTTTGGTGAGGTGGTACAGGGGAAAAGCTAAGTTGGCAAAACCAGGAATCCATACGTGGCAAAACCTGGTTGTTCCCAGGAACTCACGCAGTTGGCCCTGTGTTGTGGGTGGTGGGATTTATGCAACCAACTTCTTGAGGGCTTCCGTCAGTCACCATTTGCCATCTCATAGAGTGTATCCTAGGAAAGTCACCTCTCGTTTGCACAGCTGAGCCTTTTTAGCTGATGCCCGGTACCCTAGCCTGGCCAGTTTCTTCAGCAAGTCCTGGTAGTCTGTTTACAGTCGCTTTCAGTTTTCCCCGTGATGAGAAGGTCATTGACATACTGTAACAATGTGACCTGTGGATGTTGTTCCAGGAAAGCATCTAAATCCTGGTGTAGAGCTTCATCAAAGATGGTGGGCGAGTTTTTGAATCCTTGTGGGAGCCTTGTCCAGGTTAATTGGCCCATGTTGCCTGCTTCCGGGTCTGTCTATTCAAAAGCGAACAGGGGCAGGCTGACCGGGTACAGAGGCAAACAGAAAAAAGCATCTTTTAAGTTTAAGACCATATACCATACCCTATCTGGGCTGGGGGTGCTCAGGAGGTTGTAGGGACCTGGCACCATGGGGTGGATATCCTCTACCCGAGCATTCACTGCCCTTAAATCCTGTACTGGCCGATAATCCCCTGTGCCGGGTTTCTTAACAGGAAAGAGAGGTGACCGGCATTTTACCAGAACTCCTTGTTCAAAAAGCTTTCGTATGTGGGGAGCTATTCTGCATCTGGCTTCTTGGCTCATAGGGTACTGTCTTACTCTGACAGGAATGGCAGTAGCTTTTAGTTTGACTACCATGGGAGCTTGCAGCACCGCCAATCCCAGCCCTGCAGTTTCAGCCCATGCTCCTGGTTCTAGTTTTAACCACCAATCCAAGTTTGCTTCAGCCTGTTTTGACTTTTGTTCAAATAATTGTATTCATCCTCAGCTCTTATTGTTAGGATGGTGGTCCCTAGTGGTTGAACCTTGGGGTTAAGGAGTTATTTCTGGACCGGTTTCTTCAAAGGTGATTCAGGCCCTAAGTTTGATTAATAATCTCAGCCCATAAGGGGGGAGGGGCAGTTTGGGATGACCAGGAAGGAATGTCTAATCTCTCCCCTTCCCGGGTCCATTGTTCGGGAGGTAGTCAAGGGCCTGTAACTGCTTTCGTTTACTTCCTGTACTAACGATCGCTTGTTTGACAATGGCCCTGGTGGTTTCTTCAGGACTGAATATACGGCTCCTGTATTAAGCTCAAAGTCCACAGGATTCCCCTCTACCTTAAACTTAGCCCTGAGCTCCCAGAGGGGGTTGGAGCCCTGACCCCCTTATTCAGAATCTAATGCCAAAGTCTTTGTGGCCTGTGGTGATCTAGGGGGCTGAGGGCAGTCTTGTGCCCAGTGTCTTCTCTTTTTGCATCGGGTGCACTGGTCCTTGTCCAGCAGCTGGTATTTTTGTGGCCCCAGGCTTCTATCTCTAGATCCTGCTTTCTCCCTATTTACTGCTATGGCCAGGACCCTTGCTAACTCCTTGTTCCTCCTTCTATCCCTACGTTCTTTTCTGTCTCTTTCCTCTCTCTCCTTACCTTCTGCTATTTTCCTTTCATTTTCTTTAGTCTCTTCCCATTCTCTTCTTTCCTTTTCTAGTCTTCCCTCTCTCTCTTCCTTTGCCTCTCTCTTTCCAAATATCTTTTCTGCTTCTTTTAATAAATCTTGCAAAGTTTTTCCCTGAATGTCTTCCAAACTTTGGAGCTTCTTTCTAATACCTACCACTGACTGTCCTACAAAAGCCATAATAACCGAGGCCTGATGGGTCTCAGAAGTAGGACCAAAAGGAGTGTACCTTTTGTAAGCTTCCATTAGCCTTTCTAAAAAAAACAGCCGGCAGTTCTTCTGGTCCCTGAATTATTTCCTTTACCTTGGCCAACTTGGTGGGCTTTCTAGCCGCCTCTCATTTCTAGGAGACCTCTCATTAGAGTCTGGCGCTAGGTGGACAGAACCTCCCTACATTCATAGGTGTTTGGGTCCCAGTTCGGCCTTCAAAGGGGAAAAGCATAGTCAATGATGTCAGGTCTGGTAATGATGAGGCCATCCCTGCCGATCATGTTCTTTCGTGCCACTGCTAGGATTCTATCCTGCTCCTCAGTTGTAAAGAGTGTCCTCAACAATTGTTGGCAGTCGTCTCATGTCAGCTGGTGGATGTTCATCAGGAAATCTAAAAGGTTAATCAGCCTAGTGGGGTCTTCAGAGAAAGAAAGGTGGTTTAACTTCCAATTATACAAGTTAGAGGATGAAAAAGGTCAATACTGTAAAGTGGGCATATCCCCCCCTTCCATCCTGTATCTGTGGACCTACTGGTATTAATGGCATGATAGGTACAGCCCGGAGATCAAGGTTCTGATTCCTTTGCAGCTCCGAGTTCCTGCAGCCAGGCCTATTCGTCCCTCCCCTGAGTGGGAATCCAGGTGAAAGTGGCATAGAAGGCGAAGAAGGCCTGGACCTAATGGGGGAGGGCGGTGGAGCAGGGGGAGCCATAGGCACAGCAACAGGGGGGCCACTGGAGCCAGAGAGGTGGGGGGGCAGTTGGGGTACAGGCAGGGGACCTGTAGGGGGGAGGGTCAAAGAGAAAGAGATCAGTTGTAACTGGATAGATGCGAGATGACTTCGGTTGTGCCTTCAGGGCATCTTCTTTCATCTTCATAGGGAGTATACTGGGTTCCAGAGGCAGCGGCAAAGAGAGTAATTCAGGATTAGCAGTGGGGGCAGAGTCCATGGGGGCAGAAATGGTCGAACTCAGTCAGGAGGATTTTCACAGAGTTCCTCCCAAGTAAGAATATAAGGTTCTTGATCGGGATGCCCCTGGGGCTCAGTACGATAAACAACACTTTTGACCTTTTGCACCAGGGGAAGATGAAAAGATCCCTCTGGTGGTCAGCCCACCTGGGGCAAAGGGTGGGACAAAGGCCATTCAGATTAACAGAAAGTTTGCCATTTGCCATTGTTAATTACAAAAGATCACTTTTTAGCTTTATTTTTTATTTCCGTCCAATGCTCGAGGGTCAAGGTAAGTGGGGTAGACTGATTCTGACCCATGTTATCTAGAGGTTTGGAATTCCTTACCACAACGGCTAATATAGCAAATCACCAAAAGGAAAAGTATTCCGAGACCAAAAGCAATATGTAGGATAAGTAGACCAACAAAAGTATCAAATACTTCTTCTTCTGTTCGAGAGGTGCAGTTAGATGTACAGCTCAAGCTAACCATGGAAGAAAAAGTAGGTTAAATGGAGAATGTCTGACAAAAGATAAGGGGTCTTTCCGTGCTTGCTTAAACCAAGGTGTTCCTATTCAATGCTCAGTTTTTCTCCGGTGGGGGATTTTTGAGAGAAGGGTTAATAGAATCAAAAGCACAAAATTTTGCAACTTAGTGTACCAACAATAAATCCAAGACAAACAATTATAACAGCAATACAACCAATTGTACTCCATAAATCACAGGCAAACAAAGTTTCCCAGCAACCCAGGAACGTCTTCCTGTTGCTTCCAACAATCTCCTGGGGTGCCTCCAGAGTCGTGACCTTATAGCTATTGAGCCTGTCAGCTCGCTACTACTCGGAACCTCATCAAGGAGGGGACTTAAACCCTCAGTCACAGAGTTTGCCTTTCACTGACAAAAATACCACAGCATATATAACACAAAATTAAAGTTTGACTACACAGGTGCAAAGAGAAAGAAATACCCATCCACCTAAGAACTCACCAGGCCACCTGTTCACAACTCTGCTCCGGGCAGGATGAGGATTCCTGGCTGGCTCGCCAAAATAAAAGGTCCGGAGTCCTAATCTAGCTGCCCAACGCAGAGAAATGAAGAGACTGATGCCCAGACAAATGCTCAAGTGAGTTCTTTATTTCTGGCCGGTCAGGGTCTAAAGCATGTCCATAACAGGACAGAGGCAAAAGACCCTGAGCCTTTGTCCAATCTGTTTATATACTTTTCAGGCAAAAGCAAAGTCACTCTTAGTCAGTAATTGTTAAAGATCAAGGCAAGCTTTGAAGAGAAACAGGCAGTAAAGGGCGGGAAATACAGACCACATCAGGGACTGTAAGATAAGGGAAATGCATCATTTAAACATACCTGCGACATTTAGATAAAGGTAATTGCCCATGCAGGGGCTTCTACCGAGATAAAGGGAATTGCGTGCACAGGGGTTGTAAAACGCAAGAAGTTTAAGACTACATCTGGGCCCTAACTCATCAAAAAAGACAACTTAAGTAAAGTATTAAAAGAATAAGAAAAACAACTTCGTTTACCATTAAATCACACTAGGTCACATCCATTTTAACTTTTCACTTAGGAAAACAACTCAGACGTTTAACATTAAATTATACTTTTCAGTTTCAAATGAACTATCAATACTGGAGGTAATCTCCATAATTATGTTTTCTTTAAAAAAATCTCTTTTAATGTTGCAGTTGTTACAATAAATTCTATTATTATCTCTCAAATCCTCTTCTTTAAAAAAATTCAAAGATACATTCCTGCAACGTACATCCATCTGCAGACTTGATAGCCAGGGTCAACTGAACAAATGTTTCATAAATCTCTGACTTTTGGTAACATGTAGGACACTGTAGTATAGATTTAAACTGTCCTTGAAAGTGTTCATATATAATAGATTCACGAGCCCTAAACTGTTGATATTTTTCATTGTCCTCAATGTGCATAGCTTCATCTATCATCAAATTTTTAGTCAGAAAATCCTGATATATTCCGTCTATAAGAAACATTTATAATTCATGAGAATCCTGTTGGTTATGTCCATCAAATTGTTCATTGAGTAAACCAATTGTCGTTTAAAATTTTTTTTTGGATTAATACATCTATTACATCCATTTCCCATGAGTTTAATCAGATGGCCAGATTCTTCTCCTAATTTACCTTTATGTCCATTTGGATTTTGCTTGTTAATGCCTTTTTTTATAATAATCCTGAAAAAAATACTGAGTCAAGTTTGAAATATTATACAGGCATTGTAATATTGAGTTCATATAACTTGAGTTACCTAAATTTTGTAATCCAGTAAAAATCGGTTTTTGTTTTTCTATATTTATTCCAGAATGTAAAGTTTTTATTAGTGCCTCTCAATGTAGGGAGCCAGATTCTCCCTCACAGTCTTAGCTTAAGCACAGCCATCTTGTAGCAAACTGCCATTTTCTAACAGGCCTGTCCTTTAATTGAGCTGTACATTGTGTATGTGCCAACTGGCCATGAGTTGACGCAGATCGAAAGAACCATAAGGTCACACTCTTCTGACTCAGGAAACTCAGACCTATAGATAGTGCATCTGGTGTGATAATAGGATGTTCCTCAAGAAACTTGTATTAAATTAACAGGCACATGATAAACCTTTTGAACTGCATGATGACAAATGCTTGCTTGACAAATGTTTGCATTGTCCCCTCCTCCCTTTGTGTAAAAACTATATAAGTCATGACATTTCAAAAATAAATTGACGCCATAATCAGAATCCTTGGTGGTCCCCTTTTTTTCCACCCATTTCCTTTTCAGGTGCAGACCCTTTCCACAACCACGAATAAACTGAAGCTGCTGGCCGGCACATCTCAAGGTATGAGGTGTGAGAGTTACTCCATTTTTACTGTTCCAGACACCTCAGCAATGTTACAGTTATCAAAGTCTAGAGCATCCTGTATTTGATGTGTGGTGGAGCCAATAGTCTTACCACCCTGATCTTGGTCATTTATGCTAATCCAATTTCTGGCAAGGCATGAAGGGACCAAAATTTCTTGGGATGGTGGTCATTTGTAAAAAACATAGGCGTAAGTCCCTCCTCTCAGGAGAAGATAACCAGCAATCCATTTTTTCATCCTCTTTTATCCAAATTGGAGTGTCTGTTGTTTCTTGCCTCTCAATTTTTTCCTTAAAATGTTTTTCCCCTGCTGTATGACTTTCCCATTGGGGTAAGTTCAGGTAATTTAGTGTAATAAGAGTCAAAGATTACAGTTCAGATGGTGCTAATCCTCTTTTTCAATTCTTTTGTAATTGGGTTTTTAGCATTCTGTGGGCTCTTTCCACAATGGCCTGTCCTCGACAATTGTGGTGAATCTCCTTCAGATGTTTTATTTGCCGTTCTTTACAAAAAAAAGTTTCAAAAGTTTTGCTTATATAGGTGGGCCCATGATCAGTTTTGATGGAATACGGAATACCCATAACAGAAAACATTGCAAAAGAAAACTGCAAACAGCCCTAAATTTTGGGGAAGACATAGGGATTGCCTAAATAAACCGAGAATAAGTGTCCACCACTACATAAAGATAAGGTTTTTTTGGAAATAAATCTGTTTGGGTTACATCCATTTGCCAAAGTTTGTTAGATTGCAAGCCTCTTGGGTTTGCTCCTGCTACATGAGTCTTTTTTGTTAATGGAGCACAGATGTTACACATCTCTATAATTTCTCCAGCTTGCCTCCATGGAATTTGATAAATTACATGTAAATGGCGAGCATTCATGTGTAATGCTGTTTGTTTTTCTACAGGTGATTTGAATATAGGCATTGCTAACAAGTCTCAGCAGTTTTATTTCCTTGCGCCATTGGCCCTGGAAGACCTGAGTGAGCCCTAATATGTGTAATAAAGATGTGTTCAGTTCGTTTTTGTATAAGCTGTTGTAGTTTTTTTTAGTAAATTCTGTATAATTGGGCATTGAGCATTAATGGGGGCAGTGGCTATCACCAGACATAAATTTACAACATACAATGAATCAGAAACAACATTTATGGCTTCAGATATATTTTCTAATAAGAAAGTTAACATTGCTAATTCAACTTTCTGTGCAGACTTATACTTGGTATTTATGGTTATATTAATTTTTTCTCGGTTATTCCTCCGTTTCCTCTGGATGTCCCATCTACATAAAAACCTTTGCATTGGGAATAGGAGAGTTCCGAACAATTGAAGAAATAACCAACTGAGTCTTTTTCAAAAAGTCTCAGGTTTTACCTGATGGATAATGAGAAGAAATCTCCCCTGTGAAATCTGAGAGGGCCCTTCGTAGAGATTCATTAAGAGGCAATATTGACTCAATTTCCTATTTTGATACTGGCAAAACTATTACATCTGGCTCAAACCCTAATAGAGATATTGATCTGAGTCTTGCTTTAATAATCAGTTCTGAAATTAATTCCAAGTAAGATATCACAGACTGAGGCTGTTTATTATGTAAATATACCCATTCTAGGGGACCAGCCTGTTGCATCAAAGCTGCAGTTGGGGTTCCATTTGTAGGGAAAATTAGTAAAAATACTTTTCTCTCCTGGGATAAATCTTAAGAGAAATGATTTTTGCAATCTGTTTAAAAATTGGCCAATTTACTTTTAGCAGCTGGTGTTAAAGTTCTGGGGCTTTCTAAAGCAGGATTACCTTCTAAAGTTTTAAACAAATTAAACAGCTCTGCATTCGGGATCCCTAAAGCAGGTCGGAGCCAATTTATGTTATCTAAAAGTTTCTGAAAAATCATTAAGTGTTTTAAGATTTTCTTTTTTGATGGAAAATTTTTGTGGATGTATCGATGTTCTGTCCATAATAAAACCCAAGTATTGATATGGTGGCATAGTCTGTATTTTTTCTAAAGCTATTTTCAGTCCTGCCATTTGCAAACCATCAATCACATAAGCATATAATTTCTGTAAACCTGTTTCATTATTCAGAGTAATTAAAATATCATCAATGTAATGACAAATTATGGCTTGTGGAAATCTTTGATGAGCCGGCTCAGAATCTTGTCTACAAAAAATTGACACATTGTTGGGGAATTTAACATGCCCTGAGGGAGGACAGTCCATTGGTACCACTGGCAGGGATAAATATTAATAGAAGGAACTGAGAATGCAAACCGGTGTTTATCATCTGGGTGAATAGGAATATGGTAAAAAGCAGTATTTTAAATCAATTATAATTAGTGGCCATACAGTAGGTATTACTACAGGTGATGGTAAACTTGTCTGCAACTTTCCCATAGGAATCATAGATAAATTCACAGCTCTCAATTCCATTAAAAGTCTCCATTTTCCATACTTCCTTTTTTATGGTAAATATAGGCGAATTCCATAGAGAAAACGAAAAGCTCAATATGTCCTAATTTTAGCTGTTCTTCCACTAATTTTGTTAGCACCTTTAATTTTTCAGTTTTAAGGGGCCACTGACCTATCCAAATTGCTTCATTTGATTTCCATATTATTTTATCGATGCTGGGGTCTTTCTGGCAGTGGCCCCTATCAAAAATCCTTATTTTTTAATTCAGGAGAAGGTTCAGGCTCACCTTGAGCTAATGGAATATGGAATTCTGTCTTCCATTGTGTATGCAGGTCACGGCCCCACAAAGATGGCGATAAAGGGCCCACATGAGGTATAATTATAGCCTTTGATTTTCTGGGCCATAAAATACTATAGTTTTTGTGCTTAACAAACAGGGACTTAGGCCTCCCACTCCTTCTAATAAATATGGATTTTCTTGAAGAGGCCAATTTTCTGGCCATTCTTTATCCAAAATTACAGTAACTTGAGCACCTGTGTTTATCATGCCATTGAATGTTTGCCCTTCTAAATTAAGTTTAATCATTGGGTTTTTATCTTTAACTTTAGTAACCAGCGCCACAAGTGGGTTTTCGCAGCCCCCGGATCAGTGCTTCTAAAACCTCCAATTCTTGTCTTATCTGAAGTCCCAAATTTAACATAAGGTATTATTACTATCTGGGCAATCGTCTCTCCTTTTTTAAATGTCCAAGTAACCGGCACGTTAATGACTACAATAATTTCTCCCTTTGAGTCTGGATCAATGACACATGTGGTTACTGATATCCTTTTACATTGAGGGAACTTCTGCCCAGAATCAAACCCATTGTATCTGGAGGTGGGGGTCGTAGTATGTATGCCTGTGTGCAACATATAAGGGCATTCTCCTGGGTAAATTGTAATGTCTCCTGAGCAAGTTATATCAAGCCCAGCACTGCCCACCATGGTATGTTTTAATTCTCTAATTAAGATAAATCTTCTTGAGCTGGGCCGGGAAGAGTTACAATTTGATGAATTTTCGCCTGATTTGGACGGGCCTGGGGATTGGCCATGTATGAGTTTCCCCGCATTGTGAATGTGGGTCTCGAAAGAGCTGAATTTAAAAAAAAAAAAGACAATTTCTCTTGATATGTTCCTGTTTTTCACAATGGTAGCAGGTAAATTTTCTCCTAGGGTTTGTGTTAACACCTCTCCCTATGTTAAAATTAGATTTCCAGATCTGCAATCTATTGCCCAGTGACGACCCTTTTTGCATTTAGGACAGAAACCCGGCTTTAAGGAGGTATTTTGTCCCTGAAGGTGGAAAGGCACTGCTTCCTTAACAACCGCAAAGGTCCTCACTTGATCCAGGTTTGCCAATGAATGGGGCATATCATAAACATTCCTACATGCATATAAAAATTCATTTAAATCAGCCTTTTCCTGCAAAGGACCCAATACCATTTTGCAGGCCGAATTTACATTATGGTAAGCCAAACATCTTTCTAGAAATTTCCTCACCTCCTCAATTTTTATTTGTATTTTCAGAGCATCTTTGAGTTTAGCCACAAATTCTACATAAGGCTTATTGGGACCTTGGGTAATTCTTTAAAAAGTACCCTCACCAGTGCTTGTAGTATCAATTTTCTCCCATGATGACAATACAATGTCTTTAATTATTTTTGAGATTTCCTTAGGTAAAGCCGCTTTTGTCTGAATATCTGCAAATTGATTTTCTCCCATCAATAGTTCATACGAGAGATTAATCCCTGCCACTCGTTTTTTGGTTCCATCCAGACTATACAATTTGGTTTTCAACTCTCTGCATATAACATTTCCCATTCAGTTTGCTGTTTTGATGGCAGACATATTTCAGCAAGTTTTTTGAAATCATATGAAGTCCAAATTGTTTTTGACACCAAATTCTTAGTATCTCTAGACAGTATGGAGAGGTTGCCCCAAAATCTTTACATGCTTTTTTAAATCGTTCAATATCCTCCGTTTCAAGAGGTTGATATGTTGAAACATATACTGTCTGTAATGGAGCTCAGGGCTCTGAGGCCTTGAATGTGGTTCATTTCTGAGTTGGCACTATTGTATGAGTCCATACCATAAACAGAATCAGGACTCTGTTGTCGGCTTAGCATTGGAGTTGATCATTAGTGTCAATATTTTGATTTGGATCCTGAGTGTCTAAATTATATTTCCAGGTTGATTTTTGCTGGGAAAAATGCCTATATATTTGATGGTGGTGCCAGATTCATCAGCCCGTACCTTGGTATTGTCCATACTGGTCATCACTTTACAATTTCCACACGGTCTATTTCCTAACCACCAACCAATTCCTATACACATCAAAGCCATATTAGTCAGCACATAAAATCCACAAACTATGACCAATAGAGGCACAGGCAATGCAATTGTTGGGATAAAAATTTTGGATTGACATGAACAGAGCCACCCAATGTCGATATTTGCTAGTGTCAAACCAAGTGGTTTACAACCAAATAGAATGATGCACTTGAACAATGCCGAACCGATATTATTTTACAATAGATGGCATAGTGAGCATGAGTATCCACAAAAACCAGTCAATGGCCTCCAGAGGCAATTTCCAATAACTCACAATTCCAGAGGGTTCAGGTCCCTGTTCTGGTGCCAAATGTGGCACGAAGTTGAGTCCACTGCTAATATATCCAGGGTCCCCAAATATCTCCCAAATTGAGGGACCAACACCCATTCTCATGGAGACCTTGGCAATAATCGTCCGCAATAAACAATCCAAAGAGGCTTTGGGGGACAAAAGGTTTGGCTAAAAGAGCCTAATCCTCCTTGGTTTGATCTCTCTCCTCTCCTAAATCTCCTCTCTGTCTTTCTCTCTGTCTCTGTGTCTCCCTGTCTCTCTCTGTTTCTCTGTCTTTCTCTGTGTGTGTCTCTCTGCTCTTTCTTTTGCTCTCCCCCTCTCTTAGTTTCTCTCTCTCTCTGAGCCGTGACCGTCCTCTCTCTCCTCCTTCTATGTCTCCCCTGTGTGTCCCTATTTTCCTCTCTGTCTTTCTCCTCTATCTCTGTTCCTTTGTCTGTCTTTCTCTCTCTGCTCCCTCCATGTCTCTCTTCTTCTGTGTGTCTCTCCCCATCTTCTGTTTGTCTCTCTTCCACCTCCTGTGCAATAAGAAAATAAATCATGTGTATCATGATTTATTATGTATTTATTATGTATCACAAACTCCTCTTCTCCCTGTCTTTCTGTTTCTTTGTATCTCTCTCTCTGTTTCTGTCTTTCTTCTGTTTCTTTGTCTCTATTCTTCTTCTGTGTGTCTCTCCCCCTCTCTTCTGTTTCTGTGTCTCACCCCTATTTCTCTCTCCTCCCCCTTTTATCCTCTCTGTCCAACTGCCTCTCTCCAACTGTCTCTGTCCAACTGCCTCTATCCAACTGCCTTTGTCCAACTGTCTTCTTTGGCCTCCCCTCCAATTTTCTTTATTTCTAAATACAAAGTAAATACAATACCTAAAATAAATACAAAATACTCTACACCCCAGAGGGTCTATTTAATGAAAAATGTTGATAATTGTAGGCAGTATTTGTGGTCAAGAACTTTTACAGGTCACTGCTAACCTTATACACCACTTGTACCCCACCCCCCCATAATTCACTATACTTTTCACCCTGCCATTTAGGGAACCTCTGTATTGTCCTCTACATACACCTGATGAGATCTAGTTCAGATTTATTTGAAATATGTGTAGAAAAAGTAACATAATTTTTAGATTTGGGGTCTGCTTGGATAATTTCAGGTGCTTGGTTGTACTGGGTGAATTGAAACTAAGTTTGGAAATGTGAATTGGTCACACTACTCATTGTCCTTTGGCTTGAGAGATGGTCTGGAGAGATGGGTCAGGGCTTGTCATCTTTTAATGCACAAGATCCTGGCAGAAATCGATAACTGGCTTTTGTTGCTGGGCTTTAGGTTTTGTTTCTTGGGACTTACTTGTGAGGTCAGATGAAAGAAATAATTTACCTGTTGTACTTTGGCAAAGGAAGTTGTAAACGTCCTGACACTTAGAAAATCCACTGCCTGTGAGCATAAAGTCCTGGTGGTAAAATCTGATTAGGAAGCCAGTTGGCAGTGTGCTTATTTCTTCAGCCACTGTTTTTCTTGCTGTGGGCACCAAGGAGCCAGTATTTCACGCTGATTATACAAGTCTCCTGCCTTAGTGTGAACTGTCAGGCCTGCCCTGTGAGATTATGTCTCAGAGATAAAAATCCAGTTGTGCCTGTGCATGTGAGTGTGCTGAAACACTCAGCGAGTTCCTCCTTACATTGTGTTCTTTATCTCAAGTTGGTGAAAAAATGGTTATTATGTTAAAGAGGAAAGAACAGGATGGACTTTCTAATTACCTGGGCATATAATAGTGATTTCTCTCCACCTGATGTCAACCTTGCCTGTAAATGGAACATTATGACTCACTTCAAGGGTACGCAGGCACTATTGGAAGGATGGGATATGATGGAAGAGATGGACTGGCTTGCCCCTTGTGTTCTGTCCAGTTTGTCCAGCTACCTTTATAATGGACTTCTGAGAAGGACAAAACTCTTTTTCAGGCTTCATGATACACATGATTTATTTTCTTATTGCACTTTCTATTTGTGCCCAAATAATACATGATATTAAAACCAACCAATGCAGCCATTAGTACTGAAAAGTTGTGGGTAAGTGTTGGAGGGCAGTGTGCCCTTTCTCTTATATAAGATTTTATTAGTAGCTTGAGTCCATATCACTGGCTCTTGGATTCTTCTCTCTGGCTGTGAGCCTTTCATTTCTGTATACATTTAATTTTCTAGCTAGTTATCCCTTTAAGCTTGTCCATCTTATGAATGAATTTGCAGATTCCTTTGAGGAGCTGAAGCCTAGCAAGTCTTCAGCAGATGCCTGAGGTCTAACAGTCCCTCAAGAGGCCTGAACAAGGATGCAGCCTATAACCCCCAAGGCCAAGGCATTATAGAATGAGCCCATAAAACTCTCAAGAATATGATTTTTAAGTTAAAGACTGGACAAGCCTGTGCAATCAAAGGCTCACCGTGCAACATGCTAACACATGTATTTTTTGTCATCAACTTTCTACACCTTGATCAAGCAGGTGACTCTGATGCCCATAGACTTTGGCATCCCTACACTAAAAGGGGTATGCCTTAGTCCTATGGAGAGATTCACTCACAAATGTTAGGCATGAACCTGATCCTGTTCTCTTATGGGGAATGAAATCAATGTGTGTCTTTGACAATAAAGAAGGGGCAGAACGTTGGCTGCCAATAAAGTTAGGTAGGCAAATGAATCAAACTGCTTCTAGGGATCCAATATACCCTAGAAAGCTTCTCCTTCTACTACAGGTCAAGATGCTGCCATGGATACTCCTCTGCCTGCTGCAGATGCTGCTGCTGCAGAAGATCAGACCATCAAAGGCTGAGTTACCTCACTATCCTCTGATAAGACAATGCATCATTTCTAATCCGGAAACAAGAACCTCCATAATTATGGCCACACAAAAGGGCTCAAAGGTTCCCTGGTTTCCTCCTCTAAAGTTTGATTTTTTTGTAATTTCAGACTCCTGGCCTGATGAGGAATTTATGATGGTTCCAGGCAATGCTTACCCTGCAGGTCATTTTGAAGATGATTATATTTGCCCAGGAGGCAAAAGAACAGGCAAATGTTGTGGCCCTAAGGCTTATTATTGTGCACCTGGAGGTGGGAAACTATTTTTACAGGACAACAGTGGAAACCAAAGGGGCCCCACCTAACTTAATAACTCTAACTAAAGAGGGTGATGGCCCCACAAATGTCCTTTAATTTACAGAAAAGGGAAAAAATGAATATGAATTGGACTCAAGGAAAGAGCTGGGGAGTCAGGATTTGGAGTCCAGAGAAAAATAACCAAGGAATTATCCTTATTTTAAAATTAGTACAAAAATCTGCTATTCCTCCTATGAGAGTAGGGCCGAAAAAAGTATTAACAGGCAACAGTCTTAGCAGCAAACTAAGCATGGCTAAGACCATAAAACCCACCCAGCTGCAAGTCTCTAGTACAATTAACACCTTGATATCAATAAAACCATAGGCACAGGAAATTGAGCTATTGACGTTTCGCATACCACACATACCACTCCTGAAACTTTTGAGGAAACTTAAATAGGCGGCATTCATTACTAAAAATGATAGATGCAACTGTTAAAGTAATCAATCAATTCAACTCAAATTTAACAAACTCTTGCTGGTTATGTTACAGTGCTAAATTACCATTTTTGCAAGGGATAGGAACCCAAGGCAACTTTAGTACAGTTAATTCTTTCAGTATGGAGATGGATTTCTTCACCTGGCAAAGTCACCTTGCAGGCTGACAGGATTGGGACTATGCCTGTGTTCCATTCCTCAAACACATAAGCATCTATGTCACAGCATCCAGACATTTCCTATTCCACAGTCTGAGCAATCTTATGTGATACCCAAAGATAAAAGGGTGGGGCTGTAATGATGGCCTTACACCATGTATTTGGTTGACAATGGTTAAAGCAAAATTAACCACATTTTGTTTTTTGGTACAATTAGTATCTAAACTAACATATCCCTCTGATGAACAATTTTCAGAAGCATTGAACCCAACACTACTTTATCAGGCCAAAAGAGAGCCCATCAGCAATAACTGTGGCTGTCCTGCTTGGCCTTGGACCAGCTGGAACTGAACTTGGAACATCTTTAATTTTGACTGAACAAACTTTTTTTCAATTATCTCTAATCATAGATGATAGCATCAAGGAGCTGGAACTTCAGATAAGCAATCTACAGGAGTCACTGACCTCCCTGGCAGAGGTAGCCCTGCAGAACAGATGAGGCCTTGACAAGCTGTTTATGGAAAAAGAAAAATTCTGTGCAGCCCTAAAGGAAGAATGCTGTGTCTACGTGGACCATTTGGGGAGGGTCAAGAACTCTATATGTAGGGTTGAGGAAGGATTAAAAAATAGGCCTCAAAGAATACAGCAACAATCCTGTTATCAAAACTAGTTTTCATCTTCCCCTTGAATTTTCACATTGCTTCCAACTATCCTGGATCCACTATTGTGTTGTTGTTGTTGTTGTTGTTGTTATTGGTCTGTCTTCTTTTGCCTGGGCATTTATAAAGCTCACACAATTTGTGAAGCAACAAATTGATAATTTGCAGGCAAAGCCTATTCAGGTACATTATTATTGCTTAGACTTACAGAACAGAGGCTTCCCTGCAGATTCCTATGAAGTTGTGGATGCCATCATGTGATCAGAGGAACAACCATGGAGACATCCTGGCATGATATCTTACCCCAGCATAGCCCCTTGAAACAGCATGCCAAGGAATACTGCACAGCCCGTGGGCCAATATTAGCAGGGTCAAGTCAATGGGTAGAGCAATATGGGAAAATCCAAAAATTAAATTTCTCTTTTGCATTTTGTTTAACAGAATTGCCCATCCTGGGATTTTCTAATGGAGCCATGCAATGGTTCCATGGGAATCTCAGGGCTATAGGGCCCAATTAGTTATGGAAAGGCACAATCAGGCCCAGAGTATTTGGGAGGAGAGCACTAAATAGCATTCATGCAGGCCGAGCATACACATTGGTGTGAAGCTCAGTGACCTATAAGAAGACCTTGGTATAAGACCCCTTTGGGCCCCTTAACTGAGTACCGTCGATTGCCAGTGGGATTTTGTAGGCAATAAACCTCAGCACACTGCCAGATCTTTATATGACAAGGGTGCTAAAGCTAATCCAAAAAGGTGAAATAAGATACTTACCATGTAAAATGAGCTGATTTTAACTGGACACACGGACCTTTCTGCAAAGCAATGAATTATTGGTTATATTCCTGTTTGGAAAAATTATCTTAATATTGCCATGGGAACATTGACTTCCTTCTGCTTCTAATATATACGGGGGGAGGGAGTGGGAGCTGAGGCCTAGTAAGTCTCTAGCAGACACCTGAGACCTAAGAGTCTCTCAAGAAGCCTGAACAAGAATGCAGCCTGCCTTTACTAATGTCAATCTAAAAGGTTATGTGAGGCATTGTGACAAGCCAAAGGGAACACTGACACCAGTAACCTTGGGAGAAAAACATATTTTAGATAGGGCATATTCTAGACATATCAAAACCAAAGGGAACACTGATGCCATTAAACTTAGGAGAAAAAAACATATTTTAGACAGAACATATTCTAGACACATCCTGTGGGTTGGGAGAAGCAATTGGTGTTATCTATGTAGCCAAGCTAGCTGGCTCTCACTAGTTTTCTCATTTTCGTTGTGTGTATCTTTGTTTGTGTGTTTTAAATCCTTACTCACACCAAGAAATTAACCCACATTTGTGGTTTCCCTGCAGGGACAGGGGAGGCCACAGATTCCTCTAGCAATGTGTGCTCTTAGCCTGTTGCCCAGGAAGGATAGCTGCATGCTGGAAGTTAATCATTTAATTGTGCAGCATAGGTGAGCAGCTTCAATTCTGCACTTATGGAAGTACTCTGCTAAGAAAATAGAGGCTTAAGAGAAATTGTATCAGGAAAGACACTTGACTTGTCTTTGACCAACTGGGTTTGATCTTTGCCATTGCATGTGGTCTCCTATCCCTTTCGATAGTAATACCTGACTGATACTCGGTATGGACCCAAAAAGTGTGTGCATGTGTGCACACACAAACACACACAACTCTCACACACAGAAACTCAAGAGTTCTCTTATTTAAAATATCCTTGGTAACCTAGGGACTAGTAGAAATTCAGCACTGAGCATCATTTAAGAAGTTATGCTATTTTTCAATGTCTTGTTTGATTTAATTATGCTTGGGACTTTTTACTACTAAATCAGCAATGTCAGGATGTAATGATTCATTTCTGCTCAAAATGCTCAAAATGGTTTTCTCTATCAAAATAGTGTGTGTATATATGTGTGTGTATTACATATGTACATATGTATGTGTGTGTCAACCGTGGCAGGCTTGGGGGACCATATGGGCATATGGGATGCCAGGATTCGAACCATCATCCGTCTGCATGCTAGGAAACGTCCTGCCACTGTGCTATCTCTCCGGTCCCCCTTCCATTAATTCTTTTTGAAATGAACAAAGACAATTCTTGGCTGTGTTCTTTCTTCAAAGTACATTTACAGGTATTACTTATTACACTCATCATAAATTTCTTCCCGAAGTCTCCGCTCAAATTGACCAAAATATCCCTAGACTAGGTACTAAACTCTGTCAGGGAGGTCCCAGTTGTGGTGTATATCTGAGCTTTGAGAGGCTCAAAAATCTTCTGATGACTTTTGATTTTGCCTGACAAAAATTGTTCCTAGACAGCAAGAAGGAAAGTCTTACCAGTGATTAGTGAGTTGACAGACCTCCTCCTTTCAATCATCAGTTGCGTAGCTGCTAGTCCTTGCCTAGGAACAACTATAAAATGGGCCCGAGGACTGAGAACTTTCTTCTTCCGTTTTTTAGTTTATAAATATCTTTATTTTATCACTATCATTACAAGCATGTTTATAGTTGGGTTTTAGCTATATATATATATAATATATATATATATATATATATATATATATATATATATATATGAAACCCACACATTTCCTCACCAGTGCCCAGTGCTCATTCTCAGCCCTGGTGGTCACTTCAATTGTACCCTAATGAGTGAGCCCCTATTTTTTCCTGAAACTGTAAGTTCTATGCGCTCCATAGTTGGCACAGTACCTGGTATATTTAAAGAGGTGAAAGTCTTTTTTTTTCTCTTGTAAAGTTCTGTCAGTGCCCTGTATATTTTGGATATCAGCCCTTTATCTGAAGGGTGTTGGGTGAATAGTTTCTCCCACTCGGTGGGTGGCTCTTTTATCCTGGGCACTATTTCTTTTGAGGTGCAGAAGCTTCTCAGATTAATGTATTCCCATCTGTTGATCTCTGCTTCCACCTGTTTGGAAAGTGCAGTTTCCTCCTTGAAGCTGCCTTTAGTCTCAATGTCATGGAGTGTTTTACTGACGTGTTGTTCTATATACCTTTTGGTATCAGGTCTGATATCAAGGTTTTAATCCATTTGGATTTTACATTCATGCATGATATTACCTGGGAGTCTATGTTTGCTTTCTTGCAAGTGGCTAACCAGTTCTGCCAGTACCACTTGTGGAAGAGGTTTTCCATGTTCCAACTTGGATTTCTTGCTCCTTTGTCAAAAATTAGGTGATTGTATGTCTGGGGAACATTGTCTGAGAACTCAAGCCTATTCCACTGATCTGAGTTTCTGTCTTTATTTCAAATACCATGCTGTTTTGATAACTATTGCTTTGTAGTACAGTTTAAAGTTGGGGAAACTAAAGCCTCCCATTTTTCTTTTCCCTAGGAGTGCTTTAGCTATTCGAGGGGGGTTATTGTTCCAGATGAACTTCATAAGTGTTTGATTCACTTCTTTGTAGAATGTCATGGATATTTTTAAGGGGATCACATTAAATCTCTATAATGCTTTGGGGAGTATTACCATTTTAATGATGTTAATCCTGCCAATCCATGAGCAGGGTATGTGTTTTCATTTCCCTGTGTCCTCTCTTATTTCTTGGAGCAGGGCTTTATAGTTTTCTTTGTATAGGTCCTTCGCGTCTTTGGTAAAGTTGACTTCAAGATATTTGAGTTTGTGTGGCACTAATGTGAATGGGATTACCTTCTTGACTTCCTTCTCTTCCCTATCATTATTGGTGTATATAAAGGCCATTGATTTCTAATACCATCAAAAAATGGGGAGAAGAAATGAACAGACATTTTGGTAAAAAAGAAATACAAATGGCCAAAAGGCACATGAAAAAATGCTCCTCATCACTAATCATCAGGGAGATGCAAATCAAAACAACAATGAGATACCATCTCACACCACAGAGATTGGCATACATCACAAAAAATGAGAACAATCAGTGCTGGCGGGGATGTGGAGAGAAAGGAACTCTTATCCACTGCTGTTGGGAATGCCGTCTAGTCCAACCTCTATGGAAAGCGATATGGAGATTCCTCCAAAATCTGGAAATTGAGCTCCCATTCAACCCAGCTATTCCACTCCTAGGGATATACCCTAAGAACACAAGAATACAACACAAATAACCCTTCCTCACACATATATTTATTGCAGCACTATTCACAATAGCCAGGCTCTGGAAACAACCACGATGCACCTTCAACAGACAAATGGCTAAAGAAACTGTGGTACATATACATAATGGAATATTATGCAGCCATCAGGAGAGATGAAGTCATGAATTTTCCCTATACATGGATTTATATAGAATCTATGATGCTGAGTGAAATAAGTCAAAGGGAGAGAGAGACACATAATAGTCTCACTCATTTATGGGTTTTAAGAAAAATAAAAGTCATTTTTGTAACAATCCTCAGAGACAATGAGAGGAGAGCTGGAACTTCCAGCTCACTTCATGAAGCTCACCACATAGAGTGGTGTGTGCAGTTATAAAAATAACTGCACAAAGAACTACCATAATCATGTGAATGAATGAGGGAACTGGAAAGCCTGTCTGGATTACAGGTGGGGGTGGGGTGGGATGGAGGGTGATTTGGGATATTGGTGGTGGAAATGTTGCACTGGTGAAGGGGGTGTTCTTTATATGACTGAAACCTAATCACAACCATATTTGTAATCAAGATTTTTAAATAAAGAAAAAACTATAAAAAGAGGTGAAAGTCAAAATAGAAAAGAAGGGAAAGTGGCATTTTGTTGCATCTGGCAAACTAGGAATTCTTACCTTCCTGGTGTTTCTGCCTCTTCTAGGCTGTCGTTGAGATGGACCATTAGGGAGAAAAGGGAGTATCAAGAGGTAGTTCCCCACTCCACATAAGATGGAAATGATGAATCAATCCACCAGGAAACAGAACTGGAGCTCAGGTAGTAATAATGATTTTCAGGGAAAAGAAAAAATTTTCCATTTCCTGAATCGCAGTGTATAGTAAAAGTCAGTATTCTAGTTTGCACTAATTCTTGGTACTAAGCATACTATTTTGATATAATATAACACTCCCACCAAGAACATACTTGCCTCCCAGGTCAAGGGTTTGAACATGAACTGAGGGTTGGAAGAACTAGGAGTGTCAGAGCATTCCCTAGACATGCGCACCCCTTTGTGACAGGCCAAGGCCCTCTGTTGCTGCCCAAGGTTTCAGTTTCCAAGTGAGCTTCTTTCATTTGCTGTAGATACTGGCTGATCATCTTATGGTTAGTTTAGGTTTTCTTTCTCTTATTTTTCTCTTTATTTTTCCAGAGTGATATGTTTAGTTTCTTTATAATCTTACATTGTATTGTATCAAGGATAAAACCTCATCTAGAGGTGTAACTTTCTACCACTCCAAATTTTTAATTTTTCCCCATCACCAGAAATTCCCTGTAGACATTACTCCCCAGGTTCCTTCCATTCCCATCATGCTGAGAGTTTTGATCAAGGATGGGTGTTGGACCTTATCAAATGCTTTCTCTGCATCTATTGATATGATCATATGGTTTTTAGTTTTCTTGTTGATGATGTTGCGTATTATGTTGATAGATTTGTGAATGTTAAACCATCCTTGCATTCCTGGGATGAAACCTACTTGATTGTAGGGGATAATCTTCTTAATGAGGCATTGAATCCTATTTGCCAGGATTTTGTTGAGGATCTTTGCATCTGCATTCATCAGTGGTATTGGTCTATAATTTTTTTTTCGTAGCATCTCTGTCTGGTTTAGGTATCAAGGTCATGTTGGCTTCATAAAAGCTATTTGGAAGTGTTTCTGTTTGCTCAATTTCGTGAATCCTACTTGCCAGGATTGGTAGTAGTTCCTCTTGAAAATTTTGAAAGAATTCATTAGTGAATCCATCTGGGCCTTGCCTTTTGTTTTTGGACAGAAATTTGATTGCCATTTTAATTTCATCAATGGTGATGGGGGTGTTTAGATATGCTACATCCTCTTCCTTTAACCGTGGAAGATTATAGGAGTCCAAGAATTTATCCATTTCTTCCAGGTTCTCATTTTTAGTGGCGTAGAGTTTCTCAAAGTAGTTTCTGATTACCCTTTGAATCTCTGTCATATAAGTAGTGATCTCTCCTTTTTCATTCCTAATATAAGCTATCAAGTTTCTCTCTCTTTCTTTGTTAGGTTTGCCAGTGGTCTATCAATCTTGTTTATTTTTTCAAAGAACCAACTTCTGCTTTCGTTTATTTTTCGGATTATTTTTTGGGTTTCCAGTTCGTTGATTTCTGCTCTCAGTTTTGTTATTTCCTTCTGTCTCCTTATTTTTGGGTCTTTTTGTTGAGCACTTTCTAGTTCTATTAGCTGTGTCATTAAGCTACTCAGGTAAGCTCCTTTTTCCTTCCTGATGTGTGCTTGCAAAGCTATAAATTTTCCTCTCAGTACTGCTTTTGCTGTGTCCCATAAGTTCTGATAGTTTATGTCTTTATTGTCATTTGTTTCCAGGAACCTTTTGATTTCCTCCTTGATTTCATCTCGGACCCATTGGTTATTGAGTATGAGGCTGTTTAACTTCCAGGTGTTCAACTTTTTCTTCTGAGTCCCTTTGGAATTCACAAATAATTTCAGAACCTTGTGGTCAGCGAAGGTAGTCTGCAAAATTTCTATCCTCTTGATATTATGGAGGTATGTTTTATGTGCCAGCATGTAGTCTATCCTGGAGAATGTTCCACGTACATTGGAGAAGAATGTGTATCCAGGTTTCTGGGGATGGAGTGTCCTATATATATCCACTAGGCCTCTTCCATTTCTCTTTTCAGGTCTGGTATATTCTTGTTGGGTTTCAGTCTGGTTGACCTATCCAGTGTTGACAAAGCCGTGTTGAGGTCCCCCACAATTATTGTGTTGTTATTGATATTATTTTTCAGATTTGTCAACAGTTGTATTAAATATTTTACTGACCCCTCTTTCGGTGCATATATGTTTAGGAGAGTTATTTCTTCCTGCTCTACATACCCCTTGATTAATATAAAATGTCCATCTTTGTCCCTTACAACCTTCCTGAGTATAAAGTTGCATTCTCTGAGATTAGTAGGGCCACTCCAGCTTTTTTATGGGTGTTGTTTGCTTGCATAATTTTTCTCCAGCCTTTTATTTTGAGTCTATGTTTGTTCTGACTATTCAGGTGCGTTTTTTGTAGGCAGCAGAAGGTTGGATTGAGTTTTTTGATCCATTTAGCCACTCTGTGTCTCTAAACTGGTGCATTTCGTCCATTGACATTGAGAGAAAGAATTGTCCTGGGATTTAATGCCATCTTTATATCGAAATTTGGTGTGTCTTTTGGTTAGTCTTGTCTTAAATTAGGTCTTTCAGTTTTTCTCTTAAGACTGGTTTTGAGTCTGTAAAGTTTCTGAGCGGTTTTTTTCTGTGAAACCATGTATTCTTCCGTCAAACTGGAAAGTGAGTTTTGCTGGGTGCAGTATTCTAGGTGAAGCATTCATTTCATTCAGTCTTGTCACAATATCCCACCACTGCTTTCTGACATTGAGTGTTTCTGGTGACAAGTCTGCTGTAAATCTCAAGGATGCTTGCCTGAACGTAATTTCCCCTTTTGATCTTGCTGTTTTCAGAATATTCTTTTTATCTGTGGGATTCGTCATTGTGACTAGGATGTGTCTTGGGGTGGTTTTTCTGGGGTCTTTTTTGGTTGGTACTCTTTGAGCATGCAGAATTTGATTACATATATTCTTTAGCTCTGGAAGTTTCTCTTTAATGATGTTCTTGACCATTGATTCTTCCTGGAAATTTTCTTCCTGGGTCTCTGGGACTCCAATGATTCTTAAGTTGTTTCTGTTGATCTTATCGTAGACTTCTATTTTCATCTGTTACCATTCTTTGACTAATTTTTCCATTGTCTGTTCATTTGATTTAAGTTTTTTTTTCCAATCTCTTCTGCTGTATAGAATTGTTATGTATCTCATCTTCCACAGCACCAAGTTTATTCTGAGCTTCTGATACCCTGTCCCAGAGCTTATCCATTTTGTCATTCACTTCGTTTACTGAGTTTTTCAGGCCTGTTAGTTGACATGTTATTTCAGTTTGGAGTTTTGTGATTTCTGTGTTCATATTTTCTTGGTTCTTATTAGTGTTCTGTTCAACTCAATCCATGGTTTCTTTGAGTCTGTTGAGCATCTTTCATATTGGTTGTCTAAAGTCCTTATCTAAGAGGTTGATTAGTTGGTTGGTCATTTTCTGGTCATCAGAATTGTCATCTTCATTCTCTATGTCTGATGCTGGCCTGCATTGTTTCCCCATTGTCACACTTTTATTGTGGGTTTTTCTACGTGTTGTGGTGGTATTCATTGGCTATATGATGCAGGCAGCACACTCCTATGGCTCCGCCCTTTGTGGATGGGCTGACTTGCCTCCAAGGGAGGGGAGTCCTCCGTGAATGAAGACTCACACAGGTACAAATCTTAGGCCCAAGCACGCAGCAGAGAAGAGAGTTTGGAGAGAAATGCTTGCTTCTGTGATCCAGCACAGTTCTTAATGTGATTTTTTCTTCTTGTTGTGATGGTGTTCTTTTCTTAGAAAGAGCGCACTGCCATATAGCAAAGCAGAGACGAAGTGCTCTGCTGGAGCCTCTTTTTGGTCCACTCCCAAGAGGTTCTTGCATCAGGATAGTAGACAGACACAGACAGGCAGCACTCACAGTTTTTCACAATCGGGCCCCACTGGGCAGGCGTAGTTTTGTCTTAATTCCAAATTCTTAAATTCTAAAATCTATTTTCTAAAATTTAGAATTTTAGAATATAGTATTAAGAATTTAAAATTATAATTTTAGAATATAAAATTTAGAGTTTTAGAATTTAAAATTTTTGAATATAGAATATTAGAATTTTGAATTTTGGGATATATAATTTATAATTTTAGAATAGAGAATTCAGAATTATATAATATAGAATTTAGAATTAAAATTGTAGAATATAGAAAATAAAATTTTAGAATTAGAATTTTAGAATATAAAATTTAGAATTTTAAAATTTAGAATTTTTATATAAAATTTAGTATTTTAGAATTTTTGAGTTAGGATTTAGGATTTTAGAATATAAAATTTAGAATTTAGGATTTAGAATTTTAGAATATAGAATTGTAGAATGTACAATTTATAATTTTAGAATAGAGAAAAACAATTTTCAAATTAAGATAATAGAGTTTAGAAATTTGCTATATAGAATTTAGAATTTTAGAATATAGAAATCAATTTTAGTTATCAAATTATAGAATCAAATTTAGATTTTACTTTTTATACTCTTGAATATTAGATTTTAAAATATAAAATTAAGAATTTTATACTTTAGAATTTTAGAGTTTCAGAATAACATGTAGAGTTTATCAATTTAGAATTTTATTACATTATTTGTGTGTTTTTGAAATCCCTTTAAGATGTTTGTGCCACACTAGGAGTCGTGAAGTGGATATCCCTGGCTGTGGACTCAGAAATTGTTCCGTGCTTTTGAACCAAATGGGATGTAGGGGCAGGAAACCACAGTTTGTCCTTGGCTAGCACTGGCCAGGCAAATGCCTACACTTGTGACACCACACTGGACCAAGTAATTAAAAATTTTAGAATAGTAGGTAGAATTTTAGTTATTTGAAATTTTAGAATTAAGTATTCTAGGAATTAACAGTTTTGAATTTTAGAATTTAGAATTTAGAATTTTGGTATATAGAACTTAGAAAATTATAAATATAGAATTTATAATTTAAGAATTTAGAATTTTGGAATAGAGGATTTAGAATTTAAAACGTAGAATTTAGAAATTTAGAATTTAAAATTTTATAATAGAAAATTTAGAATTTTAGAATTTATAATTTTAGAATATAGAATTTATAATTTCAGAATTTAGAATTATAGAATATACTATTAAGAACTTTTGGGCAGATATTTTGGGGCTTCCCTGGGCTTGCTTCAACCTGGGAACTTTGATCTTCTCTGGAATTCATCCCCTGACGGCTTGCCTCGGCTGAGGTGAGTGTTTCTGGGCTGGAGTTGCGGATAAAGCTGACTGCTAGGCCCCTTAGGCTCGGCAGACATTTTGTGGCCTCCCCCAGCTTGCTTCAACCTGGGAAATTTGATCTTCTCCAGCATTAATCCCTTGAGGGTGTGCATTGGCTGAGGTGTGTCTTTCCAGCTGGAGTTTTGGATAAGACAGACTCTGCTGGGCCCCTTAAGCTCAGCACACATTTTGGGGCTTTCCCGGGCTTGCTTCAACCTGGGAACTTTGATCTTCTCTGGCATTGATCCCCTAATGAATTGCCTCGGCTGAGGTGAGTGTTTCTGGGCTGGAATTGCAGATAAAGCTGACTCTGCTGGCCCCTTTTAAGCCCACCTATAAGGGGTAGAAGAGAGGAGTGCGGCCACTCCACTTTGCTTCATGGCCGCGCACTCCACCTAGCCAATGAGTACCACCACAACACGTAGAAAAACCCACAGCATAAGTGTGACAATGGGGAAACTACGCAGACCAACTTCAGCCATAGAGAATGAAAATGGAAACTCTGATGACCCAACAATGGCCAACCACCTAAGCATTCTTTCAGAAATGGAGTTTAGAGAAAAATTATGGAGGTTATTCACAGAACTCAAAGAAAGTATAAATCAGAACACTAATAAAAATCAAGAGAATATGAAGATAGAAATCAGAAAATTCCAACCTGAAATATCAGGTAAAATAACGGGTTTGAAAAACTCAGTAGACGAATTGAAGAACATAATGGATGAGCTTTTCAAAAGGTTAAAAGCAGCTGAGGATAGAATTAGTGCTCTGGAAGATGAAATGCATAACAACATTACACAGCAGAAGAGATTGGAAAAAAGCCTTAAATCAAAGGATTAGACAATGGAAAATTTACTCAAAGAATATGAGCAGATGAAAATAGAAGTCTTTGATAAGCTCAACAGAAACAACTTTAGAATTATTGGAGTCCCAGATACCCAAGAAGAAAATCTCCAGGAAGCATCAATGGTCAAGAATATCATCACAGAGAAACTACCATATCTAAAGGAAACATGTGACCAAATCCTGCATGCCCGAAGAGTACCAGCTAAAAAAGACCCCAGGAGAAACACCCCAAAACACATCCTAGTCACCATGGTGAAACCCACAGATAGAGATAAAATACTGCAAGCAGCAAGATTGAAAAGGGAAATTACATTCCAGGGAGCATCCTTAAAATTTACAGCAGATCTGTCACCAGAAACACTCAAGGCCAGAAGGCAGTGGTGGAATATAGTGACAAAACTCAATAAAATTAATGCTTCACCAAGAATACTGCACCCATCAAAACTCATTTTCAGGTTTGAAGGAAGTGTACATGGCTTCACAGATAAACAACAGCTCAAAAACTTTACAGACTCAAAACCAGCCTTAAAAGAAAAACTGAAAGATCTCTTCTAAAGGCAAGACAGAACAAAAAAAACACACCAAACTTCTAAACTAAGATGGCAATAAATCCCATGACAATTATTTCTCTCAATGTCAATGGACTAAATGCACCCGTTAAGAGACAAAGAGTGGCGAAATGGATCAAAAAACTGAAGCCAACCTTCTGCTGTCTACAAGAAAAACACCTGAATAGTCAGAATAAACATAGACTCAAAATCAAAGGCTGGAGGAAAACAATTCAAGTAAACAAAACCCTTAAAAAAGTGGGGGAGCCATACTAATATCAGATGACACTAACTTTATACTCAGAAAAGTTGTAAGGGACAAAGATAGATATTATGTACTAATCAAGGGATTTGTATAGAAGGAAAAAATCACTCTCCTAAACATATACACACCCAATAAGGTACCAGCAAAGTATTTAATACAATTGTTGACAAATCTGAAGGATATCAATAATAACACAATAATTGTGAGAGACCTCAACACAGGCTTGTCAACACTTGATAGGTCAACCAAATGGAAACCCAACAAAAATATACTATACCTGAAAAGAGAAATGTAAGAAAGAGGCCTAGTAGATATATATAAGACACTCCATCCTCAGAAACCTGGATACACATTCTTTTCCAATGTACATGGGTCATTCTCCAGAATTTAGCATTTTAGAATATAAAGTTTAGAATTTTAGAATGTAGAATTTAAAATTTTGAATTTTAGAATATTAAAAACAATTTAGAATTTAGTTTTGAATTTTAAATATAGAATTAGAAATTTAGAATTTACAATTTTAGAATAAACAATGACAATATTAGAATTAATATAAAATTTAGAATTCTACACTACAGTGTTAAGAATTTTACAAATTACAATATTAGAACATAAAATTTAGAATTTTAGAATATAGAATTTTAGTATATAGAATTTAGTATTTCAGAATGTAGAATTTTAATTTTAGAATATAGAAAAAAGAATTTTAGAATTAGAGTTTGAATTTTAGAATATATAATTTAGTATTTTAGAATACATAATTAGTATTTTAGAATATTTTAGAATACAATATTTAGAATTTTAGATTTTATAATTTTAGAATACACGAGTTAGAATTTTAGAAATTAGAATTTAGCATTCTAGAATATGGAATTAAGAATTTTAGAATTTAGATTTTAGAATATAAAATTCAGAATTTTAGAACGTAGAGTTTGAGAATATACAATTTAGAATTTTATTTTTTTTAATTTTTTATATAAACACCTTGATTACATACATGACTGTGTTTGGGTTTCAGTAATAAAAGGAACACCACCCATCACCAGTGCAACATTCCCATCACCCATGTCCCAAATCTCCCTCCTCCCCACCCGACCCCCGCCTGGACTCTAAACAGGCTCTGCATTTCCCTCATACATTCTCAATATTAGCACAGTTCAAAATGTAGTTATTTCTCTAACTAAACTCATCACTCTTTGTGGTGAGCTTCCTGAGGTGAGCTGGAACTTCCAGCTCTTTTCTCTTTTGTGTCTGAAATTTATTATTGCAAGAATGTCTTTCATTTTTCTTAAAACCCATAGATGAGTGAGACCATTCTGCGTTTTTCTCTCTCTTTCTGACTTATTTCACTCAGCATAATAGATTCTGTGTACATCCATGTATAGGAAAATTTCATGACTTCATCTCTCCTGACAGCTGCATAATATTCCATTGTGTATATGTACCACAGTTTCTTTAGCCATTCGTCTGTTGAAGGGCATCTTGGTTGTTTCCAGAGTCTTGCTATGGTAAATAGTGCTGCAATGAATATAGGTGTAAGGAAGGGATTTTTGTATTGTATTTTTGTGTTCTTAGGGTATATTCCTAGAAGTGGTATAGCTGGATCGTATGGGAGCTCGATTTCCAGTTTTTGGAGGAATCTCCATATTGCTTTCCATAAAGGTTGAACTAGATGGAATTTCCACCAGCAGTGGATAAGGGTTCATTTCTCTCCACATCCCCGCCAGCACTGTTTGTTCTCATTCTTTGTGATGTGTGCCATTCTCTGTGGTGTGAGGTGGTATCTCATTGTTGTTTTGATTTGCATCTCCCTGATGATTAGTGATGTGGAGCATTTCTTCATGTGTCTTTTGGCCATTTGTATTTCTTCTTTGTCAAAGTGTGTGTTCATTTCTTCTCCCCATTTTTTGATGGGATTAGATGTTTTTTTCTTGTAAATTTCTGTCAGTGCCTTGTATATTTTAGAGATTAGCCCCTTATCTGATGGGTATTGGGTGAATAGTTTCTTCCACTCAGTGGGTGGCTCTTGTATCCTGGGCACTATTTCCTTTGAGGTGCAGAAGCTTCTCAACTTAATATATTCCCATCTGTTAATCTCTGCTTTCACTTGCTTGGAGAGTGCAGTTTCCTCCTTGAAGATGCCTGTAGTCTCAATATCCTGGAGAGTTTTGCCTATGTGTTGTTCTATATATCTTATGGTTTGGGGTCTGATATTGAGGTCTTTCATCCATTTGGATTTTACCTTCGTACATGATGTTAGCTGGGGGTCTAAGTTTAATTTTTTGCAAGTGGCTAGCCAGTTGTGCCAACACCACTTGTTGAAGAGGCTTTCCTTGCTCCATTTAGGATTTCCTGCTCCTTTATCAAAAATTAGGTGATTGTATGTCTGGGGAATATTTTCTGAGCATTCAAGCCTATTCCACTGATCTGAGGATCTGTCCTTTTCCAATACCATGCTGTTTTGATAACTATTGCTTTGTAGTAAAGTTTAAAGGTGGGGAAAGTAATTCCTCCCATATTCATTTTCCCAATGATTGCTTTATCTATTCTAGGGTGTTTATTGTTCCAAACAAATTTCGAAAGTGCCGGATCCACTTCTTTGAAGAATGTCATGGGTATCTTTAGAGGGATTGCATTGAATCTGTATAATGCCTTGGGGAGTATTGCCATTTTGATGATGTTAATCCTGCCAATCCATGAGCAGGGTATGTGCCTCCACAATATCAAGAGGATAGAAATTTTGCAGACTACCTTCGCTGACCACAAGGCTCTGAAATTATTTGTGAATTCCAAAGGGACTCAGAAGAAAAACTTTAACACCTGGAAGTTAAACAGCCTCATACTCAATAACCAGTGGGTCTGAGATGAAATCAAGGAGGAAATCAAAAGGTTCCTGGAAACAAATGATAATAAAGACACAAACTTTCAGAACTTATGGGACACAGCAGAAGCAGTACTGAGAGGAAAATTTATAACTTTGCAAGCACACATCAGGAAGGAAAAAGGAGCTTACTTGAGTAGCTTAATGACACAGCTAATAGAACTAGAAAGTACTCAACAAAAGGACCCAAAAATAGGAAGACAGAAGGAAATAACAAAGCTGAGATCAGAAATCAACAAAGTGGAAACCCAAAAAACAATCCGAAAGATCAACGAAAGCAGAAGTTGGTTCTTTGAAAAAAAAAAACAAGATTGATAGACCACTGGCAAACCTAACAAAGAAAGAGAGAGAGAAACTTGATAGCTCGTATTAGGAATGAAAAAGGAGAGATCACTACTGATATGACAGAGATTCAAAGGGTAATCAGAAACTACTTTGAAAAACTCTATGCCACTAAAAATGAGAACCTGGAAGAAATGGATAAATTCTTGGACTCTTATAATCTTCCATGGTTGAAGGAAGAGGATGTAGCATTTCTAAACACCGCCATCACCATTGATGAAATAAAAATGGTAATCAAAATTCTGCTCAAAAACAAAAGCCCAGGCCCAGATGGATTCACTAATGAATTCTTTGAAACTTTCCAAGAGGAACTACTTCCAATCCTGGCAAGACTCTTTCATGAAATTGAACAAACGGAAACACTTCCAAATAGCTTTTATGAAGCCAACATCACCTTGATACCTAAACCAGACAGAGATGCTACGAAAAAAGAAAATTACAGACCAATATCGCTGATGAATGCAGATGCAAAGATCCTCAACAAAAATCCTGGCAAATAGGATCCAATACCTCATTAAGAAGATCATCCACTACGATCAAGTAGGTTTCATCCCAGGAATGCAAGGATGGTTTAACATCCATAAGTCTATCAACATAATACACAACATCAACAACAAGAAAACTAAAAACCACATGATCATATCAATAGATGCAGAGAAAGCATTTGATAAGGTCCAACACCTATTCTTGATCAAAACTCTCAGCAAGATGGGAATGGAAGGAACCTTTCTCAATATAGTAAAGGCCATCTACAACAAGCCAGTGGCAAATATTATCCTCAATGGAGAAAAACTAAAAGCCTTCCCTCTAAATTCTGGCACAAGACAAGGCTGTCCTCTCTCACAATTTAGAATTTTATAATGAAAATCTTAGAATTTAGAATTTTAGAATATAGAAAACTATATTTTAGAATTTAGAGTTTTGAAATTTAGCATATAGAAGTTAGAATTTAAAATTTAGAATTTAGAATTACAGAGTATAAAACTTAGTATTTTAGAATGTAGAATATATAATTTAGAATTTTAGAATATAAAAAAGAATTTTAGAATTTAAAGTATGGAATTTTAGAATATAAAATTTAGAGACCTTTAGAATTTAGAATTTTGGAATATAAAATTTAGAATTTAAAATGTAGAATATAAAATTTAGAATTTTAGAGTATAAAACAGAATTATAGAATTTAGAATTTTTACTTTTAGAATATAAAATTTAGAATTTTAGAACTTAGAGTTTGGAATTTAAAAACTTAAAATTTTAGAATATAGAATTTATAATTTAGCATTCTATAAAATAGAATTAAGAATTTTAGAATATAGAATTTATAATTTTAGAATACAAAATTTATAATTTTAGAATACAAAATTCATAATTTTAGAATATACTGTTTAGAATTTTAGAATTTAGAATTAAGATCTAGAATATCGTATTAAGATTATTAGTATTTAGAATTTTACAATATAAAATTCATAATGTTAGAATGTCAAATTTTAGAATATAGAATTTGAATTTTAAAATGTAGAATTTATAATGTTAGAAAATAGAAAACAGAATTTTAGAATTTAGAGTTTTGAATTTTAAATATATTATTTAGAAACTTAGAATATAGAATTTTAGAATACAAAATTTAGATTTTAGAATTTATAATTTAGAATATAGAAATTAGAATTTAAGAATTTTGAATTTAGGATTCTAAAATGTAGTACTAAGAGTTTAAAATTTAGAATTTTAGAATATAAAATTAATAATTTTAGAATTTAGAATATTAAAATATAGAATTTAGAATTTTAGAATTTAGAATTTTAGAATATAGAAAACAGAATCTTAGAATTTTGTGTTTTGAATTTAATAATATAGTATTTAAAATTTTAGAATTTAGCATTTAGAATTATAGAAAATAGAATTTAGAATTTAGAATTTTAGAAAGTAGAATTTTAGAACGTAAATTTAGAATTTAGAATACTAAAATATAAAATTTAGATTTTAGAATTTATAATGTCATTACATACAATTTAGAATTCTAGAATATAGTATCAAGAATTTTAGAATTTGAATTTAAGAATATAAATTTTAGAATTTTATAATATACAATTTTAGAATATAGAATTTAAAATTTTAGAATTTTATAATATAAAAAGCAGAATTTTAGAATTTAGAGTTTTGAATTTTAGAATAAAGAAGTTAGAATGTTAGAATTTAGAATTTTAGAATACTTTAAACTTTACTACAAAGCAATAGTTATCAAAACAGCATGGTATTGGAATAAAGACAGCCCTCAGATCAGTGGAATAGGTTTGAATACTCAGAGAATGTTCCACAGACATACAATCACCTGATTTTTGATAAAGGAGCAAGAAATACTAAATGAAGTAAAGAAAGCCTCTTCAACAAGTGGTGTTGGCACAACTAGATAGCCACTTGCAAAACATTGAACTTAGACCCCCAGTTAACATCATGTACAAAGGATGAAAGACCTCGATATCAGACCCAAAACCATAAGAGATATAGAACAACACATAGGCAAAACATTCCAGGACATTGAGACTACAGGCATCTTCAAGGAGGAAACTGCACTCTCCAAGCAAGTGAAAGCAGAGATTAGCAGATGGGAATATATTAAGCTGAGAAGCTTCTGCACCTCAAAGGAAATAGTGCCCAGGATACAAGAGCCACTCACTGAGTGGGAGAAACTATTCACCCAATACCCATCAGATAAGGGGCTAATCCCCAAAATATACAAGGCACTGACAGAACTTTACAAGAAAAAATATTTAATCCCATCAAAAATTGGGAAAAGAAATGGACAGACACTTTGACAAAGAAGAAATACAAATGGCCAAAAGACACATGAAAAAATGCTCCACATCACTAATCATCAACTATGAGGTACCACCTCACACCACAGAGATTGGCACACATCACAAAGAATGAAAACAAACCGTGTTCACGGGGATGTGGAGAGAAAGGAACTCTTATCCACCTCTGGTGGGAATGCCACCTAGTTCAACCTTTCTGGAAAGCGATATGGAGATTCCTCCAAAAACTGGAAATAGAGCTCCCATATGATCCAGCTATACCCTAGAAACACAATTGTAGAATATAGAATTTAGAACTTTAGAAAATAAAAACAGAATTTTAGAATTTAGATATTTGAATTTCCGAATATAGAATTTAGAATTTTAGAATACAATTTATAATTTTAGAATATACAATTAAGAATTTTAGAATATAAAATTAAGAATTTTAGAATTCAGAATTTTAGAATATAGAATTTACAAATTAAATTTTAGATTTTAGAATTATAGAATATATAATTTTAGCATATACAATTTAGAATTCTAAAATATATTATTAAAAATTTCAGCATTTAAAATTTTAGAATATAAAATTTAGAATTTTAGAATGTAGAATATTAGAATACATAATTTAGAATTGTAGAATGTAGAATTTAGAGTTTAGAATTATAAAATACAAAATTTATAATTTTAGAATTTATAGTTTTAGAATATACAATTTAGAATTTTAGAATTTAGAATTCTATAATATAGTATTAAGAATTTTATAATTTAGAATTTTTTAATTTAAAATTTTAAAATATAGAAAACAGAATTTTATAATTTAGAAATTAAAATTTTAGGCCTTAGAATTTAGAATATTAGAATTGAGAATATATGAATATACAATTTAGAATTTAGAATTTTAGAATATAGAATTCATAATTAAGAATTTTAAAATTTAGAACTATGAATTTTAGAATACAAACTTTAGAATTTTAAGATTTATAATTTTAGAATTATAATTTACAATTTAGAATTCTAGAATATAGCATTATGAATTTTAGAGTTTAGAATTTAGAATATAAATTTAGAATTTTAGAATAGAAAATTTGAAAATTTCAAATATAGAATTTACAATTTTAGAATGTAAATTTTAGAATTTAGAATTTTAGAATTTACTCTTTTGAATTTTAGAATTTAAAATTTTAGAATATAGGGCCTGGGGAGATAGCACAGCGGTGTTTGCCTTGCAAGCAGCTGATCCAGGACCAAAGGTGGTTGGTTCGAATCCTGATGTCCCACATGGTCCCCCGTGCCTGCCAGGAGCTATTTCTGAGCAGACAGCCAGGAGTAACCCCTGAGCACTGCTGGGTGTGGCCAAAAAATAAATTAAAAAAATTTTTAGAATATAAATTTTACATTGAGAAACTTAAAATCTAGAATTTAGAATATACAATTACGAATTTTAGAATTTACAATTATAGAATATGAAATTTAGAATTTAGAATTTTAGAATTTATAATTTTAGCATATACAATTTACAATTTTAGAATATAGAATTTATTAAAATTCTAGAATATAGAATTAAAAATTGTAGAATTTACAATTAACAATTTTAGAATACAAAATATAGAATTTTAGAATTTATAAATTTAGAATATACTATTTAGAATTTGAGAATATAGAATTTATATTTTAGAAATTTTAGAATAGAGAATTAAGAATTTTTGACTTCAGAATTTTAGAATATAGAATTTATAATTTAGAACATAAAATTTAGAATTTTAGAATAAAGAAAACAAAATTTTAGAATTTAGAGTTTTGATTTTTAGAATATAGAATTTAGAATTTTAGAATTAAGAGTTTTGAATTTTAGAATATATAATTTATAATTAAGAATTTTAAATTTTAGAATACAAAATTTAGAATTTTAGAAATTATAATTTTAGAACATACAATTTAAAATTTTAGAACTTAGAGTTTTAGAATGTAGAATATATAATTTAGAAATTTAGATTTTAGATTAGAGTTATAGAATACAAAATTTAAAATTTTAGAATTTAGAATTTTAGAATATACTATTTGGAATTTTAAAATATGGAATTTATAATATAGAAATTTTAGAACATAGAGTTAAAAATTTTAGAATTTAGAATTTAGAATATAGAATTTAGAATATTAGAATTTAGAATTTTAAAATACAAAATTTAGAATTTTAGAATTTATAATTTAAGAATATGCAAATTTAGAGTTTTAGAATTTAGAATTCTAGAATACTGTATTAAGAATTTTAGAGTGTAGAACTTTAAAATATAGAATTTATAATTTTAGAATACAAAATTTAAAATTTTAGAATTTATGATTTTATAATATACAATTTAAAATTTTACAATATAGAAGTTATTATTTAGAAATTTTAGAATATATAATTAAGAATTTTAGAATTTAGAATATTAAAATATATAATTTAGAATTTTAGAATACAAAATTTATAATTTTAGAATTTATAATGATAAAATACACAATTTAGAATTTTAGAATTTATAATGATAAAATACACAATTTAGAATTTTAGAATTTAGAATTAGGAATTATAGAATATAGTATTAATATTTTTAAAATTTAGAATTTTAGAATATAAAATTTAGAATTTTACAATGTAGAAATTAGAATTTAAAGTTTTTAATGTAGAATTTAGAATTGTAGACTATAGAAAACAAAATTTTAGAGTTTGTAGTTTTGAATTTTAGAATATATAATTTAGAATTTTTGAAATAAGAATTTAGAATACTAAAATATTAATATAGTATTTTAGAATTTATAATATTAGAATATACCATTTAGAATTTCAGAATATAGAATTTATAATTTAGGATTTTATAATTTATAATTTATAATTTTATAATTTAGAATTCAGAATTTTAGAATTTAAAATTTTAGAATTTAGAATTTTAGAATACAAAATTTAAAATTTTAGAGTTTATAATTTTAGAATATACATTTAGGGTTTTAGAATATAGAATTCTAGAAAATAGTATTAAGTATTTTAAAATTTCAGAGAAGCTTGGAAAAAATGTATTTTAAAATTTAGAATTTTAGAAAATAAAATTTAATATTTTAGAGTGTAGAATTTTAGAATATAGAATTATAGAATGTAGAATTCAAAATTTAGAATTTTAGAATATAGAAAACAGAATTTTAGAACTTAAGTTTTGAATTTTAGAATTTGAATTTTAGAATTTATTATTTCTAAATATATAGTTTAGAATTTTAGAATTTAGAATTTATAGTGTAGAATTCATAATTTAGAATTTAGAATTTTTAAATACAAAACTTTAAATTATAGTATTTATAATGTTAGAATATACAATTTAGAATTTTAGAATTTAGAAGTTTGAAATATAAAATTTAGAATTTTAGAATGTAGAAATTAGAATTTAAAATTTAGAATTTTTTAATATAGAAATTAGCCTTTTTGAATATATAAAACAGAATTTTAGAATTTAGAGTTTAAAATTTTAGAATATAGAATTTAGAATTTTAAAATTTAAAATTTAGAATTTTTTCTTTTTTTCTTTATTTAAACATCTTGATGACATAAATGATTGTGATTAGGTTTCAGTATGTAAAGAATACCCTACCCTTCACCAGTGCAACATTCCCACCACCAATGTCCCAAATCTCTCTCCCTCCCACCCCACCCCCACCTGTACTCCAGACAGGCTTTCCTGTTCCCTCATTCATTCACATGATTATAGTAGTTCTCTGTGTAGTTATTTCTATAGCTTCACTCACCACTCTTTGTTGTGAGCTTCATAAAGAGAGCTGGAAGTTCCAGCCGTCCTCTCATTGTCTCTGAGGATTGTTGCAAAAATGACTTTTATTTTTCTTAAAATTCATAGATGAGAGAGACTATTCTGCATCTCTCTCTCCCTCTGACATATTTCACTCACATAATATATTCCATGTACATCCATGTATAGAAAAATTTCATGACTTCATCTCTCTGGACAGCTGCATAATATTCCATTGTGTATATGTACCACAGATTCTTTAGCCATTTGTCTGTTGAAGGCGCATCTTGGTTGTTTCCAGAGCCTGGCTATTGTGAATAGTGCTGCAATAAATATAGGTGTGAGGAAGGGGTTTTTGTATTGTATTCTTGTGTTCTTAGGGTATATCCCTAGGAATGCAATAGCTGGGTCGAATGGGAGCTCAGTTTCCAGATTTTGAAGGAATCTCCATATCGCTTTCCATAGAGTTTGGACTAGATGGCATTCCCACCAGCAATGGATAAGAGTTCCTTTCTCTCCACATCCCTGCCAGCACTGATTGTTCTCATTTTTTGTGATGTATGCCAATCTCTGTGGAGTGAGATGGTATCTAATCGTTGTTTTGATTTGCATCTACCTGATGATTAATGACAAGGGATATTTCTTCATGTGCCTTTTGGCCATTTGTATTTCTTTTTTTATCAAAGTGCCTATTCTTTCTTCTCCCCATTTTTGATGGGATTAGATGCTTTTTTTGAAAGTTCTGTCAGTGTACTGTATATTTTGGATCTTAGCCCCTTATCTGATGGGTGTTGGGTGAATAGTTTCTCCCACAGGTGAGTGGCTCTTGTATCCTGGGCACTATTTCTTTTGAGGTGCAGAGGCTTCTCAGTTTAATGTATTCCCATCTGTTGATCTCTGCTTCCACTTGTTTGGAAAGTGCAGTTTCCTCCTTGAAGATGCCTTTAGTCTCAATGTCATGGAGTGTTTTACAGGCGTGTTGTTCTATATACCTTATGGTTTCGGGTCTGATATCAAGGTCTTTAATCCATTTGGCTTTTACCTTCATACATGATGTTAACTGGGGGTCTATGTTCGTTTTTTTGCAAGAGGCTAACCAATTCTGCTAGCACCACTTGTTGAAGAGATTTTTCCCTGCGCCACTGAGGATTTCTTGCTCCTTTGTACAAAAATTAGGTAATTGTATGTCTCGGGAACATTCTCTGAGAACTCAAGCCTATTTCCCTGATCTGAGGGTCTGTCTTTATTCCAATACCATGCTGTTTTGATAACTATTGCTCTGTAGTACAGTTTAAAGTTGGGGAAAGTTATGCCTCCCATACTCCTTTTCCCTAGTAGTGCTTTAGCTTTTTGAGGCTGTTTATTGTTCCAGATGAACTGCATACGTGTTGGATCCACTTCTTTGAAGAATGTCATGGGTATTTTTAAGGGGATTGCATTAAATCTGTACAATGCTTTGGGGAGTATTGCCATATTATGTTAATCCTGCCAATCCATGAGTAGGGTATGTGTTTCGATTTCCATGTGTCCTCTCTTATTTTTTGAAGCAGGGCTTTATAGTTTTCTTTGTATACGTCCTTCACGTCTTTGGTCAAGTTGACTTCAAGATATTTGAGTTTGTGTGGCACTATTGTGAATGGGATTGCCTTCCTGACTTCCATCTCTTCCCTAACATTATGGGTGTATAAAAAGGCCATTGATTTCTGTAGGTGGATTTTGTAGCCTTCCACCTTGCTATATGAATCTGTTGTTTCTAGAAGCTTTTTGGTAGTCTTTAGGGTTTCTAAGTAGAGTATCATGTCATCTTCAAATAGTGAGAGCTTGGCTTCTTCCTTTCCTATCTGGATTCCCTTGATATCTTTTTCTTGCCTGATCGCTATACCAAGAAGTTCCAGTACTATGTTGAAGAGGAGTGGTGAGAGCAGACAGCCTTGTCTTGAACCAGAATTTAGCGGAAAGGCTTTTAGTTTTTCTCCATTGAGGATGATATTTGCCATTGGCTTGTGGTAGATGGCTTCAACTAAATTGAGAAAGGTTCCTTCCATTCCCATCTTGCTGAGAGTTTTGATCAAGAATGGGTGTTGGACCTTACCAAATGCTTTATCTGCATCTATTGATATGATCATGTGATTTTTATTTTTCTTGTTGTTGATGTTGTGTATGATGTTGATAGATTTATGGATGTTAAACCATCCTTGCATTCTTGGGATGACATCTGCTTGGTCGTAGTGTATGATCTTCTTTTTTTTTCTTTTTCTTTTTTTTTTTTTTGGTTTTTGGGCCACACCTGGCAGTGCTCAGGGGTTACTCCTGGCTGTCTGCTCAGAAATAGCTCCTGGCAGGCACGGGGGACCATATGGGACACCGGGATTCGAACCAGCCACCTTTGGTCCTTGGATCGGCTGCTTGCAAGGCAAACGCCGCTGTGCTATCTCTCCGGGCCCCATGATCTTCTTTATGATGCATTGGATTCTATTTGCCAGGATTTTTTGAAGATCTTTTCATCAGCATTCATCAGGAATATTGGTCTGTAATTTTTTTTTTTGGCAGCATCTCTGTCTGGTTTTGGTATCAAGGAGATGTTGGCTTCATAAAAGCTGTTTGGGAGTATTCCCATTTTTTCAATTTCATGGAAGAACCTGGATAGGATTGGTAGTAACTCCTCTTGATATATTTGAAAAAATTCATTAGAAAATCCATCTGGGGGCCCGGAGAGATAGCACAGCGGCGTTTGCCTTGCAAGCAGCCGAAGCAGGACCAAAGGTGGTTGGTTCGAATCCCGGTGTCCCATATGGTCCCCTGTGCCTTCCAGGAGCTATTTCTGAGCAGACAGCCAGGAGTAACCCCTGAGCATCGCCGGGTGTGACCCAAAAACCAAAAAAAATAAAAATAAAAATCCATCTGGGCCTGGGCTTTTCTTTTTGTGCAGGTGTTTGATTAGAGTTTCTTCAGTAGTGATGGGGGTGTTTAGATATGCTACATCCTCCTTACTTAAATGTGGAAGGTTATAAGTGTCCAAGAATTTTTCCATTTCTTCTAGGTTCTCATGTTTAGTAGCATAAAGTTTCTCAAAGTAGTCTCTGATTACCCTTTGGATATCTGCAATATCTGCGTTGATCTCCCCCTTTTCATTTCTAATATCCGTTATCAGGTTTCTCTCTCTCTATTTCTTTGTCAGTTTTGCCAATGGTCTGTCAATCTTGTTTATTTTTTCAAAAAACCAACTTCTGCTTTTGTTGATCATTTGGATTGATTTTTGGTTTTCCACTTCATTGAGTTCTGCTTTCAGCTTTGTTATTTCCTTCTGTCTCCCTATTTTTGGTTCCTTTTGTTGATCATTTTCTAATTTTATGAGCTGCGTCATTAGGTTACTCAGATATGCCCCTTCTTCTTTCCTGATGTGTGCTTGTAGAAATATAAATTTTTCTCTCAGGACCGCTTTTGCTGTGTCCCATAGATTCTGGCAGTTTGTGTCTTCATTATCATTTGTTTCCAGGAAAGTTTTGATTTCCTTTTTGATTTCATCTCGGACCCACTGGTTGTTCGGTAGCAGAGTGTTTAATTTCCAATTGTTAAAGTTTTTCTTCTGTGTGTATTTGTAGTTCACATCTAATTTCAGAGCCTTGTGGTCAGCAAAGGTAGCCTGCAAGATTTCTATCCTCTTGATTTTATGGAGGTATGTTTTATGTGTCAGCATGTAGTCTATTCTGGAGAATGACCCATGTACATTGTCTTTGTATCTCTTTGATGATGTCTTTGACAGTTGATTCTTCCTGGAGATCTCCTACCTGGATCTCTGGGACTCCAATGATTCTTATGTTGTTTCTGTTGAATTTGTCGAAGACTTCTATTTTCATCTGTTCGCATTCCTTGAGTACTTTTTCCATTGCCTGTTCGTTTGTCTTAATTTTCTTTCCAATTTCTTCTATATTGCTATTTTAAGTTCCTTATCTGAGAGGTTAATCAGGTGATTGGAATTTATTAGGTCATCCGAGCTTTTGTCTTTATTCTCTGTGCATGATGTTTGCCTGCGAGGTTTCCCCATTGTCACACTTGTAGTGTGGTTTTTCCTGCGTGTTGTGGTGGGGTTCATTGGTTAGAAAGAGTGCATGGCTGCGAAGTGAAGCAAAGCCACTCTTCTGCTTCCTCTATGAGTGGTCCTCAAACTATGGCCTGTGGGCCACATATTGTATTTGTATCTGTTTTGTTTCTTCATTGCAAAATAAGATATATGCAGAGTGCATAAGAATTTGTTCATAAGTTTTGTTTTTACTATAGTCAGTCCCTCCAATGTTCTGAAGGACAGTGAACTGGCCCCCTGTTTAAAAAGTTTGAGGACCCCTGCTAGTTGACAGTTTTTTTTTTGGGTAAGCTCCCTAGGCCACTGAGGAGACCTTTAGGGATTCAGAAACACAGGCAGACAGGCATAGGAGAAGTTTCCCTTGAAGTCCTCAGAGTGAACAAAGACACAGCAGGGTGGAGCCTCCACAGGCTAGAGAGCTCAGCTTATTGGATGGTGACCCCCACAGCCAGAATGTACTCACTGGGCAGCTTCAAAATGCAGTTTTTTTGGGGGGTTGGGCTCCCTTCGCCTCTGAGGAGACCTTCAGAGATTCAGAAACACAGGCAGACAGGTGCAGGAGAAGTTTCCCTTGAAGTCCTCAGAGTGAACAAAGGCACAGCAGGGCGGAGCCTCCACAAGCCAGAGAGCTCAGCTTATTGAACAACGATCCCCACAGCCAGAATGTACTCACTGGGCAGCTTCAAAATGTAGGTTTTTTGGGGGTGTGCTCCCTAGGCCTCTGAGGAAACCTCCAGGAATTCAGAAACACAGGCAGACAGGTGCAGGAGAAGTTTCCCTTGAAGTCCTCAGAGTGAACAAAGACTCATCTTATTGGACAGCGAACCGCACAGCCAGAATGTACTCACTGGGCAGCTTGAAAATGCAGTATTTTGGGGAGTGCCCTCCCTAGGCCTCTGAGGAAACCTTCAGGGATTCAGAAACACAGGCAGACCGGTGCAGGAGAAGTTTCCCTTCAAGTCCTCTAGACTTAAAATACAAAATTAAGAATTTAAGAATTTATAATTTTAGAATATAGAATTTAGGATTTTAGAATATCAAATTTAGAATTTTAGAATATAGAAAACAGAATTTTAGAACTTAGTGTTTTGAATTTTAGAATATACTATATTCAATTTTAGAATTTAGAATTTTAGAATATAGAATTTAGAATTTTAGAATTTAGAATTTTAGCATACAAAATTTAGAATTTATAATTTTAGAAAATAGAACTTATAATTTTATAATTTAGAATTAAGAATTCTAGAATGTTATTAAGAATTTTAGAATTTAGAATTTTAGAATGTAGAATTTATAATTTAGAAAATAATTTTAGAATTTAGAGTTTTGAATTTTAGAATATATAATTTAGAATTTTACAATTTATAATTTTAGAAAAACAATTACAAGTTTAGAATTTAGAATTCTAGACTACAGTATTAAGAATTTTACAAATTAGAATTTTAGAACATAAAATTTAGAATATTACAATGTAGAATTTTTGAATATAGAATTTAGTATTTTGGAATTTAGAATTTAGAGTTTAGAATTTTAGAATATAGCAAACAGATTTTTAGAATTAGAGTTTTGAATTTATAAGACAAAATTTAGTATTTTAGAATTTGGAATTTAGAACTTTAGAATACAAAATTTAGAATTTTAGAATATACGATTTACAATTTTAGAATTTAGAATTTAGAATTCTAGAGTATAGAATTAAGAATTTTAGAATTTCGATTTTAAAATATAAAATTTAGAATTTTAGAACGTAGACTTTCAGAATATACAATTTAAAATTTATAATGTAGAATTTAGAATCTATGATTTTAGAATATAGAAAAATAAATCTTAGAATTTAGAGTTTTGAAATTTAGAATATAGAATTTAGAATTACAGGGTATAAAATTTAGAATTTTTGAATGTAGAATATAGAATTTAGAATTTTAGAATATAAAACATAATTTTAGAATTTAGAATTTGGAATTTTAGAATATAAAATTTAGAGTTTTAGAATTTATAATTTTGAATTTAGGAATATAGTATATAGAATTTAAAAATGTAGAATATACAATTTAGAATTTTAGAACTTATAATTTAGAATTTAAAAACTTAGAATTTTATAATATAGAATTTATAACTTAGAATTCTATATTATAGAATTAAAAGTTTAAATATAAAATTTTAGAATATAGAATTTATAATTTATAATTTTAGAATAAAAACTTAGAATTTTAGAATTTATAATTTAAAAAAATACAATTTAGAATTTTAGAATTTTGAATTTTAGAATATAGTATTAAGATTTTTAGTATTTAGAATTTTAGAATATAAAATTCAGAATTTTAGAATGTCAAATTTTAGAATATAGAATTTAGAATTTTAGAATATAGAAAATGTTGGGAGCCAGATCCTTAGAAATATAGCTTAGCATAAGTACAGCCATTTTGCCCCGGACAGACATTTTGTCTCAGCATTGCCCTTAATCTGAACTCAATATGTGTACCTGCCAAATGGGTAGGAGTTGACGCAAACTGCCCTGCAAGAATTTGACCACACAGGAAGGCTTATTATATATATATATATATTTAAGTACGGTATGTGCTTGCAGGAGGTATGCTGGCAGAGTATTGTGATTTTTATTACTACATCTAGAAATTGCATGTTCATGTAGTCACCCGCTATAAAATCTTTCACTATTGTTCACTTCCTAAAAAAGCCCTGCTTGCTTGAAATAGAATTGACACCTTGATCCTTGTCTTGGTGTCCCTTTTCTCCCACCTTTCTTTCTTTCTTTCTTTCTTTCTTTCTTTCTTTCTTTCTTTCTTTCTTTCTTTCTTTCTTTCTTTCTTTCTTTCTTTCTTTCTTTCTTTCTTTCTTTCTTTCTTTCTTTCTTTCTTTCTTTCTTTCTTTCTTTCTTTCTTTCTTTCTTTCTTTCTTTCTTTCTTTCTTTCTTTCTTTCTTTCTTTCTTTCTTTCTTTCTTTCTTTCTTTCTTTCTTTCTTTCTTTCTTTCTTTCTTTCTTTCTCTCTTTCTCTCTCTCTCTCTCTTTCTCTCTTTCTTTCTTTCTTTCTTTCTTTCTTTCTTTCTTTCTTTCTTTCTTTCTTTCTTTCTTTCTTTCTTTCTTTCTTTCTTTCTTTCTTTCTTTCTTTCTTTCTTTCTTTCTTTCTTTCTTTCTTTCTTTCTTTCTTTCTTTCTATCTTTCTTTCTTTCTTTCTTTCTTTCTTTCTTTCTTTCTTTCTTTCTTTCTTTCTTCTCTTTTTTTTTTGCATAGGCACAGTAAGCATTGGGGAAGAAAGGGAATTCCCGTGGCCTAAGAGATTCAGGGTTTTTCCATCCTTGAAGCATACCATCATGGGATCAAGCCCTGGCTCCTTATATACTCATCACCCCATCCAAAGGCTTGTTTGTGATGCCAGTAAAGTTTCCTCTCGGTTGTGTGTGAGAAAATCAAGCCACTGTAGCTAGCGATCTTGGTATTTGCGCAGGTTATAGATCAGGGTTTGGATAGAGTCTCTAGGTTCTAGAGGTTCCTATTCATCGTGGTTGTTATGTTCAATCTTCTGTAACACTTGCTACCTGTTTTAGTTCAGTCCCTAAGCTGAAGCCTAGGATAGTATGGATCCAAAGGTTCTGCTCAGTCTCTGTTGTCCAAGTTGGACCTCTGCAATAAGACAGCTTGTTGTTGTTGTTGTTGTTGTTTTTTATGTGTCCTGGACTACAGCCTAGGGTACAGTTTTCCTTATTAGTCCCAAGATAGGCTCTGTTCAGTCACGATTGTCAAAGTCAGATTTCTGTTGTTGGTGCTCTTATTTTTCACAGTTCAAAGGACCATATCTCTTCTGATTTCCATTTATTGGTAGGTGATGTGATAGGACAGCCTGGTCTTAGGTCAAGTTTTCCTTTCCTCGTTGTCATATCAAAACTGGCACAAGTTGGTGCCAGAGCAGTGTTATAAATCTCCCAATGGAGCTTAGTTCCTGGTGGTGTTGCCCGGAGCTGTATCATTTCTACGTCAGTGATCTGGGTTTTCCAATTGGACTAACACTGTCCAATCTCCTGGGGACTGGTTATATCCACATGACACATGTTCAGGATGGGAGGCACCCTTCTGCTATAAAAAGTGAGTTCTTACCCCTAGAAGGTAAGATCTTGTTTCTGTGTCTATGGTTCCCCTTTTTTACTGTGCCCATACAAAAACGTATGGTGTCATACTGTGTTTGCTGGTGCTATTCTGGATAAGGATGACAGGCTGCACACACAGTCTCTGTCGTCTGGTTTTGTTCTGAGCTTTTATCCCACTCAAGGCTTTTTGTACCAATCAGCACCAAAAATGGTAAGGATAGAGAAAAATGCACATATTAAAATAGAACAAATAAATAATATTGAGATAAAAAGAAGTATTGGAATAGAACAAGTGGTGGAGGAGGCTACTTGTATATTTAGGAATACACATCTAAGATGTATTGTTATACAGGTATTGAGCTTCCATAGGTAATATAAGACTCCCAATTAAGTCTTTTATATTCTTGTGGGGAGTAAAAGCCAAGGTACTTTTCGAGTCACAGGCCTTGGAATTGAGTTTGAGAGATGCTTTGCTACATTATGAGACCATATAGTGTCTTTGAGCTGGGAGTTTTGCTGAGGCTGATTCCTGTATCCTGCAATAGTCCACAATTTGGTGGGGGTGAGAGTGGCCATCAAGCATGAGTCAGCAAGGTGTGCTGGTTGTAGTTCTTTGCCGAGGCATGAGAATGGGGACCCAGAGGATGTCTATACTCTAAAATTCTATATTATAAAATGTTAAATTATATATTCTAAAAGTCTTTTTACTATATTCTAGAATTCTAAATTTTATATTCTAAAGTTATAAATTTTAAAATACTAAATTATAAATCTATATTCTAAAATTCAAAAATCTAAATTATTAATTTCTATTTCCTATATTCTAAAATTCTAAATTCTACATTCAAAAATTTTAAATTCTAATTTCTACATTCTAAAATTCTAAATTTTATATTCTAAAATTCTAAATTCTAAAATACATACTATATTCTAAAATTTCTAAATTATAAATTCTATATTCTCAAATTCTAAATTGTATTTCTAAAATTATAAATTCTAAAATTCTAAATTATGTATTCTAAAATTCTAAATTCTAAATTCTATAATCTAAAATTTTAAATTCTATACCCTAAAATTCTACATTATAAAATTTTAAATTTCATACTTTAAAGTTAAAAATCTTAAATTCTTAATACTATATTCTAGAAATATAAATTCCATATTCTAAAATTTTGAGTCCTAAAATTCTAAATTGTATATTCTAAAATTATAAATTCTAAAATTTTAAATTTCTAAATAATAAATCTATATTCTAAAATTCAAAAGTCTAAATTATTAAATTTTGTTTTCTATATTCTAAAATTCTAAATTTTACATTAAAAATTCTAAATTCTAATTTCTACATTCTAAAATTCTAAATTTTATGTTCTAAAATTCTAAATTCTAAAATTCTAAATTGTATGTTCTAAAATTCTAAATTCTAAAATTCGAAATTGTATATTCTAAAGTTATATATTCTAACATTCTAAATTTTGTATTCTAAAATTCTAACTTCTAATATTCTAAATGCAAAATTCTATATTTTAAAATTCTAAATTGTATGTTCTAAAATTATAAATTCTAAAATTTTAAAATTTGTATTCTAAAATTCTAAATTCTAAAATTCTAAATTCTACATTCTAAAATTCTAAATTATATATTCTAAAATAATAAATTCAATCATTCTAAATTTTGTATTCTAAAATTCTAAATTCTATATTCTAAAATTCAAAACACTAAATTATAAAATTCTGTTTTCTATATTCTGAAATTTTAAATTCTACATTCTAAAATTCTAAATTCTAAAATTCTACACTTTAAAATTATAAATTTTATATTCTAAAATTCTAAATTCTATAATTCTTAATACTATGTTATAAAATTATAAATTCTAAAATTCTATATTTTATATTCTAAAATTCAAAATTCTAAATTCTAAAATATATATTCTACAATTCTAAATTCTCAAATTCTAAATTCTATATTCTAAAATTCTAAATTCTAAAATTCTATATTCTACAATTCTAAATTCTATATTCTAAAATTCTGAATTCTAAAATTCTATATTCTACAATTCTAAATTCTATATTCTAGAATTCTAAATTGTATAATTTTAATACTATATTCTAGAGTTCTAAATTCTTATTTTTAAATTCTAAAATCTAAATTCAATATTCTAAAATTATGAATTCTAAAATTCTATATTTTGTATTCTAAAGTTCTAAATTTTAATAGTCTAAAATCTAAATTTTAAATTCTATATTCTATATTCCAAAATTCTAAATTCTAAAATTCTAAATTTTAAAATTCAAAATTGTTAATTCCTAGAATACTTAATTCTAACATTTCAAATATTCTACCTACTATTCTAAAATTCTAAATTACTTGGGCCAGTGTGGCATTGCAAGTGTAGGCATGCACAGGGCTTGCCAAGGACAAAATGTTGTTTCATGCTCCTGCATGCCATTTGTTTCCAAAACACGAACAATTTCTGAGTCCACAGCCAGGTATATCCACTGGCACTGGCCACCGGGTGTGGCCAAAAACCATAAAAGAAATTCAAAAACACATAAATAATATTATAAAATTTCAAATTGAAAAACTCTACATGTTATTCTAAAACTCTAAAATTCTAAATTCTAAAAAATTTAATTCTATATTTTAAAATCTAATATTCTAAATTCTAAAAACTAAATGCTAAATTTGATTCTATAATTTGATAATTCAAAATTTGAATTCTATATTTTAAAATTCTAAATTTTATATTCTAAATTTCTAAAACCAAGATTTAAATCCAAAAAATCTATTTTTATTTAAAACTTTAAATTCTAAATTCTACATTTAAAATTCTATATTCGAAAATACTAAATCCTAAATATTAAAATTCTAAATTCTATATTCTGAAATTTTAAATACTAAACTCTAATATTCTAAATGGCTAAATTCTATAATTCTAAATTTTAAATTCCAAATTCTATAATTCTAAATTTTATGTTCTAAAATTCTAACATTCTTAATTCTCTATTCCAAAATTCTAAATTTATATTATAAATTTCTATATTCTAAACATGTAAATTGTATATTCTAAAATTCTATAATTCTAAATTCTGAATTATAAAATTATAAATTATAAAATTCTAAATTATATATTCTAAAATTCTACATTTCTAAATTCTATATTCTATAGTTCTTTTTTTTTTTTTTTTTTTTTTTTTTTTTTTTTTTTTTTGGTTTTTTGGGTCACACCTGGCAGTGCTCAGGGGTTATTCCTGGCTCCAGGCTCAGAAATTGCTCCTGGCAGGCACAGGGGACCATATGGGGCGCCGGGATTCGAACCGATGACCTCCTGCATGAAAGGCAAACGCCTTACCTCCATGCTATCTCTCCGGCCCCTATAGTTCTTAATTCTAAATTCTACAGTCTAAAATTCTAAATTCAATATTCTATAATTCTAAATTCTATATTCTAATATTCAAAATTCTAAATTCTAAAATTCTGTTGTATATTTTAAATCCTAAATTTTATATTTTATAATTCTAAATTCTAAAATTCTAAATTCTATATAATAAAATTCAAAATTCTAAGATTATATATTGTACAATTCTAAGTTCTAAAATTCTAAATTCCATACTGTAAAATTCTAAATTCTAAATTTCTTAATACTATATTCCAGAATTCTAAATTAAAATTTCTAAATTCACAATTCTTAATTTTATATTCTAAAATTCAAATTTCTAAATTCTAAAATTCTATATTCTACAATTCTAAATTCTAAAATTCTATATTCTACAATTCTAAATTCTAAAATTTTAAATTGTATATTCTAAAATTCTTAATACTATATTTTAGAATTCTAAATTCTTATTTCTAAATTCTAAAATTCTAAATTCTATATCTAAAATTCTAAATTCTATATTCTAAAATTCTAAATTCTATATTCTAAAATTCTTAATACTCTATTCTAGAATTCTAAATTCTTATTTTTAAATTCTATATTTTAAAATTATAAATTCTAAAATTCCAAATTTTGTATTCTAAAATTCTAAATTCTAAGTTTTAAATTCTGTATTTTATATTACAAAATTCTAAATTCTAAAATTAACAAAATTGTTAATTCCTAGAATACTTAATTCAAAAATTCCAAATATCTAAAATTCTACCTACTATTCTAAAATTCTAAATTACTTCGGCCAGTGTGGTGTCACAAATGTAGGCATTTGCCTGGCCAGTGTTAGCCAAGGACTGACTGTGGTTTCATGCCCCTGCATCCCATTTTGTTCACAAAACACACAACAATTTCTGAGTCCACAGCCAGACACAGCATGTCACCTGGTGTTGCCAAAATCTACAGAAATAATATAATAATATAATATATATTATATATAATATAATAAAATTTCAAATTGATAAACTCAACATCAGGGGTCTCAAACTCACAGCCTGTGGCCCATTTGCGGCCCTCCATACAACATTTTTGTGGCCCTGCCCTAGAGGAATCTTTTCTGTTTTGTTTTGTTTTGTTTTAGTTCTTTGGGTCAGACCCGTCAATGTTCAATGCTTTCTACTGACTTTGCACTCAATGATCACCCTGACTTTGCCTCCTGCGGCCCCCAGGTAAATTGAGTTTGAGACCCCTGCTATACATGTTATTCTAAAACTCTAAAATTCTAAATTCTAAAATTCTTGTTTTTTTTTTTTTTTTGGTTTTTGATGCTCAGGGGTAACTCCTGGCTAAGCGCTCAGAAATTGCCCCTGGCTTGAGGGGACCATACGGGATGCCGGGAGATCAAACCGCGGTCCTTCCTTGGCTAGTGCTTGCAAGGCAGACACCTTACCTCTAGTGCCACCTCGCCAGCCCCTAAATTCTAAAATTCTTAATTGTATATTTTAAAATCTAATATTCTAAAGTCTGAAAACATAATTCTAAATTCAATTTTATAATTCGATAATTCAAAATTTGAATTCTATATTATAAGTTCTATATTCTAAATTTCTAAATTCTAAAATCTAAATTCGAAAATTTTATTTTCTCTATTCTAAAATTCTAAATTTTAAATTCTACACTCTAAAATTCTATATTCTAAAATTCTAAATCCTAAATTCTAAAATTATCAATTCTAAACTCTAATTCTAAATCCTAAATTCTAAAATTCTAAATTTCTTAATTCTATAATTTTAAATTTCAAAATTCTAAAATCCAAATTTTAAAATTCTAAATTCTAACATTCTAAATTCTCAATTCCAAAATTCTAAATTCTCAATTATAAAATTTTAAATGTTATATTCTAAAATTCTAATTTCTATAATTCTAAATTTTATATTCTAAAATCTAAATTATACAATACTAAATTCGATATTCTATAATTCTGAATTCTAAATTCTACATTCTAAAATTGTAACTTTTATATTCTATAATTCTAAATTTTAAAATTCTAAATCCCATATTTAAATATTCAGAATTCTAAATTCTAAAATTTTGCTGTATAATCTTCTACATTTTATGTTCTATAATTCTAAATTCTAAAATTTTAAATTCTATATTCAAAATTCGAAAATTATATATTCTACAATTCTAAATAGTAAAATTCTAAATTTTATATTCTAAAAATCTAAATTGTAAACGTCTTAATACTATATTCTAGAATTCTACATTCTTATTTCTAAAATCTAAAATTATAAATTCTATATTCTAATTTAAAATTCTACATTCTAAAATTTTATAGTTTACAATTCTAAATTCTAAAATTCTTAATACTATATTCTAGAATTCTAAATTCTTATTTCTATATTCTAAAATTTTAAATTCTATATTCTTAAATTTTAAATTCTAAAATTATATATTTTGTATTCTAAAATTCTTAATTCTATGTTTTAAATTTTATATTCTATATTCCAAAATTCTAAATTCTAAATTCTAAAATTCTAGATTCCAAGATCTAAAATTCTAAATTCTATATTCCAAAATGATAAGTTCTAAACTCTAAAACTCAAAATTGTTAATTCCTAGAATACTTAATTCAAAAATTGCTAATATCTAAAATTCTACCTACTATTCTAAAATTCTAAATTACTTGGGCAAGTGTGGTGTCGCAAGTGTAGGCATTTGTCTGGCCAGTGTTAGCCAAGGACTGACTGTGGTTTCATGCCCCTGCATCTCATTTGGTTCCCAAAGCACAGAACAATTTCTAAGTCCACAGCCAGGTATATCCACTGCATGTCACCTGGTGTGGTCTAAAAAAGCTAAAAGAAAACTCCAAAACACATAAATAATATTATAAATTTTTAAATTGATAAACTCTACATGTTATTCTAAAACTCTAAAATTCTAAATTCTAAAATTCTTAATTCTATATTTCAAAATTTAATATTCTAAAGTCTAAAAACTAAATTCTAAATTTGAGTCTATAACTCAATAATTCAAAATTTGAATTCTATCTTCTAAAATTATAAATTTTAATTCTAAATTTCTAAATTCTAAAACCTAAATTCAAAATTTATATTTTCTCTTTCTAAAAAACTAAATTCTAAATTGTAAAATTCTATATTCTAAAATTCTAAATTCTAAATTCTAAAATTCTAAATCCTAAACTCTAAAATTCTAAATTCTAAATTTCTAAGTTCAATATTCTATAATTATAAATTTTAAATTCCCAAATTCTAAATTCCAAATTCTAAAATTTTAAATTCTGTTTTCTAAAATTCTAACATTCTAATTTCTCAATTCCAAAATTCAAAATTATAAAATACTAAATTTTAAAAATCTAAATTCTATATTCTTACATTTTATAATTCTAAGTTCTCAATTATAAAATTCTAAATTCTATATCTAAAATTCTAAATTTTAAATTCTAAAAATTATGTTTTAAAATTCTGGATTCTACAATTTTAAATTCTATAATCTATAATTCTTAATTCTAAATTCTACATTCTAAAATTCTAAATTCTATATGCTATAATTCTAAATTCTTTTTTCTAAAATTCTAAATTCTATATTCTAATATTCAGAATTCTAAATTTAAAAATTCTGTTGCATATTCTAAAATTCTATATTTTATATTCTATATTTCTAAATTCTAGAATTCTAAATTTTATATTCTAAAATTCAAAACTCCAAATTCCAAAATTCTGTTCTATATTCTAAAATTCTAAATTCTACTTTCTAAATTTCTAAATTCTATATCCTATAATTGAAATTCTAAATTCTAAAATTCTAAATTCTTATATTCTAAATTATATTCTAAAATTCTAAATTCTAAAATTCTTAATACTATATTCAAGAATTCTAAATTCTATATTCTAAAATTCTAGATTGTATATTCTTAAATTATATATTTTAAAATTCTAAGTTTTCAATTCTAAATTCTAAATTCCAAAATTCTAAATTCTAAAATTCTAAATTCTAAGTTTTAAATTCTAAATTCTTTATTCCAATATTCTAAATTCTATATTCAAAAATTCAAATTGTTAATACCTCACACACGCAAATAATGTGTAATAGCCCTTTAAGCTACACACTCATACCTGAGAGTATATTTTTTAACTATTCATTTATTGATTGATTGTTTGCTACATTGAGGTTCTTTGATTTTATAATATACTTTTTGTTGATTTCTCACTGCATATAATTCAAATACCACATGTAACATCAGTTCACCCTCTTCCTTTTTACTGAAATGTAGACATGGTAAGTAGTACTTGACTTGCCATTTTAGACCACATGCTAAGAATGGGTAAATAGCAAGAGCAGGTCTGATATCTATAATATATATCTAATTTATATCTGAAACCATAAAGTATATAGAACAACATGTAGGAGAAACACTACATGACAGTGAGACTAAAGGCATCTTTAAGGAGGAAGGAGCACTCTCCAAACAAGTGAAAGCGGAAATAAACAGATGGGACTATATTAAGTTGAGAAGCTTCTGCACCTCAAAGAAAATAGTGTCCAGAATACAAGAGCCCCCCACTGAGTGGGAGAAACTAGTCACCCAATACCCATCAGATAAGGGGCTAATATTCAACATATACAAGGCACTGACACAACTTTACAAGAAAAAAATCATCTAACCCCATCAAAAATGGGGAGAAGAAATGAACAGACACTTTGACAAAAAAGAAATACAAATGGCTAAAAGGCACATGAAAAATGCTCCACATCACTAATCATCAGGAAAATGCAAATCAAAACAACTATGAGGTATCACTTCACACTACATAGATTGGTGCACATCACAAAGAATGAGAATCAGCAGTGCTGGTGGGAACGTGGAGAGAAAGGAACTCTTATCCACTGCTGGTGGGTATGCCATTTAGTTCAACCTTTATGGAAAGCGATATGGAGATTTCTCCAAAAGTGAGAAGTTGAGCTCCAATACAATCCAGCCATACCACTCTTAAGTCTATACCCTAGAAACACAAAAATACAATACAAAAATCCCTTCCTCACAACTGTATTTATTGCAGCACTGTTTACAATAGTCAGACTCTGGAAACAGCAAAGATGCCCCTCAATAGATAAATGCTAAAGAAACTATAATATATATATATTTATTTATACACACAATGGAATATTATGCAGCATCAGAAGAGATGAAATCATAAAATTTTCCTATAATGAATGTATATGGAATCTATTATGCTGAGTGAAATAAGTCAGAGGGAGAGAGATAAACACAGAATGGTCTCAGTCATCTATGGATTTTGAGAAAAATAAGACATTTGTGTTATTGCGTAATGATTCTCAGACAAAATACAGGATGACTGGAAGGTCCAGCGACATGAAACTCACCATAGTGATGGGTGAAGTCACAGAAATAATTACACTGAGAACCATCATAACAAAATGTGACTGAAAGAGGGAAGTAGAAAGCCTGTCTAAAGTACAGGCCAGTGTGGGTGGGGAGGAGGAACACTTGGGGCATTAGTGATGGCAATGTTGCACTGGTGATGTTTTTTCTTTTTTTAATTTTTTATTTTTAATTGTGAGAACAAAGAAGCAAAGAAAGAGGACAAGGTAAAGTTACAGTGGAAGGACAATCACCCATAAACAGAATTCTCAGAAGAAATCCCCTGGCTGACACCTTAATTTTAAACTTTCAGCCAAAGAACATTAAGAAAAATAAAACAGATCCCATGTACAATTACTTTGTCCCTCAAGTCCCCAGATTGTAGTACTTATAACATTTCTTAGCAGTACAAAAAGCAATCTAAAGCCATAACATTTATGTAACTCCTTAAACATTGAAGGCATAGTATTTTTTTACATTTCCATGCACATGCATTTTTATTGGGAAAAGGTGCAAATTTTCTTAGGTCAAGTAAGTTGTTAGATCAGTTTTTTTTAGAATGAAAAAGTTGGGACCTTTAACATTTTCTTAAATTTTTGTTGATTTATTTTGGCTTATTTGATATTTTGTATGGAATGCAGAGGTTTAAACCTGGGATAGATGTATAGAAGGCAAATATTTTATTCAGTTACTAAGATGGGAACTTTAAAATATGGGCATAGTTAGTTTTTGCCCTTGTCTAGCATGTGGATTTGCAGCAATTTTCTCTTTGGGTTTCTGGAGAAAGTCATTTGCTGCTAACCCTAAGTTGTGAAAGCTTGTCAGCTCTCTCCCTTGTCAGGCTTGGGTGTTTGTGGAAAATACTCTCCTTTCCTTCTCTTGTTACCCTCTCTCTAACAGGGGTCCTCAAACTTTTTAAACAGGGGGCCAGTTCACTGTCCTTCAGACTGTTGGAGGGCCAGATTATAGTAAAAACAAAAATTATGAACAAATTTCTACGCACACTGCATATATCTTATTTAGAAGTGAAGAAACAAAATGGGAATAAATACAATATGTGGCCCATGGGCCATAGTTTGAGGACCATTGCTACACCTTCCACAGCTTTAACAAATCCTCCTTCTCTCTCTCTCTCTCTCTCTCTCTCTCTCTCTCTCTCTCTCTCTCTCTCTCTCATCTATCCGGATCTATGGATGTCTATTACTATTTCCCTAAGAAAATAATTTTTTAATTTTTTTTCTGAACTATTGAAAGGAAGCTTAAATTTCTACAACTATGTGAGTTTCACTAGATAGCTCCCCACTTATATAGGAAAATTAGGAATTTGAAATTATTTAATTAAAGAAATACTTTATTTCAAGATGTCAGAAATATTTTTATATAATATTTACCCAATAAATCATTGTTATGAGTAGTCAGACAGTAATTTACCGTCCCAGGGCCCTTTGAAGAAATTTCTAAAGACAAAACTTGACACTTATGTCCATTATAAATTCACTTAAGCAATATTAAAATAAATGAGAACAACATTTTTTATTTATTTTGAATTTATTCCTGATCTAAATTGGACAGATACCCTTTCTCTGAGCCTTTTGAATTTTGCAAGTAGCTGTGTATATATAGACTTGAAGATAAAAACATAGTAACCTTATTGACCTTACTATAGCTTTAAACATTTTGATTTTTAAAGGACGGTCTCAATGCTGTTCTAACAAGGGAACTGTAAACTTATTGCAGGGTATCATAAATGGGCAATTTCTGAAGCTGTTACTGATGATGTCTCTTTCAGCTTTTAAATTGCTAGTTTATGAGTTCAATTAATGCTTGTTAACATCTTATAATATGGATTCATGGTCATTCACTTTTAATACAAACTTAAAGCTAATTGGCTCTCACTGGAGCTTTATTTGAAACTATGTGCTGATTTTAAGACCAAGTCCGCATACTCAGCAGCAAAAAGTGTGCAGATGTATTTCAAGGTATTCTGAAAAATCAATGTACAAATGTTCATGATGCTCAGTTTCAATTGGACAAATAAATAACTTCTGGGTTTGTATGACTTTTGATTCTTTTGAGTATCTTTAGGAAAAACATAATACAATTGGCATTTTTTCTTATCTTAAATACTAAAGAGTTCACATTCATTTTTTCGTTTGTTACCATTAGCATTTCACTTAAAAAGAATAGTTGTTCCATTGTCTTCAAATGTGTAAAAAAATACCTTTGCTTATGGAACTTCCATTCCTGAATCTTTACAAATAAATATATTTTCTGCTCTCAGAGCAAATAATATTTTTATTTTTAAGTCTCCAAAGTCACAGAATACCAAAAATAAATTTTACAGCTATTCTTAGAGAAAGCATATTAACAAATCTGTATAGGTTTGAATATTTACCTAAAAAATACACTTTCAAAAATCCATCCTTTTTGTATGAATTTTGATGAATTTTAAATAAATTTAAAATAAATTTTACAGCTATTCTTAGAGAAAGTATTTTAACAAATCTGTATAGGTTTGAATTTTTACCTAAAAATACACTTTCAAAAATCCATCCTTTTTGTATGAATTTTGATGAATTTAACTTTTTATTTGTTCATATTACTGGCGAAAATTGCTTCTAGAATACTATGCGAGGCATAAGAATTTCTATGTTTTTCATATTAACTTCAAAATGAGATAACTTGGCAGTAGGTCCTTCACTCATTCATAAGTTAGCAGTTTGGGGATGCAAACAAAACAGCAAATGCCTTAATTTTTTGGTTTTGGGCCACACCTGGTGACGCTCAGGGGTTACTCCTGGCTATGCACTCAGAAATTGCTCCTGGCTTGAGGGACCACATGGGATGTCGGGGGATGGAACCGGAATTCACCATAGACTAACAAGGGCAAGGCAGACAGACGCCTTACTCCTTGTGCCACTGCTTTGGCCCCAGAATAGCAAATGCTTTTGAGTTTAGAGTTATTTAACAACTTTAAGAGGGAATTCAGTGATATCTCATGTACTTCCTCCAGATATGACACTGGGCGCTTGTGTATTCCGTTCCTCGAAGTCTATAAGTACAGTATATTCTGCTGACCTTTGAGTATGTTTCTGCATGTTCTGTGTCGAGGCCCTAGTCTCATGGACTGAGGCCTACTGCTTTGTAGTTTGAATTGAGATTCCTGGGCATGTCCATCATGGTTCATTGTCTTTCTTCTTTATTCCTTGACTTCTCTTTGTTCTCTTGTAAAATGCATGTGGTTGATAATTGTTTTGTTCTGATCCAGGATGGGCATAGCTGAGAGGGCAAAAAGAAGATGCTGTTCATCCAGGTAAGAACAGGGTCAAATAGGAAATTATGTGAACTGTGATCTCATTTAAGTTGTATTATCTCTGCCTCTTAGCCATTTTTATTGCTTATCAAACTACCCCTTATTTCTCAAGAATAAAAATAAACAATTGCATTTATCTAGATTTCCTAGTATCCTTTCCAGAGCTACCATAATGATGCATTCAGGCATTTCTATTTGCTTCTATAAAAAAACAGTGGGGCAATTAAATAATGAGTTTTTAGGTTATATATTCACTTCAGTGACTTTCTGGAGTAGTTAGAAAAGTATTTTTATGCACATTTCTGCCACTAGCATCCTTGATTTAAAAAAGTCACACAAACCACAGTATAATAAATCTATTATATTACCTTGATTCACTATAATTTAACATCTTTGTAATGACTAAAGAGATTATTTTTAGTATAGACAACAATACTAGTATAGACAATATTTAAAACTAAAATTTCAAATTCTTTAATCACCTCATTATTAGCAGTTTTGTATATTTTTCTGTAAGTGTTTTCTAAATGCATAAAATACAAATATATATATATTGGAATAACAAAATAAAATGATTTAATTCTGTTCACTTCTCAACTTTTATTTTAGATAACTTGTGATTTTATTTCATAATTTATACTGTAATATTAGACAGTACCAAATCCATAATCTTGAAATAGAGCCTATATCACAGTTTAGAGATACTATAATTTCTTTAGCTAGTTCCTTTATAATGAAGGTTTGAGTTATTTCAATGTTTTCTCTCTATATGGCAAATTTGCAATGAATAATCTTATGTATATTTTGGAAGTTTTACCTGTATCTTTAGATCATGGATTCCTATAAAATTGAATCTTAAGAGGCTGGAGTGGTGACGCAAGTGGTAGGCAGTTTGCCTTGCATGTGCTAACCTAGGACGGACTGCTGTTCAATCCCCTGGCGCTCCATATGGTCCCCCTCAGAGTAAATCCTGAGCATCAATGGATGTGGCCCAAAAACCAAAGTAAAATTGAATCTTTTTTTTTTTTTGGTTTTTCGGGCCACACCCATTTAATGTTCAGGGGTTACTCCTGGCTAAGTGCTCAGAAATTGCCCCTGGCTTGGGGGACCATATGGGACTTCGGGAGATCAAACCGCGGTCCTTCCTTGGCTAGCGCTTGCAAGGCAGGCACCTTACCTCTAGCGCCACCTCACTGGCCCCATAAAATTGAATCTTAAGTACAAGTATACTTAATAAGACTATGGCTTATAGAATAATAGAATTCATAGAATTTATACCAGTTTATACACAGATGGATAATACTTGAGAGTACTTCTCTTTTTATTCTAACAAAACATTGTGATACAAAATTACTTTATGGATATATAAAGTTGACATGGCTCTCATATTCATTTTATACAATTAAATTTTGGCATTTATCTCTTTAAATACTATCGGAAATATTTTTGCTAAATGATTTATAATATTCTGTTATATTGTACCCCTTTTGTGTCATTTTGTGGGAGAAGAAGAAGGGGTTTGTCACACCAAACGGTTTTCATAATTTACACTCTAATTCTATGCTCAGGGAACAGTGCAAGGTGCTGGGATGAAAAATTTCTTGTTAAACGATAATAATAAAGAAAGAGCCAGAGAGATAGTACAGTGGAGTAATGTGCTTGCCTTGTACATGATCAGTGCCAGTGTGATTCCTGGCATCATGAGTGGTCCCCAACACTTGGAGTGAGTTATGAACACATTTCAAGGAGTAAATTCTTAGCACTGTTGGGTGTTCCTAAAACTAAGCATGACAAAAGTTATATACATTTTACTTATATTGTTAACATTTTTCTTCATCTTTTCATTTAATGTAATATCTGGTGACTTATTTCATTTAATATTTTAAAATTTAATCAAATTTATTATTTATTTTTTGTGTTAAGTACTGTACATAAATTTTAATACTATATAATTGTTTTTTTGTAAAATTAACATATACTTCTAAGACATGTGTTTCTTTTATTTTTAGATCCAAATCATAATTCCATATCTATGTTGTTATAAAATTAAATTAGGTAACACACTTCTTGTGGTTATATAACTATACAATAATGAAAAAGCTAATTTATTGGGCCAGAGCGGTGGCACTAGAGGAAAGGCATCTGCCTTGCAAGTGCTAGCCTAGGATGGACTGTGATTAGATCCCCTGGCATCCCATATGGGCCCAAGCCAGGAGCGATTTCTGAGTGCATAGCCAGGAGTCACTCCTAAGCACCAATGGGTGTGGCCCAAAAACAAAAACAAAAACACCCCCCAGTCCCCCAAATATAAGTTTATTTATTAAAATAATTTGAATCTTAGATGTAAAATGCTACTGTACCTGATAAAAGAATTTATAAACAGGACCGGAAAGATAGCATGGAGGTAAGGTGTTTGCCTTTCATGCAGAAGGTCATCAGTTCGAATTCTGGCATCTCATATGGTCCCCCATGCCTGCCAGGAGCAATTTCTGAGCATGGAGCCAGGAGTAACCCCTGAGCACTGCCAGGTGTGACCCAACACACACACACACACACACACACACACACACACACACAGACAATAAACCTTTAAAAAAAGAATTATAAACAACTTCAGTATATCTTTGGAAACTTGCATTGAGTTTACTCTAAACACTAGAGAGACAGCATAATGGAGGTTATTTTTTGTTCCTTTGTAGAAACAGAAAATATCTGAAATCTGAAAATAATGTCCATAACCACCACACAAGTATTCCCTCTTTTACATATTACTTAATTTCCTTTTTGAAAATTATTTTATTGTATTATTATTATTATTATTATTATTGGTTTTGGGGCCACACCCAGTGATGCTCAGGGGTTATTACTGGCTATGCACACAGAAATCATTTCTGGCTTGGGACCTTTTGAGATGCCAGGGGATGAAACATGGTCTGTCCTAGGTCAGCATGTGCAAGGCATTCCCCTACCACTTGTGCCACCTCTCTGGGCCCTACATTACTTAATTTCATCTGTACTGTAATTTCTTAAAATAAAAATCAAGTATAATAATGTCACCATATAACAAGTGAGAAAGAGTTCAGACAAAGCAAGAAATTTGCATTCATGTATCATCTACTATATAATATATTCACATTTGCATTTAATCCTCAAAAATAAATGACCAAGTTAATTATCCTTATGTTATTGATAATATAATTGGATCTTAGAATGTTTATGTGCAATGCTCATGGTCACAGCATTAGAAAATTATAGAAGGAAGATAAAAAATTTCTAAGGCTTAACCTTTACCCATATATTTTCCAATACATTAAATTGGTATATTTATAAATGTGTAGTAAGAAGAGGAATTTAAGTAAATTATCCCAAAATTACCTTATATATAAAAACAGTATGTATTTTGTAAAAATTAAATTTAAATTATATATACACATATATATATATATATATATATACGTATGAAGGGAAAATTGTACATGATGTAAATGAAATAAATTTATCGTATTTTACTATATTTCTATTGATAAAATAGCAGATTATTGCAATTTTGAAATATTGTGGTAATTTTATTCTAGTAAAAAGATTCATTTTTTAAATTCTTTTGGTGTATGGGTCACCCTTGGCATGTGGTTTTGGAGAACCTAGGACTTTTTCATGCAAAGCATAATTTCTAGATATTTTCCCAGTCCAAGAGCTCCCTCATTATATTTAACAGTTGGGAATGATATATTCATCACATACTGTTCTTTCAGATATCAAACTTATGAAAAAATGTTTTAGTATTGACATAACTGTAAAATGCTTTATTTGGTTTTTTTAAAGATATACTACAACTTTTATTAGAATTAATATTTTTGTATCCAAGAGATAAAATAAAGGCTATAAAGAAGTGTTTCTAGCTGATTACAGAGCATTTGTGCATCTACTTGGTTGTGAATATTATACATTTTAATTCTGATATAGTTGGGACTTCACCAAATATGCTCAAGGTTTATTCCTGGCTCTGTGCTTAAGGATCCTCCTGCTGGTGCTTGGGGAATGTACATGATGCTAGGGATTTAACTGGAGTTGGCTGCTGTAGCATGAAATCATTAACGATGGGGCTGGATGGCGATGGATGGAGGCCTTTGTGCTTAGGCCCCAGCCACGTGGCTTCATCCCCCATCCAGCTGGCGGGTTCCAGGCCCAGGTGATCGGCGTAATCAAGACTCACTCACAGGCAGGCTTCAGGAAGCATTAACTTTATTCATACCCTATTCACCACATGTGTGTGGCCTATCTCATAACCTTTTAAGCACTAGTTATTCTTGGCCCTGCATCTAAACTCCTTTCAGCCATCTTCCTCAGAGCGCCCAGCAGCGCAGAAAGGGCCAAGAGCCAAAGGGCCCCGAATCCCCTTGGTTCCGCCTTATCTAACATTTCCCAGACCCCTCCCAGGAATGGGAGGGGCTCGCAGGTAAAGTTACACCTATTATCCGGTTCCCAAGACCCCTCCCAGAAGTGGGTGGGTCTAGGGTCTTAAATAGGTACACCCACAGGCTGCTGGCAAGCACTTTACCTTCTATACTATCTCTCTGATAAAAATTTTAATTTTAATTTTTATAAAATGTTTGCTTGACTTACTCTGGACAAAAGTATTTTTAATAGGAAATATCAACTCAGAAACTGTTTAGAAAAAAGATATATTTTCTCATTAAGAGTATGCTTTATTGTCTCCACTCAACATTACCTGATATGCAGTCTCAAAGAATGTGACTTGTGGGTATCCCCTCCCCCAACTTCTTATTTATCCCACCTGAATGATCAGAACTGCCCACACCTAAAATGAGCAAGTAAAAGAGGCTGATTTGGGGGGGGGAGGGGGATTAAAAAGGGGAGTTAGAGGCAGAAGCAGGGATAGGCAGAAGTGAGAATCAGCAGCAAGATTCAATAGAGAGATTTAGTATCAGTAATTCAGCAACAGATTCAGCAGCAGTAGCATCAGCAAAGAGAGTTAGTCAGTCTCCCGAGAGAGCCAGAAGGAGTAGAGTAGTAGTTGCTGGGAAAAGGCTTAGTATGGAGGCCATGTGGAGAGGTGTACATGGCGGTGGGGACCGTGAAATAAGGCTGGCTCACTCCTGGAACTTCATCTGACTGCTTTGTAAATCTCTCCGCCCTCATCCTGCAACCTTCAGACTGGCCAGGCCAGAGGGGCTGTGGGAGCTAGGTAGAGCCCAGAAAGACCTCATCATCTCCCTACCAACAATAGGACTCATTAATTTATATTAAGACAGCAGTGACTTATTATTTCTCTCTCTTTTATCCCAATGGCTATAGCTGATACCTATGCCTCTGTTACTTTAATTCTCTTCTACTTGAGATTTTCTGCTGAGATAGATGGATTTTTAGGAAGCCATATGGTCACATATTCTGGAATGCCTTTGATTTTGTTAGAATCTGCCATCCAACAACAATCCCAACCACAAAACATACTTATTATTCCTCTTGTAATCCTCTCAATATCTGTTGGATATAATTTACAAGTGATCCCTGTAGATGCTTTTTTAATTGGTGCTAAAGAATAAGATATAGAAAACCTATTTAGTGTCTGTTGATGAAATGTGAATACTATTACTTTTATTTATCATTTTCTATAAAAAAAGAACAGATTAACATAACATAAATACTTGCTTGCATCCTAATCTTTATATTCACATTTAGAAATTAAAATCAGAGACACCTTGGGAAATTCTTTGAAAATTTACTTTACCACACCCAACCTAACTACTGAGTCAGAATCTGATTTTTATTTTTGCCTTTTGGGCCACACCCAGTGACTTCAGGGGCTCCTCCTGGCTATGCCCTCAAAAACTGCTCCTGGCTGGGGGGACCATATGGGATGCTTGGAATTGAACCAAGGTCTATCCTGGATCGGCCACCTGCAAGGCACCCTACCTCTTTGCTATCACTCTGGGCCCCAGAATCTGATTTCTAACAAGAGACACAGGTTTATTACATAAAAGATTGTGACTTTAACTGTGAGTATAAAGATTGAGACGCTGTCTTGGCTCAAAAGAGAAATGGTTGTTGCTTTAAATGTTATGAATGTGGTATCCTTCTCACTTTATAGCTCAACGTATGCACATTTTTCTCACTATACATGTACTTCATGTTTTAGAAGGATAGACTTCTTTCTAAAATGTTAGGATTATTACATAAGGCTGTCAAGACAACATGCATGCCTTATATGCATTAAGTCCAGGTGCAATCTCTGGAACCACATATGGTTCCATGATCCCTCCAGGAGTGATCCCTGAGTACAGAACCAGGAGTAAGCCCTGATCACTAACAACTATGACCCCCAAACTACAAATATGAAAACATAAAATAATTCAACATCATTACAGAGTTTGCTGTTTCTACACCTTTTTCTCAGACATCTTGAGCCTTTCCTCTGCTTGCTCTCGCCTGTATTTAATTCTGTGCACCATTCTTCCCTGAGGGCTCGTCTTCTTGTGAGATGAGTAATCCCGGCCACAAAGAGAGGAGCCAGCTGATTTCTGCTGTGTCTCTGAAGCACGGAAGACATCTTGGGCAACTCTGATGACCTAAAAATGGCAAACCACCTAGTTAGTCTCTCAGGTAAGGAGTTTAGAGAAGAAATATGGAGGATGTTCACAGAACTCAAAGAAAGCATAGATAAGTTGAATGGAACATTAATAAGAATCAAGAGGATATGAAGATAGAAATCAGAAAGCTCCAAACTGAAATACCTGTCTGAAAATTCAGTAGACGAAGAGAAAATCTCAAAGGAAAGCCTCTCCAACAGGGTAACAGCAGCTGAGGATAGAATTAGTGAGCTGGAAGATGAGACGCATAACAACTCCATACAGCAGAAGAGATTGGACAAAAGCCTTAAAGCAAATGATCAGACAATGAAAAAATTACTAAAAGAATGTAAACAGATGAAAATAGAAGTCTTTGATAAGCTCAACAGAAACAATGTAAGAATTATTGGAGTCCCAGAGACTCAGAAAGAATCAATAATCAAGGACATCATTTCAGAGAAAATACCAAAGCTAAAGACTACATGTGACCAAAACCGGCATGCCTGAAGAGTATCAGTTAAAAGAGACCCAAGGAAAAGCCACCCAAGACATATCCCAGTCACAATGAGGAATCCCACAGATAGGAACAGAATACTGAAAGTAGCAAGATCAAAAAGGAAAATTATATTCAAGGGAATATCCTTAAGATTTACAGCAGACCTTTCTCAAGAAACCCTCAAGGCCAGAAGGCAGTGGTTGGACATAGTGACAAAACTCAATGAAATAAATGCTTTGTTTAGTCAGACTCACTTGCAGGTTTGAAGGAAGTATACATAGCTACACAGATAAACAACAGCTCAGAAACTTTTCAGACTCAAAACTAGCCTTAAAAAAAAAACTGAAAGGGCCACTTTAAGACAAGACTGACCAACAGACACACCAAACTTAAAAACAAGAAAGGCACTAAATCTCATGACAATTACCTCCAGTTAAGAGAAAAAGAGTGGCTAAATGGATCAAAAAATTGAATCCAACCTTCCGCTGCCTACAAGAAACACACCTGAATAGTCAAAAATCAAACATAGATTCAAAATCAAAGGCTGGAGGAAAATCATCCAAGCAAACAACACCCTTAAAAAAGCTGGAGTGGCCATACTAACATCAGACAACACAGACTTTAGACTCAGATAAGTTGTAAGAGACAAAGATGAACATTTTGTACCAATCAAGTGATATGTGCAACAGTAATAAATCACATTCCTAAACATATATGCACCCAATGAGGGACCAGCAAAGTAGTACAATTGTTAAAATATCTGAAAGAAGATATCAATAATAACACAATAATTGTGAGAGACCTCAACACTGCCTTCTCTCCCCTTGATAGGTTAACCAGACTGAAACCCAATAAAAATATACTTGCTCTGAAAAGAGAAATGGAAGAGTGAGCTAGTAGATATATGCAGGGCACTCCATCCTCAGAAAATTGGATATACATTCTTCTTCAATGCACATGGGTCAGTCTCCAGGATAGACCACATGCTCGCCCATAAAACATATTTTTATAAAATCAAGAGTATAGAAATAGTGCAGACTACCTTCGTTGATCTCCAGGCACTAAAATTAGACATGAACTACAAAGGGACACAGAACAAAAATTTTAACACCTGGAAATTAAATAGCTACTGAACAACCAGTGTGTCTGGGATGGAATCAAAGAGGAAATCAAAACTTTCCTGCAAACAAATGACAATAAAGACAAAAATTATCAGAATTTATGGTACACAGCAAAAACGGTTCTGAGAGGAAAATTTATAGCTTTGAATGTACACATCAGGAAAGGAGAAAGGGCCTACATGAATAGCTTAATGATGCTGATTATAACATTAGAAAATAATCAATTAATGGAACAAAAAATAGGTAAGCAGAGGGAAATAACAAAGCTTAGAGCAGATATCAATGAAAAGGAAATCAGAAAACAATCTGAAAGATCAACAAAAGCAAAAGCTGTTTCTTTGAAAAATAAACAAGATTAATAAACCATTGGCAAAACTCACAAAGAAATTGAGAGAGAGAAATTTGATAGACTAATTTAGAAATAAAAACGGGAAGATCACTACAGATATTGCAAAGATTTAAAGGGTAATCAGAGACTACTTTGAGAAACTCTGCCACGAATACTGAGAACCTGGCAGAAATGGAAAAATTCTTGGATTCTTATAACCTCCCATGGCTATAGAAGCATGAGGAAGCATATCTGAACAGCCCCATTACTGGAGAGGTGTGACTCCACCCCAGATTTACATGTAACTTACCTGCAAGAATCTGCCCATTTCTGGGTGGGGTCTTGGAAAGGTTAGATAAGGCCTTGGACCCAAGGGATTAGGAAATTGGCCAGCATGGAGAGGGAACAGGAGGAGACATGACTGGAAAAGCTAAGATGCAGGGCAAGCTAAGGATAGCATGCGTAAATGGTTAAGATTGATCACACATGTGGTGGATAGGGCATGAATAAAGCTGATACTTCCTGAAGCCTGCTTGTTAGAGAAATTTCTACCCGCTGCTTTCCTGGACCCAGATACCCGCCGGCTGAAGGTGGTTGCAGAGCCACATGGCCTGGGATTGCAGAGAAAGGTTCCTCCATGGTTCCACCACCATCCACGCCCATCCTAAGGGCTGTAAACTCTACAGTGAGGAAATTAAAATGTTGATAAAAAATCTTCCCTGAAACAAAAGCCCAGGCACAAATGGATTCACTAATGAATTCTTTCAAACCTTTCAAGAGGAACCTCTACCAATCCTTTTTAGGCTCTTTCATAAAACTGAAGAAACAGGAACATTCCAAAGATTTTCTATGAAGATAACATCACCTTGATACCAAAACCAGACAGAGATGCTGCCAAAGAAGAAAATTCTAGACGAATATCTCTGATGAACACAGATGCAAAGATCCTCAACAAAATTCTGGCAAATAGAATTCAATGCATCAAGAAGGTCATCCACCATGACCAAGTAACTTTTATCCCATGGATGAAAGGTTATTTTAAAATCCATCGATCAATCAACATAATGCATCATATCAACAAAACCCAAAAAATGTCATATTATTATATCAATAGATGCAGAGAAAGCATTTGATAATGTCCAACACCCATTCTTTTTTTTGGCTGTAGAAAACATATGTTTATTTAACATTTGCATGTTTTCCTTTATAAATTGCTTAATGTTATTTTCTAGTGTTTTTTACCAATTGAAATTTGTCAATTTATACAAACTTTCTTTTTTTAATATAATTTTTATTTTGATCATAGTGGCTTACATATTGTTGACAATAATATTTTAGGTACATATTTACATAAAATCAAGGGGGATTTCCATCACCAATTTGTCCTCCCTACACCTCCATTTTTGTCCTACCTCCCATATCCTCTTCCCTCACCCCCAGGGCTGCTAGAATATGTGGTCCCCTCTGTACCTAGCCTGCTACTTAGTAGTCTTGCCTGTTTGGTCTTGGTGCCTCCCTTATTTCCCCCTCTAACTGGGAGGCAGGACTAGTTAGTTCAAATTACTAAGAGAAAAGTAATAAACTGGGTAAAAGTCTAATACGCCGAAAATGGGCAGAATCCTTCTACAGGCTTTCATCATCGGTTTGAGAGACAAAGGAGAAAAAGAAGGTGAAACACTCCACCAGTACAAAAAGATGTGTCAAATATCTAGTGAGGACTCCAACAATAACGATAAGCACCACACACACACACACACACACACACACACACACACAACACACACACAAAAAAAAAAACCACCAAAAAACCGCTATGGTCTTGATTAAGAAGCATGGCAGAGCACATAAAGAAAAGAAGAGAAAAAAATAACTATAAATGGGGACAACAACTTCAATAACCACACCAAAACAAAGAAATCTACCAAATGTAGATAGGTAAATAAAAAATAATAATAAATGAAGATAAAAAACAATATATAAAAAATAAACAACGTTTTGTGCTTTTTGCTTTTTTCCCCCTCCTGCCCTGTCACATTAAATATTGGGGTCATTTGAAAAGGAATTCACTTGGCCTAAGAGATACGGGATTTCTCCACCCTTGGAGTATATTGTCATGGGATTAACTATAGACTGTGTTCAGGATCATTTACTCTCCTGGTGGTGCTTTTGTGGTGTTTGGAAGACTTCTGTTCCGCCCTGGGTGATACAATCAGACCTCTGTATCTAGAGATCTCAGTATCTGCACAGCTCCAGGGGTGGGACTTATGATGAAGTCAGTCTTTGTGGTTCTATAAGTTCTGTTCCCTAAGTGTCATTTTAATCTATCTTCTGTGGTTGATGGTCTTGGTCTTTGCACTGAACCTAGGATGGCACCTAGGATAGTGTCTTTTTGGTGTTTCCAGAAGCCCCATTCCGTTACAATTGTCTCTGCCAGACCTTTGGAACTGGGGATCATGGTTATTGTGCAGTTCGTAGTTCAAACCCTAGATTAGGGCTTTTATATTGGTCCCAAGATTATATATCTGGTCATGGTTCTAGCAGCCAGTCATCTGTAAATCGTGATCTTGGCTTTTGGACCTATCAAAGAGTGACAAGTCTTCTGATTTTGTCTTATCCTTAGCTGGTAAGGTAGGATAACCTGCTCTTAGGTCAAGTTGTTCCCATTTTCCTCGTTGTCAGGATATCATATTAGAGCTGGCACTTGTTGGTGACCCAGCAGTATTAAGGCTGTCCTGGATGGGATTTGTTTCCTGCAGCTGTTGTGAAGAACTGTGTCGTTTCTATGTCTGCGATCTAGGGTTCAAGGCTGGATGGATGGTATCTAATCACCTGAGGTCTATGTTGAGTTTACATGACATATTTTCAAGGTAGGAGATATCCCTGTATTGTAAACAACTATGAGTTTCTATGTCTAGTAGATAAGAGCTCTTTTTTATATGTAAGATTTCTCCTTTTTTTAGTGTGCCTTTGCAGGGAGAAATGGTGCTACATTATATTGTTGGTGCATTTGGGGGTGGACAGAGAGAAAAACAGAAACAGGTCACATACCCAAAAAAGATAAAAAATAGGAATAAAAATGTATGTGCTCACATATGTATATGTAGAACAGACATTTAAAAAATGAATTAACAAAGTATTTAAAGGACCAAAATGATGCAAAAGACTACCTTACATTTGGGGAAAAGCAGTTAAAGAGGTGATGTAATACAGGTCTTATGCTTATGTTGGAAGTACAGGTTTTCCCATTGTCTTTTGGGTTTTTCTTGTGGTGTGTGGGTTCCCAGGCACCTTTCCATCACACCTCCTGACCTTCTTTAGATTGGCAAAAGATTTGCGTCAGGGAGGTCTTGGAAGAGTTCTTGCATTGGGGATACTTTTGGAACTAAGTCCGGTTTCATGTAACAGTCCACGTTAGGGGGAGTTGGTAGGGAGGGCTGCACAGCATGAGTCCGCAGGGGAGTTGGCTGCCTTTTCTTGCAGGAGACGAGGTGTGGGTTTGATTGGGTGTCTCTTTGCTTGGGCCAACACCCATTCTTGATAGACATCCTCAACAAGGTGGAAATGAAAGAAATTTTTCTCAATATAGTCAAGGCCATCTACCACAAGTAATGGCAAATATTATATCAATGGAGATAACCAAAAAAATAATCAAAGATAAAGATAAACAATGATAGAGAAGAAATGAAGATAAACGAAAAGCCTTTACCCTAAAATCGGGTATAAGACAAGGCTGCCCTCTCTCATCCCTCAAAATCAACATAGTGCTGGAAGTACTTGCCATAGATTAGGCAATAAAGGGAATCCAGAGAGGAAAGGAAGAAGTCAAGCTCTCACTGTTTGCACATGACATGATACTATATTTAGAAAATCCTAAAGACTCTGCCAAAAGGCTTCTAGAAACAACAGATGCATATAGCAAACTGGCAGGTTATAAAATTACAGACAAAAGTCAATGGCCTTCTTATACACTAATAATGATAGAGATGAAATGAACATTAAAAAAACAATCCCATTCACATTAGTGCCCCACAAACTCAAATATTTTGGGGTCAGCTTAATTAAAGAGGTGAAAGACCTATACAAAGAAAACTACAAAAGCCTGCTTCAAGAAATAATAGAGGACACAAGGAAATGGTGACACATACCATGCTCATGGATTTTCAGGATTAATATTATTAAAATGGTAATACTCCCCAAAGTATTGTACAGATTTAATGCACTCCCTCTAAATGTATCCATGACATTTTTTCAAAGAAATGGATCAAATACTCCTGAAATTCATTTGGAACTATAAACACCAATGAATAGCTAAAGCAATCCTTGGGAAAAAGAATATGGGAGGCATTGCTTTCCCCAATTTTAAACTGTATTACAAATACAAATAGACATCAAAACAGCATGGTATTGGAATAAAGACATATCTTCAGATCAGTCGAATACATTTGAGTATTCAGAGAATGTCCCCCAGCTATACAATCAACTAATCTTTGATAAAGGGGCAATACATCTAAAATGGAGCAAGGTACCCTCTTCACCAAGAGATGTTGGCACAACTAGCCAGCCATTTGCAAAAAAAAGTGAACTCAGTCTCCCATCTAATACCATGCACAAAGATCAAATCCTAATGGATTAAAGACCTTGATATCAGACCTGAAACCATAAGGTATATAGAACAACATGTAGGTAAAACACTCCATGATATTGAGACTAAAGGCATCTTCAAGGAGAAAACTGTACTCTTCAAGCAAGTGTAAACAGAGATAAACAGATGGGACTATATTAAGCTGAGAAGCTTCTGCACCTCAAAGAAAATAATGCTTAGGATACAAAAGTCATCCACAGAATGGGAGAAATATTCACCCCATTACTCTTCAGACAAGGGACTAATATCAAAAATATACAAGGTACTGACAGAACTTAGTAAAAAAATATAGCTCCATCAAATAATGGGGAGAAGAAATGAACAGACATTTCCTCAAAGAAGAAATACAAAGAGACATGAAAAAATGCTCCACATCACTAAATCATCAGAGAGATGCAAAGCAAAACTAGAACTTTTCTTCTGAAGCTACTCTAATACTCAGATTCTGATGTAAATAGTTTTTTCCTAAGTTTATCCTCTAGAGTCTTAAACATATTTCAAAAAAATTGTTTCTTATTGATGGGCTCTAATCTAAACTGCATATTTTGTTCCATTGTTCTATGTCTCATATCTGCTTACGGGCCCTTTAACAGAGAACTCAACTTTCTAGTGAGTGAAATAAATCTATTGTTTATTATTATATAATATATTATTTATTATAAAGAGACCCTTCCTATCATGTCTCTCTTAAGTATCAAGTCTTGTATAATAGTTGTACCTACTGTGCAGATAAGAGAGATAAAAAACAGACAAGAGAGAAATAAAAAATTGGACAGGAGTATCCCTAAAATATGTCCCAGGACACTTTCAGATGCTTCCTACATGGAGTCTCACTTAATTTGTCTAAATGATATGCTAGGCATCATATAGGCAAATATAGTTCATAAATTTAAATAAATTCTTAGAAATAAAATCTTCATTAATACTGGCTGACTGCATGACAAGCTAATTTGTTGCTTATTATAATTCTAAATATACATCAACCATCTTACAGACGATATTTAAGGCATAGTTTTTTAGAATATTCTTCTGAGTCTGCTACTCATTTTGCATAACTTATTTAACCCAGTATCTGGTAATAACTCTTTGAATGAACACACATAAATTAATAAAATATTTATTTACTGGTGTCAGAGCAGTGGCACTAGAGGACGGTATCTGCCTTGTGTGCGCTAGCCTAGGACAAACGCGGTTCAATTTCCAGGCATCCCATATGATCCCCCAACCCAGGAGCGATTTCTGAGGGCATAGCCAGGAGTGTGGCCCAAAAAACAAAAAAAATTATTAAAATATCAAATAATAGCATCTAAAAATGTCTAGCATAACTGTATCTTAATTAAATTTTTATGAAAAGTTTGGATTAAATTAAAATTAAGCATAAACTATAGAATAAATTTTATTTTAAAATGGTGTTATCTGGAGGGATGGAAAAAAGAATAGTGTCAGCTATTCATTAGCCTTCTAATAATTATGCTTATTATTCTAAAGATTATGCTTCTTAATGAAGATGACATTTCTGAGGACCAGATAATGACCAACCAACTAATCAACCTCTCAGATAAGGACTTTAGACTAGCAATATGGAAGATGCTCAAATAACTCAAAGAAACGATGGATCGAGTTGAACAGAACACTAATAAGAACCAAGAAAATATGAAGACAGAAATCACAAAACTCCAAACTGAAATAACATGTCAACTAACAGGTCTGAAAAAGTCAGTAAATGAAGTGAATGACAAAATGGATAAGCTCTGGGACAGGGTATCAGAAGCTGAGAATAGACTTGGTGCTGTGGAAGATGAGATACATAACAATTCCATACAGCAGGAGAGATTGGAAAAAAAAACTTAAAGCAAATGAACAGACAATGGAAAAATTAGTCAAAGAATGGGAACAGATGAACATAGAAGTCTATGATAAGATCAACAGAAACAACTTAAGAATCATTGGAGTCCCAGAGATCCAGGAAGAAAATTTCCAGGAAGAATCAACGGTCAAGAACATCATTAAAGAGAAACTTCCAGAGCTAAAGAATATATGTGATCAAATCCTGCATGCTCGAAGAGTACCAACCGAAAGAGACCCCAGAAAACCCACCCCAAGACACATCCTAGTCACAATGACAAATCCCACAGATAGAGACAGAATTCGGAAAACAGCAAGATCAAAAGGGGAAATTACATTCAAGCAAGCATCCTTGAGATTCACAGCAGACCTGTCACCAGAAACACTCAAGGCCAGAAAGCAGTGGTGGGACATTGTGACAAGACTGAATGAAATGAATGCTTCACCTAGAATACAGTATCCAGCAAAACTCACTTTCCGGTTTGATGAAAGAATACATGGTTTCACAGGCAAAAAACAGCTCAGAAACTTTACAGACTCAAAACCAGTCTTAAGAGAAAAACTGAAAGACCTAATTTAAGACAAGACTAACCAAAAGACACACCAAATTTCGATATAAAGATGGCATTAAATCCCAGGACAATTCTTTCTCTCAACGTCAATGGACTAAATGCACCAGTCAAGAGACACAGAGTGGCTAAATGGATCAAAAAAAGTCAATCTAACCTTCTGCTGCCTACAAGAAACGCACGTGAATAGTCAGAACAAATATAGACTCAAAATAAAAGGCTGGAGAAAAATTATGCAAGCAAACAACACCCATAAAAAAGCTGGAGTGGCCCTACTAATCTCAGAGAATGCAAACTTTATACTCAGGAAGGTTGTAAGGGACAAAGATGGACATTTTATATTAATCAAGGGGTATGTAGAGCAGTAAGAAATAACTCTCCTAAACATATATGCACCGAATGAGGGGCCAACAAAATATTTAATACAACTGTTGACAAATCTGAAAAATTATATCAATAACAATACAATAATTGTGGGGGACCTCAACACAGCTTTGTGAACACTGGATAGGTCAACCAGACTGAAACCCAAGAAGAATATACTAAACCTGAAAAGAGAAATGGAAGAAAGAGGCCTAGTGAATATATATAGGACACTCCATCCCCAGAAACCTGGGTACACATTCTTCTCCAATGTATATGGGACACTCTCCAGGATAGACTACATGCTGGCACATAAAACATACCTCCATAATATCATGAGGATAGAAATTTTGCAGATTACCTTCGCTGACCACAAGGCTCTGAAATTATTTGTGAATTCCAAAGGGACTCAGAAGAAAAAATTTAACACCTGGAAGTTAAACAGCCTCATACTGAATAACCAGTGGGTCCGAGATGAAATCAAGGAGGAAATCAAAAGGTTCCTGGAAACAAATGAGAATAAAGACACAAACTACCAGAACTTATGGGACACAGCAAAAGCAGTACTGAGAGGAAAATTTATAGCTTTGCAAGTGCACATCAGGAAGGAAGAAGGAGCTTACCTGAGTGGCTTAATGACACAGCTAATAAAACTAGAAAGTGCTCAACAAAAGGACCCAAAAATAGGGAGACAGAAGGAAATAACAAAGCTGAGAGCAGAAATCTACGAAGTGGAAACCCAAAAAACAATCCAAAAGATCAACGAAAGCAGAAGTTGGTTCTTTGAAAAAATAAACAAAATTGATAGACCACTGGCAAACTTAACAAAGAAAGAGAGAGATAGAAACTTGATAACTCGTATTAGGAATGAAAAATGAGAGATGACTACTGATATGACAGAGATTCAAAGGGTAATCAGAAACTACTTTGAGAAACTCTACGCCACTAAAAATGAGAACCTGGAAGAAATGGATAAATTCTTGGACTCTTATAATCTTTCACAGTTGAAGGAAGAGGATGTAGCATATCTAAACACCCCCATCTCCATCGATGAAATTAAAATGGTAATCAAATGTCTGCCCAAAAGCAAAAGCCCAGGCCCAGATGGATTCACTAATGAATTCTTTCAAACTTTTCAAGAGGAACTACTACCTATCCTGGCAAGACTCTTTCATGAAATTGAACAAACAGAAACACTTCCAAATAGCTTTTATGAAGCCAACCTCACCTTGATACCTAAACCAGACAGAGATGCTATGAAAAAAGAAAATTACAGACCAATATCGCTGATGAATGCAGATGCAAAGATCCTCAACAAAATCCTGGCAAATAGGATTCAATGCCTCATTAAGAAGATCATCCACTATGATCAAGTAGGTTTCATCCCAGGAATGCAAGGATGGTTTAACATCCGTAAATCTATCAATGTAATACACAACATAAACAACAAGAAAAATAAAAACCACATGATCATATCAATAGAAGCAGAGAAAGCTTTTGATAAGGTCCAACATCCATTCTTGATCAAAACTCTCAGCAAGATGGGAATGGAAGGAACCTTTCTCAATATAGTTAAGGCCATCTACCACAAGCCAGTGGCAAATATTATCCTCAATGGAGAAAAACTAAAAGCCTTCCCTCTAAATTCTGGCACAAAATACTATAATATTATAATAATAATACTATAATGCTATATATTTAACACTATAATTAATAGAAATGATTTTGTGAAAAATAGTAGAGCTTATCTTGCAGAAGCTAAACATGCAGAGTGATATCAAATTAACTGGAATAACTCAGACAAAAGAAAATTAAATCAAACAAATGTGTGTGTACATATATATGTGAATGGATGATGGTACCACAATAAGTACTGGTCTAATTTTCTCCATAGAACTCAAAACTCTAAGGAAAACGAGAGTGAATCCTTTAAAAGCAACACTTGGCAAGAGCTGGGAGGGCATAAAGATAGCACAGGAGTTTATGCATGAACCTCTTTTTTAATCCTAAAACATCATATGGTGCCCTGTGGATCTCCAAAAATAACCTTGAGCGTAAAGCCAGAATTTGATATTGATCATCATCAAATGTGGCCAAAAATAAAAAGTAGAAAAATATATGTATATGCCTTCCTCTGTGGTTGTGATAAATAAGGGAATTGCTGTTAAAACTTGGTGCTGTGACATATTAATAAAGCCACAAATGTTCATGAATTATGCATCCTTTCAAACTTATTTGCAGGCTCAGAAAGAGAATACAGTGGGAAAAGACACTTTTAGCAATTCATACCCAAGGAAATCTTGGAGTTAGCTCAGAACCAGGAGGATCCCCTGAGCACAGCTGGGTGTGATGAAGCAAACATATATACATACAAAAACATACAAACATACACGCATACAGAAACTGTGTTTATATTAGTCCTGACTTATTTTTTCTTTTTCTTTTTTATATATTCCTTTATATTTTAAGTTAAGACCTATTTACTAAAGAAGCTTAATACTCACTTATCTACTCACTTATCTTCAATCAGAAAAGAAGCCTAGCTACTGTCTTCTGGGGCCATAAGTTCAGAAAGAAATAAAGAAAAATCATTGGAAACCTTTCTTTGTCTTTAGCAGTGCAAAATTTATCAAATTGCAATTGTTCACATTGGGGATCACTAAGGAGAAAACAGTTCTGTCTATTTCTAATTGTACTTGGTTAACTATTGAATTGATTCCATTCCCATCCATTTCTATCCAACTGATGAGTTCCAGGAGGTGGAATGCTTAGGAAAATTCAATTGAGAAACTCAATAAGGTATTTAAGCTTGAATAATAAGTTTGTCAGCGTTCTAAGATAAAAAAACATCTCCCTTAAACTTTAATTATACCAGTAATTCTATTTCTAAATAAAACATACTAAGAGAGTGGTTTTTAACTTATAATCCAGGGACCAGTATTGGTCCACTGGTATACAAAATTTGAAAATCACGGCCTGAGTAATAGCGCAGCGGTGGGGCGTTTGCCTTGCATGCGGCTGACCCAGGACGAACCTGATTTGATCTCCGGCATCCCTGAAGCCAGGAGCAATTCTGGACGCATAGCCTGAGCCTTCACCGGGTGTGCCCTTCTCCCCCAAAAATCATCCAAAAAAAGTTTGAAAAATCATTGTTCTCTCACCTTAGTTATAATAAATACATTACTCATGGACTGGCATGCAAGACAGGTGTCATTTAACAGGTATAAAAAATGTTTGAAGAATGCTGTTCTAAGGAAATGGGGATTAAGCATATTTCAACAATTTATAATTTTATAAACGTTTATAAATTTAACTTTATAAGAATTTCCATATGTCTCACTTATTGCAACATTTTGTTCCTTCTTGTTGCATCCTGTATCTTGTCACCTCAGCCCACCGCGATCCACTCTACTGGGTGTTCACAACACACATTAGGACTTTAGCTAAATCATTGCCTCTCATATACATTTTAAGTCATGCAAGCAAGAAATAGGTCTCTCTTCACACTGATAAAACTAAGGCAATTCTGTTTTAATATATCTTTTATTCTGAATTCTATATAAGTGTAATCTAGGCCTCAAGTTTATTCTCTGTCATTTCAAGGGTGCTTCAAAACTATGAGATGTGGTTCTGTACTTTTTGATCTCCAATGTGTTATCTCACCGAGTACCAAACTTGTTATGCCTAGAGCATCAGGTAGAGCATTTCTAGTGCCCTTCTTTTAGCCCTCTTGATTGGATATGGTCCTTATAAAAATCAGAGTGAGAGGAAAGAAGATAGTACAGAGATTAGTTAGAGCGCTTTCCTGCAATTGCTTAACCTGGTTTGATTCTTGGCACAGAATATGATGTGCCCCAAATACTGTCAGGAGTAATCCCTGAGCACAGTAAGAAAGTAAAGAGTAAATCCTGATCTTTGCCAGATACAATCCCCTTTCTGTTATTATTAGTAATAATGCATATAATTATATATTATATTATTAGCAACATAACTTGATGTAATATAACATAAAATAATATAAAAATACATTATATACATTAATAATAGTTTTCTCATCAACAGCAATTACTACTGAATTAACTATAGTACCTAATTTATATTTTTAAAAACTTTAAGAGTCATTAAAATTATTTTGGGCACTATGGTTATTTATTTTTCTTTTTAAAAATTTAAAATATAGGGGCCGGAGCAGTGGTGCAAAGTGGTATTGCGTCTGCCTTGCCAGCACTAGCCTAGTACGTCAAGCAAACAAACATACATATGGTCCCCCAAGCCAAAAGTGATTTCTGAGCACATAGCCAGGAGTAACCCCTGAGCATCAAAAAAATGGGAAAAAAATTAAAATATATATATTTTGCCACACCTAGAGGTTCTAGGGGATACTCCGATTTACTGCTTGAGGTTGTTTTTAAGAAAAAAGACCATAGTCATGGTAATTGTATTAGTCCTCCCATGGCTTTGATCTAGCCCTTAAGATTTCTCCCAGCCTCTGTTCCTCTCTTTCAATACAGATGCCCTTTACTGCATGAGTTGATCCACTGGATAACTGCTTATCAACATCCTTTTATTCTGGTATTAAATTAATATTTATATTATGTAGCTGAACTTCTGGGCAAAGTCAGGTGTTGGTTCTCTACTTTTGGCACAAACTTCTGGCTCCCTGTTTATTCATCTCAAGCTAGGTAAGGAATAATAAAGAATATTTCTTTCGACTCTCACAAGGAGCTTATTGAACTAACTCAGCCAGTACATTAGTCTTAAATCTTTACCATTGAAATATATATATATATATATCCTGTTGTTATTATATATCTGTTGTTATATATATCCTGTTGCTAGTGGTAGTTTGTTAGCAAACAAGTAATCCTAATATCCATTAGGATATGTATTTTTTTCAGTGATACTTATTCCAAGTTTTCATATCAAGTTGCTAGTGTGCTCAAAAAATTCATTCCTTAGAAGAGCAAAGTCACTGGATTTGAATTCAGTTATCTTCTTGATTATTATCATGCAAACAATCTTTTATAACTACTCATTAATTTTGTTTCCCAGATTAATAGATTTCTTCATCTTCTCCTCAGTAGTCAGTTACTTTGATATAAAATTCCATGTTTAGTTTTCCTTTTCACATTGATTCAAGTTATAATCTCAATAGAAAGCAGCACAAAGGATCTGTGATCTAAGTTTGTTTGTTAATCAATAAAAAATGGTGAAAAAGTGCTGCAGAAAGAGGAAATGTGATGTATAGTGAGCAAATATCAACACATTTGTAAATCCGAATTGCCAAGCTCTTGGCCTTTCCTTATGACTTTTATATAATTATTTAAACATCTTGTAAAGAGCACAAATCTTGGAAGAAAATCCCTTCTGCTTAAAATATAGTAAGACCCATCCCTCCATAGCTTTAGAATAGGATAGCTCTTTCTTTTTTAAAGATATTCACTTACAACTTTTTAAATTATGCCATTTATTTACATATATTAAAGGTGACATGCATTTCTTATAAAAAGTAAAGTGCATAAAATGTTCAATGAGTTTTGTTTAATATGTTTATATGCAGTGTGGGTTATGTGTGAAGCCATTAAAACCTTCACCAGAAATGGAATTCTAACTACTATGTACTCAGGAAACTTTTTTCATCTATAACCATTTTGTTATTGATACATATAATAATGGTATGAAACTTTAAAAAATATTATCTTAGCCTGCCTACATGATCACATTTTGTTTTCTACAGAAACCATTATATGAATGACATTTAATTTAATTAAACACAAGACCAAAGATATTGTTTACTATCTGATTACATGCTTTGTATTTAGGAGGTTTAGATTTTACTCTTAGCACTGCTTAGTTTCTTGAGCACTGTTAGGAGATATACTGGAGCACAGTTCTGAGAGTAGCCCCCAAGTATCACAATATGTGGCAAATAAACATTAAAAAAACTCTTAGAAGTACAATAATTATTTTCTGAAGTTGTTCTTTCTCCTCTTGGTGTACATTCATGTAAAACTAAATGGCAAAATAAAATATGCATATGTGCAGCTAAATCTATTTGTGAAGCACAGAAATTTATCAAGTATTAGACAATAGGGACTTGGAGAGGAGCTTCTCTAGGACATCCAGTGGATGAGAACATTTAAATTGAAGAAAAAACTGCTAACCAACCGGGCTTTATTTTTGTGTGATATGTTTGTAAAGTGAATATTTTTATGGTATTTTTCTGTATTATTTAGTTTCAATCATTTATAATTACAAGAAAAAATATACAGGGAATATGTGATATACTTATATTAGGGAAGGAAATCAATTCCCGTGTTCTAATGTATGGCATGAAAAAACAAAAAAAATAAGAAAAGTGTTGTAATTAGTTTAAAAATTAAAAATATGTTTTCTGGGCCAGAATGGTAACACAACAGCAGGGTATTTGCCTTGTACGCAGATGACCCAGAAAAAATATGGATTTAATCCCCGTGCATCCTATATGGCCCCCTGATCCAGGAGTAATTTCTGAACACAGAGACAGGAGCATTCCATGAGTGCTGTCCAGGTGAGCACTGCTGGATGCACCCCGCATACCCCTTTCAAAAAAAAAAAACCTGAATAGAATTGCAGATAAATTTTCTGGTTTTCATCAAGTCACAGAAGACCTGGGTCAGATGGAACTTGTTTTTCAGGCAGATTTGGCTTACAGCCCACCAGTTAGCTCTTTCTGTTAATGATCAATACGAAACTAATTTTAGAGAAGAGATACTTCAGGGGAAGGAAGGAAGGAAAGAAAGGAAGGGAGGAAGGAAGGAAGGAGGAAAGAGAGAGAAAGAAAGAAAGAAAGAAAGAAAGAAAGAAAGAAAGAAAGAAGAAAGAAGGAAGAAACGAAGAAAAAGGAAAGAAAGACAGAGAGAAAGAAAGAAAGAAGAAAGAGAAAGAAAGAGAAGAAAAAGAAGAAAGAGAAGAGAGAAAGAAAGAAAAAAAAGAAGAAGAAAGAAAGAAAGAAAGAAGAAGAAAAGAAAGGCAGCAGAAGAAAGAAGAAAGAAGAAAGAAAGAAAAGAAAGAAAAAAGAAAGAAAGAAAAGAGAAAGAAAGGAAAGAAGAAAGAAAGAAAGAAAGAAAGAAAGAAAGAAAGAAAAGAAGAAAAAGAAAGAAAGAAAAGAAGAAAGAAGAAGAGAAGAAAGAAAGAAAGAAAGAAAGAAAGGAAGGAGGAAGGAAGGAAGGAAGGAAGGAAGGAAAGAAAGAAAAAAAGAAGAAAGAGAGAAAGAAAGAGAAAGAGAAAGAAAGAAAGAAAAAAGAAAGAAAAATGAAAAAATAAAGAAAGAAGATAGAAGGAAGAAAGAAAGAAAGAAAAGAAGTAAGGAAGGTAGAAAGGAAGAAAGGAAGGAAGAAAGAAGGAAGGAAGAAAGGGAGAAAGGGAGGGAGGGAGGAAGGAAGAAAGAAAGGAAGGATGGGAGGGAGTGAGGAAGGAAGGAAGAAAGAAAGAAAGGAAAGAAGGAAGGATTAGGTAGAAAGAAAGATAAAAGAAAGAAAGAAAAATAAAGAAAGAATAGAGGAAGAAAGAAGAAAAAAGAAAGAAAAAGAGGAGAAAGAAAAAAAGAAAAGAAAGAGAACGGAAAGAATGAGAGGGAAGAAAGAAATAGAGAAAGAAAGGATAAAGAAAGAAAGATGAAAGAAAAGAAAGGAGAAAGAATGAAGTAAAGAAAGAAAAAGGAAGAAAGGAAAGAAAGAAAAATATAGAAGGAGAAAGTAAGAAGAAAAGAAAGAGAAGGAAAGAAAGAAAGAAAAAGAAAGGAAAGAAAGAGAAGAAAGAAAAAGAAAAGAAAGGTGAAAGAAAGTAGAAAGAAAAAGGTAGAAAGAAAGGGAAGAAAGAAATAAAAGAAAGAAGGAAAGAAAAAAAGGAAGAAAGAAAGAAAGAAAGAAGGAAGAAAGAAAGAAAAAAGGAAGAGAGAAAGGAAGAAGAAAAAGAAGGAAGGAAGGAAAGAATGAAAGAAGGAAGGAAAAAGGTCCGGAGAGATAGCTTGGAGGTAAGGCATTTGCCTTGCATGAAAAAGGATGGTGGTGGTTCGAATCCTGGCATTCCATATGGTCCCTCGTGCCTGCCTGGAGTGATTTCTGGAATAACCCTGAACGCTGCTGGGTGTGAACTCCCCCATAAAACAAGAAAATGAATAAAGAAAGAAGAAAGAAAGAATATAAAGAAGAAAAGAAGAAAAGAAAAAAAAAAAAGAAAAGAAAAGCAGCCTGGTTCTAGGAATTTGTTGTAAGGATATAAATAAATGTATTTTAGTAATATCTAAATTCATGCATTATCACTATCCATAATAAGAGGAAAATATCAAAATTTCTAAAGTTGACAATAATTTGGAACTGGAATAAGTACCAGGGATGTCTGTGAAAACATTTATATAATATTTACTATAGAGAAGGATGTAATTTCATGTTTCAAGTCAGTTTTAGAGTGAAGAATGCTGTTTTGTTTTATAATTTTGTTAAAATACTGACAGAAGAGAATGGAGAAAACTTCAACTTGTTTTATCTGGTAATGCAGATAATTTTTATTTCAATTTTATTAAATTTTGTGATCACATCAATCACCTCTATAATAGTTTTGTTAAATATAGCTTATTAGTTCAACCTTATAAATCATTCACAGATGATTATAGCCAAATGTAGTGTTTTTTTTATCTCTAACAAAGAATAAAATAGGAACTAATCTCCATGTATTCCAATTGTAGCTCTTTGTGAGTTCAGAGAAAGTTTAACAGTCATTTAATCTAAAATCTTGACAGGATTCAGTGGGTGGCCAATTTAACATGGATTGACATCAAAATGTCAGTTTTAGAACTATAATCCAAAGGAGGAACTTTATTTTTTCTTCAGAAAAAATGAAATGAAATAACCTGAGGGGTGAGAATGGAAACAACAGAGCATTTAATTGAAAAAATTTTTTTGTTAGTCTCAGCATTTACAATATTTTTTGGCCCCTATTGGGGGAAGAAAAAGACCTGACAAAATTGGTAGCTTGTTACATCTCCTCTAATTCTTCTCAATCCTTCTAAAGAGTTAGCTTTATTTTTAAAGTAGCTTTAAAAAAATCAATTTTCTTAGGTGAATTGAACTTGTTTGATTTTCAGCTTTAATTTAGTCCAAGTTCTTACACTTCTCCAAGAGTTTGATTAGTAGACACTTCAAAATCAAAAAAGCTTATTTACATCAGTAAGAAAACAATAATATGTGCCACAGATTATTTTCATGCTCACCACTTAACTCATTCTATATAATAAGACTAACAGCAGATTTTTTTTTTTTTTTTGTGGTTTTTGGGTCACACCCGGCAGTGCTCAGGGATTATTCCTGGCTCCAGGCTCAGAAATTGTTCCTGAAGGCACGGGGGACCATATGGGACGGGATTTCGAACCGATGACCTCCTGCATGAAAGGCAAACGCCTTACCTCCATGCTATCTCTCCGGCCCCGAACAGCAGATGTTTTTTAAACCCCAGATTTAGAGATGAAGAAATGATTCTAAACATGTTAGTATGCATGCTGTTGTAGTCATCAAAAATAACAGTATAAATGGCATTTCCTGAGTGGATGATGAAAGTGCAGGTATTTTGATACCATGTCTCAAAATTGTTGAAGTTGATAATAAACCAGAAAGATAAGCATTTTATTCCCATATTAAATATTTAAAATTTACACCACCGGTTTTAAATTTGCCTGAAATCACCTGACTAGCAATAGCATATTTTAGTCTTCTAGACTCCATTTCTGATTAATATGCTCAGATTTTTATTGTTATATATTTTTCACATATTTTACTTAAGAAGTAAAGCAGATTAGATTAAATTTAAGTCATATATGGGAATTAGAATCCAAACCACTATGTTTCTGTATGAGTAGGAGGTCAATTGCCTCCTGTACAATTGGGCCTGTGCCAGACTGGAACTTTTCCTCTTCTTTCCTTCCTGTGTCAGCCTTTGATTTTATAGCCTTGAGGTTTGAGAAATGTGTCAAGTTAGCAGATCAGAAGGTATCTGACACTGTATGTAAGTAGGTAGAGAAAAGTTTAGCATTAGGCAAAAAGGAAAAGGAGGTGGGGTCTGGGGCGGTGGCGCCAGAGGTAAGGTGGGGGGGGGCCTGCGCGTTGCCTGCACTAGCCTTGGAGGACTGCGGTTCGATCCCCCGGCGTCCCATATGGTCCCCCAAGCCAGGAGCGACTCTGAGCGCATAGCCAGGGAGTAAACCCTGAGCGGTCACAGGGTGTGGCCCAAAAAACAAAAAAAAAAAAAAAGGAAAAGGAGGTGTTGATGAAAGACAATATAATTACTAAGAAAATATCTCTGGAGCAAGGACTTTACTAAGATTTAAGAGGACATAGTAGAGGCCTGGAGAGATAGCAGGGAAGTAGGGCGTTTGCTTGCATGCAGAAGGACGGTTTGTTCGAATTCCAGCATCCCATTATGGACCCCCGAGCTTGCCAGGAGTGATTTCTGAGCATAGAGCCAGGAGTAACCCCCTGAGTGCTGCCGAGTGTGACCCAAAAACCAACCAACCAACCAACCAACCAAAACAAACAAACAAACAAACAAACAAAATAAAGAGGACATAGTAGAATCCAAACTCAGGCTTCATAATATTAGAATCCAATAAATTAGCCTTCCTAATATTAGAATCCAAATTCAGCCTTCCTAATATTAGAATCCATCCTTTCTTGCTACCTTGTAGCTAACATATAAACCTTATAGTTATATCATCTTTTAAAATATTTATATAATTATTACCCTGAAAAGTTCTTATCTTATTAACCTAATTAGATAATATACATGAAAAACTTATTTAACCAATTGTTATCATGCTTTTATATAAACATATGCCTTATCAGTAAAAAGAAGCTTATTACATTAGTCAGGAAAAAATAGAGAACAAGGCTGTTGCTTAGTTTCCTGATAGGTTTCTTATTTATATTTATTTTTTAGAACTTAATTTCAGAATATATTTTACTATGCAGAATAAACTGCACACTTATTTTTTGAGGAAATGAAGCCATAAACACAAAATATAATTATACTCAAATAAAACATATGCTTTAAATTTAAAATAATATGGAAATTTGATCAAATCAGAGTAATTTTTTTACTAAAAATTTGATTAGCATAATATATTGTGATTGGGAGTTAAGTCCTGCCACTTTTAGATATTTTAAAGATTTATTATTTATTCATTTATTTATACTGTAAGCTTTTTTCAGATGAATGGTAGTAACAAAAAAGCTGAGCTGCTTTTCATCTGAAAATGATCTAAGAGATATATTTGATTAAAGCATTAGAGAATCCCACCTTGACTCCATATCGAATTTCTTACAAGTTTTACAAAAACACAAAACAAAAACTGACCACACAGTCTTTCTTCCCAACTCAACTAACTTCCCCTTAAAAAGGGAAAAATTTTATTAACTTGTATCAGGTAACTTTTTTTTTTTCATATTAACTGAGCTGGTAATATTCATTAGATTAGAAGTGACCTTACATTTCATCTTATATTTATTTTTTTGTTATGTCCAAAAATACCTGAATTATCTGCACAGAAAGCACAACACTGCATAACCACAAGAGATAGTCTTTACTATCTTGTGGAGACATTGAATGCGAGTCTGAAGTGCCAGTCTGCTTGCAAGATGCTAGATATTTCACTTGCAATCCCTGAGTGTTAGGCCTCTAAGAATAACCGGGAGTCATAGGTTGGGGTCCATGTGATGCTGAATACTAACCCTAGGTAAATTACATGCAAGGTCTGTGCTTTCACCTTGTATCTTTCTAAAAACATTTTTCATTAAAAGTAAGCATGGAATATTTTTAATAAAAAATGAAAAAAACATTTGTAATGCAAATACATTGATGCTGCTTAGAAATTGATGGTATATTTAGCTGTCTATGATCCAGGCTAGAGGATTATGAAGACTCTTTTGCATAACATGACTGGCTTTTAGTATGGGTAATTCTATTACAGGTATAAAGTTCTTATGTGAGGTCTAAGCAAATAGATGATCTATGCATTTTTTTTTCCATTGGAACTGAGAAAAACAGTTTATTGTTTGAGGAGGTGGAGAGCAGATGGGGAAATAAATATAAGCATTCAGAAAGCTATGGGGAATATGCTTTCAACCTAAATGTGGGCAGAGAAAAGGCAAATAAGTATTGGAAATGGGCTAGGGAAGAGAGTAAGAAATATAAATGAGTAAATAATTTTTCAGAGACGAAGAAACATGAGAGATGGGAGAATATTTTGAAATCTTCTAATTTTGGTTTTTGTCTTTTCTAGCTCATATGACAAACATTTTATAATGGCAATTTACATAAAGATCTAGTAGCATATAAAAACAGATGATATTTTAAACCAGTACAAGTGGGTTTCTTATATTTGTAGATGAAAGAACATTATTTTATTTATAAAATCTCTGAATGTAATTGTTTTGGCAGAAAACTACTAAGAACAACATTTTTTTACCCCAGTGGAATGAGCCATTATTGATAATTGCATGTGTTAAGTTATGAAATATTTTTTGTAGTTTGAGTAACTTTTCAATATCCTTTCAGATTTCTTAGTTTGTAATCTATGTTATGACAATTAACATGAATGTCACACCTAGGTTATAATCAATCACATGACTTTGACTTATTTTTTTTGTTCATGTCTATCATAATAAAATACAGTTAATTTTTGAACATCATAAGGCTAAATGTCAACTGAAGCCAACAACTGTGCCTCCTGGTTATTATGGTAACTGTGAGAATCCGTTTATGTTATCTTGACTACCAGTCACTGCAGGCATAATGGAAGAATAGTTCTGTGAGAGACTATAATGTGATTAAATCTCTTCAACCTGGAGTAGTAGAAACAAACATATTCCAATAATGGCATACAAAGATTAACTAAAGTTGTCAGAGTAGTGATATAAGAACAAATTATAATTTGTCTCTAAAGGTTGTTAATTGGATCTTGTCCTGTCTGCTAGATATGACATATCTAACATCCATGCTTTAATTGCAAAAACATTGTTGTGAATTTTACTTTCAATAAATCAAATTATTTATGAAGTAAAATAATAATAGAACAGACAAGTGCACATTCTTGCATATTCTTCAGTTGAGAGTAATCCTACCTAGACCTTTCTCTATGACTAGCTTTCAATTTGTGTTTGCTCTTCCATTTTTCTTACATAATGCAGTTAGTATGTATTTCCTAGTTGGTCTCAAAAAGTTACCCATATTATTGTTTTGCAGTGTACTTAGGTGTCGAATTAATTACTTTCTATTTCATATAAACTGAACTACTCAAATTATGAGTTTCAAGTCATATACTTTATTTTATTTTTTAAATATCTTTATTTAAACACTTTGATTACAAATATGATTGCAATTGGGGTTCAGTAAAAGAAAAACCCCCTTCACCAGTGCAATATTCCCATCACCAATGTCCCAAATCTCCCTCCTCCCCACCTAACCCTGCCTGTACTCTAGACAGGCTTCCAACTTCCCTCGTTCATTCAAATTATTATGATAGTTCTCAATGTAGTTATATCTCTAACTGTACTCATCACTCGTGGTGATCGTTTTGTCATGAGCTGGACCTTCCAGCCCTCCTCTCTTTAGTCTCAGAATTATTGCAAAAATATCCTTTATTTTTCTTAAAACCCATAGATGAGTGAGACTATTTTGCACCTATCTCTCTCCCTCTGACTTATTTCACTCAGTATAATAGATTATATGTACATCCATGTATAGGAAAATTACATGAATTCATCTTTCCTAATGGGCTGCATAATATTCCATTGTGAATACGTACCACATTCCTTTAGCCATTCATCTGTTGAAGGGCATCTTGGTTGTTTCCAGGGTCTGGATATTGTAAATAGCAATGGCAATGAATATAGATGTGAGGAAGGGATTTTCTGTATTGTATTTGTTGTTTTCCTATGGTATATCTCTAGGAGTGGTATAGCTGTTATCGTATGGGAGCTCAATTTCCAGTTTTTGGAGGAAACCTCATATTGCTTTCCATAAAGGTTAGACTAGATGGCATTCCAACCAGCAGTGAATAAGAGTTCCTTTCTCTCCACATCCCAGCCAGCACTGTTTGTTCTCATTCTTTGTGATGTGCACCAATCTTTGTGATGTAAGATACCATACCTCATAGTTGTTTTGATTTGCACCTCCTTGATGATTAGTGATGGATAGCATTTTTCTTGTGCCTTTTGCCCATTTGTATTTCTTCCTTGGCAAAGTGTCCATTTCTTTGCCCCATTTTTGGATGAGGTTAGATGTTTTTTCTTGTAAAGTTCTGTCAGTGCCTTGTATATTTTGGATATTAGCCCCTTATCTGATGGGTATTGATGTGAATAGTTTTCTCCACTCAGTGGGTGGCTCTTGTATCCTGGGCACTATTTTCTTTGAGGTGCAGAAGCTTCTCAGCTCAATATATTCCCATCTGTTTATCTCTGCTTCCACTTGAGAGTACAGTTTCCTTCTTGAGGATACCTTTAGTCTCAATGTAAAGCAGGGTTTACCTCCGTGTTGTTCTATATACCATATGGTATCAGGTCTGATATCAAGGTCTTTTTCCATTTGGATTTTACCTTAGTACATGGTGTTAGCTGGGGGTCTGAGTTTGCTTTTTTGCAAGTGGCTAACCAGTTGTGCCAACACCACTAGTAGAAGAGGCTTTCCCTGATTCATTTAAGATTTCTTGTTCCTTTATCAAAAATGAGGTGATTGTATGTCTGGGGAACATTCTCTGAGTACTCAAGCCTATTTCACTGCTCTGATGGTCTGTCTTTATTCCAATACCATGCTGTTTTTTATAATTATTGCTGTGTGTTCTTCACTTTGAGGCCATGCGTTCTTTCTAACTAATGAACCCCACTATAACACGCAGAAAAAAATCACACTACAAGCGTGACAATGGGGAAAACTCGCAGCAAAACACCATGCACAGAGATGAAGATGATAGCTCTGATGTCCAAAAAATATCAGCCATTTGATTAATCTCTCAGATAAGGAGTTTATAATAGAAATATGGAGGATCCTCATGGAAATCAAAGAAAACATAGCTCTAGCTGAACAGAACACAAAGACTGAAATAAATCAGAAAACTCCAAACTAAAATAACAGATCTGAAAAACATGGTAGCTGAACTGAAAACTCAATAGAAAGCCTGTCCAGCAGGATAACAGCAGCCGAGGACAGAATCAGTGAACTGGAAGTTGAAATGCAGAACAACTCCATACAGCAGAAGAGATTGAAAAAGAACGTTAAGGCAAACGATCAGACAATGGAAAAAGTATTAAAAGAATGTGAACAGATGAATATAGAAGTCTTTGATAAACTCATCAAAACAACATAAGAATCATTGGGGTCCCAGAGGCCCTAGAAGGGGATCCCCCCAGGAAGAATGAACAGTGAAAGAAATCATCACAGAGAAACTTCCAATGCTAAAGACTGCATGCAATCAAATACTGCATACCTGAAGAGTACCAGCTAAGAGACTCAAAAAAACAAAAAAACAAAAACAAAAAAAAAACAAAGACACATTTTAGTCACAATGATGAATCCCACAGATAGAGATAGGATACTGAAAGCAGCAAGAACAAAAAGGGAAATTACATTCAAAGTAGCATCTATAAGATTTAGAACAGACATGTCACAAGAAACTCTCAAGGCTAGAAGACAGTGGTGGGATATTGTGACAAGCCCAGGCCCAGATGTATTTACTAATGAATTCTTTCAAAACTTTCAAGAGGAGCTACTACCAATCCTAGAGAGGCTCTTCCATGAAATTGAAAAAATGGGAACACTCCCAAACAGCTTTTATGAAGCCAACATTACCTTGCTACCAAAATCAGACAGAGATGCTGCCAGAAAAGAAAATTACAGACCAATATCCCTGATGAATGCTGATGCAAATATCTTCAACAAAATCCTGGCAAATAGGATCCAATATATCATCAAGAAGATCATACACTATGACCAAGTAGGTTTCATCCCAGGATTGCAAGGATGGTTTAACAGCTGAAAATCTATCAACATAATGCACAACATCAACAACAAGAAAAATAAAAATCACACGATCATATCAATAGATGCAGAGAAAGCATTTGGTAAGGTCCAACTTCCATTTTTGATACTCAGCATGATGGGATGAAAGGAACATTTCTCAATATAGTAAAGGCATCTACCACAACTCAATGGCAAATATTATCCTCAATGGAGAAAAACTAAAAGCCTTCCCTCTAAATTCTGACACAAAACAAGGCTATCTTCTCTCACCACTCATCTTCAACATAGTACTGGAAGTACTTGCTATAGCGATGAGGCATGAAAAAGCTATCAAGGGAATCCAGATAGGAAAGGAAGAAGTCAAGCTCTCACTGTTTGCAGATGATATGACACTTTACATAGAGAATCCTAAAGACACTACCAAAAAGCTTCTAGAAACAATAGATTCATATAGCAATGTGGTAGGCTACAAAATTAACACACAAAAATCAATGGCCTTTTTATACTTTACATAGAAAATCCTAAAGACACTACCAAAAAGCTTCTAGAAACAATAGATTCACATAGCAATGTGGTAGGCTACAAAATTAACACAAAAATCAATGGCCTTTTTATACACCTATAATGCTAGGGAAGAAATGGACATTAAAAAAACAACTTCATTCACATTAGTGTCATACAAACTCAAATATCTTGGAGTCAACTTGACTAAAGATGTGAAGGACCTCTACAAAGAAAACTATAACACACTGCTACTCCAAGAAATAAGAGAGGACACTGGGATACAGAAAACACATAATCTGCTCATGGATTGGTAGGATTAACATAATTAAAATTTCAATACTCCCAAAGCATTATACAGATTTAATAAAATCCCTCTAAAGATAGCCCATGACATTTTTCAAAGAAAATTGGATCTAACACATTTGAAATTTATTTGAAAACACTTAACACACTTGAATAGCTAAAACAGTCCATGAGAAATATGGGAGGCATAGCTTTCCCCAACTTTAAACTGTATTACAAAGCAATAGTTATCAAAATTACATGATATTGGAATAAATACAGTGCCTCAGATCAGTGGAATAGGCTTGAGTACTCAGAGAATGTTCCCCAGACATACAATTACCTAATTTTTTTTATAAAGGAGCAAGAAATCCTAAATGGAATAGGGAAAGCCTCTTCTACAAATGGTGTTGGTATAACTGCTTAGCCATTTGTAAAAAAGCCAACTTAGACCCAGCTAATATCATGTATGAATGTAAAATCCAAAAAAGATTAAAAGCCTTGATATCACACCTGAAAACATTAGGTATATAAAACAACATAGGTAAATCACTCCATGTCATTGAGACTAAAGGATCTTCAATGAGGAAATTGCACTCTCCAAAAAAAAGTGGAAGCAGAGATTAAGATATGGGCATATATTAAGCTGAGAAGCTTCCTCACCTCAAAGGAAACAGTTCTCAGGATACAAGAGCCACCCACTAACTGAGAGAAACTGTTCACCCAATACCCATCAGTTAAGGGTCTAATATCCAAAATATACAAAACACTGACAGAACTTTACAAGAAAAATAAAATCTAACCCCATCAAAATATGGGGAGAAGAAATAAAAAGCACTTTAATATAGAAAAAATTCAAATGGCAAAAAAGGCACATAAAAAATGCCCCACATCATTAATCATCAGGGAGATGCAGATCAAAACAACTATGAGATACCATGTCACACCACAGAGATTTGTGCACATTACAAAGAATAAGAACAAGGAGTGTTGGTGGGGATATAGAGAGAAAGGAACTCTTATTCACTGCTGTTGGGAATACCAACATGCCACCATAAAGGTCTAGTCCAACCTTTATGGAAAGCAATATAAAGATTCCTCCAAAACCTGGAAATTGAGCTCCCATATGATCCAGCTATACCATTCCTAGGAATATACCCTAGGAATACAAAAATACAATACAAAACCCCTTCCTCACATCTATATTCATTGCAGCGCTATTTACAATAGCCAAACTCTGGAAACAACCAATATGCCCTTAAACAGATGAAGGCTAAAGAAACTGTGGTACATATATGCAATGGAATATTATGCAGCCATCAGGAGAGATGAAGTCATGAAATTTTCCTATACGTGTATTTACATGGAATCTATTACGCTGAAAGAAATAAGTCAGAAATAGAGAGATAGACACAGAATCGTCTCACTCTTCTATGTGTTTTAAGAAAAATAACAGACATTTTTGCAATAATCCTCAGAGACAAAGAGAGGCGGGCTGGAAGGTCCAGCTCACGACAAGAAGCCCACCACACAAAGTGGTGAGTGATGTTAGAGAAATAACTACACTGAGAACTATCATAACAGTGTAAATGAATGAGGGAAGTGGAAAGCCTGTCTAGAGTACAGACAGGGCTGGGCTGGGGAGGAGTAAGATTTGGGACATTGGTGGTGGGAATGTTTCACAGGTGAAGGGGGGTGTTCTTTTCATGACTGAAACCCAACTACAATCAAATTTGTAATCAAGGTGTTTAAATAAAGATATTAATAAAAATAATTGTTTCTTGAGCCGGAGAGGTAGCTCAAGCAGTGGGGGCATTTTCTTGCATGCATAACCTAAAGCAGATCGTGGTTCAATTCTCTGGCAATGATGCCTGGTACCCCCAAACAGGAGTGATTTCTGAGCTCATATCCTGGAGAAACTCCTGAGTGTCACTGGGTGTGGTCCAAAAAGCAAACAAAAAAGAATTTATTTTAGAAATATTTAATTTTATGAAGCTTATTCATGTAATTCATGTAATTAATTTTAAAATTATGAAATCTTTTATTTTATGATTTCTAGTAACTCTTAAATTTGCTTTGTAATATTTTTGAGTTACAAGTTACACTATTCAATATATGTTGATATTTAACAAATTAGACTATACAATTTAAGAAAAAGTATGTTATATAGAACCTGCAAATCTATTTGTCATTACAAGCAATATCTTTGCAATTTTTATGTTAATTGATGCATTGCCCTTTAAGAATTATCTTTTCAAGTTTCTCTCAATAATGTTTTAATATACATGCATGATAATGAAGCATCAATTATTATTTTAGTCATTCTCCTTTCTTAAGTTTTTTTATAGTGTAATTCCCAGATATTAATCATAACTGTCATCACTAAGCTTACTCTTCAAAATATTAAGCCAATTTCCCTGCTCTCCATCTCCTTCTTTTTAAATCTAAAACTATTGTTGCAAGTCAGCCCCTGAAGAGGTTGACTGATGGAGGAATGGAGGATGAGGTCTTTCCCCTCCATACACAAAGAATATGTTTCTATTTTGAGTTACTTTTTATATTATTCTTACTATTGTAAAATGTCTGATATTGGAAAATACATCTAATACCTTTAATATAAAATATTTCTTTTAGGAAAATAACAAATTAGAGTTCAGCACAATTTATAATTATAGTGTCTAATAAACAAAGAAAAATAAAGGAAATCTAATATAGATATGTATCCTTAAAATTGATAATCAAAGGTATTCTGAATAGTTTTTGGATAATTAACTTTTATTCTGATGACTGACTAAATTTAATTTTCAAGTCAGGGTCTTTCTTCTTAAAGAACTAATTTCTCTTGTATCCTATAAACCAAATGGTATAAAAATGCTTAATCAGATGAATAAATATGAATAACTCAACCAATGATTCTGTCTCAGTAACTATAGGCAATTATTTTGATGGATATAGCTATAAATTTATTGGCATCTTCATTAATTTTATTACTTAGTTAAGTAGAAAGTGTTAGCACCTATTATAATTTTAAAAGTATAATAGTAGCAATTGGGTTACTCTATAATTATAAATGTAACATTACAAAAGAATAAAAGATACAAGAGTAAGATACAAGGAGTGCTTATAATAAGACACTAATGCTGTACATAACTAGATAAAACAAATTTAAAAGATATTAAACTATTAAGTAGTAATTCCACTACTAATTATTTATTTAAAATATTTATAAAACTATTGTGGATTAATAGACACTAAGGATACAACTATGGATAAGAAAATATTTTTATTTGTTTCTTTTGGGGATGCGCAGTGGTACTCAGCTCTTACTATTGACTCTGTGCTTAGAAATCCCTCCCTGTGGGATCCTGGATTATATTGGATGCTGGGGATAGAACCCAGATGAGCCCCATGCAAAGCAATCACCCTACAAGCTGTAATATTGCTCTGGCACTTCGAATAGCTTTAGTAAAATGAAAAATAATTGCTAATAATTAACTCTGACAAAATGGAGTAATGGCAGAGCATAAAATTGCCAAGATATGGATTTTAAGAAGTGTATTTACACTGAAATGTATACTTTAGTGGCTTATATGGTGTGTTAATATTCATTTGGAGAAACTTGAGCCTGCAGCCCTAAAACATTTTAGGCAAAATTACAATGCTGTAAACTGGTATTGCTTAAATAAAAACATATAAATATTTTACATATGAATTCCCTAAGTGGTGAAAATAAAATCACCAAATGCAAAAATTTATCACCAATTGATAAGAATATGGACTAATAAGAGATTTCTCTCATTGCTGTTATAGTAATAGAAAATGCAAGCAATTATAGATAAACTTCTTTGGCAGTTTCTTTTTATAAATATATTTTTTTATTTAAGTAACATGATTATAGTTGGGTTACAGTCACAAACAGAACAGCCCCCTTCACCAGTGTAACATAACCCCTTTCCCCCTTCCCATGCCCTGCCTGTATTTGAGACAGGCATTCTTCTACAGTTATTTGTTTTTAAGTTCAGTAAATTTTTTTTCTTAAAGGAAAAGGTTTAAAGAAAAAATAGTAAAAACAGTGGCAATCACCGTTGTTTGCATAGGCCCAGAAAATTATGGGGAAAATGGAAAAAAAATCCTTGGCCTGATTAAAGAAGGCCTCACCCCAGAGGTTTATTGGCATAAGACCGACTCCGGACTCCAGGCATACCAGTTTGTCCAATCCTAGTTATTCTCTGTGGTTCCAGTGAAATTTTTTCACACTTTAGCTGTTGTTAGTATCAAGTTCCTATATTTAAAGATTCTGGATTCTGTGCATTTCTTTCATCGAAGTCAGGCTGATGTGAAGCATCCTTTAGTTTCAGATCTGCCTTGCAAGCAGATTGTTGCTGAGTTGTCTGGGTATTGAGAGCACTCTTTGGAGTAAGTCAATGCCAGAGCAGTAGTAGGTCTTCCCTGGTAGAGGTTTGGATCTCGGTAATTTATAGACAATTGTGGTTGTTTCCATAGATGGGATCTATTGTTCAGGGGTGTATGGGTGATGCCCATTCTTCTGAGGCCTAAGCCAAATCATTATCCCAATGTTCAGGGTATGAGGCCTAACTGCATTACCAAATTTGTGTTCTCATCTCTGTAAGATAAGAACTTGTTTGCATGTGTATTATTTTCCCATTTTAATGTGCCTATGCAAAAGAGAAGCAATGCCACAAGATATTATTGGTGCGTCTGGGGGCCAACGAATAAAGTCCAACATTCCCCATAACTTGGTTCAAACATGCATTCTATACAGAGATACTCTTCTACCAGTATTGCTTATAAAACAGATATCATAGGGGGAAAAGCAATCAATCAAATAACAAAACCAGTGGACAAAATTGTCACTATATGAGGATATTCAAAAAGAGTTATAGATGTTAAGGGAACACATCTGAGATATACAAAGAAGATACACATGTCCCTTTTTATGTTTTAGAAATAGTCAAGAGGGAGGGTGTTATTTCTGAGACACCACTTAGAATTGTGATTTTGCCAAGCGAAGAGTCATGTTATCCTCGTGTTTCCTGCTGAAGCTTCCGACTCCCCAAGAGACATTTGCTTCCTAATTGCTGGAAGCCAGAAGTTCACAAGTCCCTCTCTGCCCCCTGCAGGAACGGGAAGCCTGGGGTCTCCTTTAAACTGCTCCTCGCCAGAACCCACTTGCTGGGACTCTGAGCAGGTGGTCAGGGGTAACCCTGGGGACCAGGAGGAAGGAGAGAGAAGGCTATGGGTGGGGGGCAGTCGAGACTGCATCTTCCCTAAGCTTGGCCAAAAAGCCTGCCTTGTGGAGCTGTCAGATTCCCCAGAGGCATTTGCTTCCTGATTGTTGGAAGCCAGAAGTTCACCAGTTCTCTCCCCACTCCCTGCAGGAACAGGGAAATCTGGGGTCTCCTATAAATTGCTCCTCCTCGGAACCCATTTGCTCGGACCCTGAGCAGGCAGCCAGGGGTAACCCTGGGACTGGGAGGAAGTGGAGGGAAGGCTGTGGGGGGCAGCCTAATGCTGCATCTTCCCTAAGCTTGGCCAAAAAGTCTACCTCATGGAGCCATGTCATTCCCGTGTTGCCTGCTGAAGCTTCAGACTCCCTCCAAAGCATTACTGTGAATGTAATCCACCTTGGCCAAAACAAAAATCATTAGTACAAAAAAATGGTTAAATGTGGGGGTAATAGTAAGTGGGAGTGAGGGAATAAAGGAATAAAATGAGCTTCTGGGCAGCGTTCTGAATATGACAAACAGATTAAACACAATGATATCCAAATATTTGTCTATATGTTCAATGAAGAGGTTTAGTAAGGAAACTTGCCTAGGACTTCCTGAAGCCAGAACATCTTCTGCTGCCATCCCCCATGCTGGCAGAAACTCCCAGCTCCCAGGAAGGAAAGAGTTCCTTCAAGAGGTGGAAGGCCAGAAGTTCAAAGCCCCCACCCAAACCCTCCCTCCAGAGTCGGGTGGGAAATGGGAAAACCTAGGGTAACCTTTAAGTTCCTCCAAGAGACCCACCTTGCTGGCTTGCCCAGGCATGTGGCCCAGGGGAAGCCCTGGACTTCTGGAGGAAGGAGGTAGCAGAGTGCTGGGGTGAACCAAGTCCTGAACCCTTCCTAGGCCTGGTTAAAAAGGCCTTTGGCATGGCGGAGGTCTGTCAAACCCCATGCTGGCAGAAAATTGGCAGTTTCTTTATGGGTTCATTAATTATAAAAGTAGGCAAATTGTGTGTATATCTTGTTATGGATTATATCCTAGGTTCAAAGCATTGTATTTCATAGCTACATTCCTGGTTTTTACATTAAATTTTTTAACATCAAAATCTAGCAATTTTTCAAATATGCAAAATCAATATTTTTACAAAAAAGAGCACATTAATTTTACTGTTCATATGCAATAACACATACTTCTGAGGTAAACCAATATAATTCATAGACTTGATTCTTTATGCAGTTATTTTTTCTGATTGTATTTAAATCCCATGGTTTACAAAATTGCTCATCAAAATTTTTCTTTTACTAGATATTTTTATAAATTCATTTGCAATTATTGACAAAAAACTTTATAAATATACTATTTTTTGTTAAGATATATCTTATAGATGAGTGAAAAAATGGAAATAAGTTTGGAGGGAAAGTCTCACTGGCAGAGTTTGATGGTGGAGTTTGGAAAAATGAATTTCTATTAATGCATTATGAACAACTTTTTTTCATTATGAACAACTTTGTAAGCCATAGTATTTAAATAAAGTTCAAAGAAAAGATACATCAATATACATACAATAATATGAAACTTATAAAATTCTCTAAGTATTGAATTTTTCTATGATCCCAGTTCTATCAGAAAATCTATCTGCACTCCAATGTCCATTTACAGCTCTATTCTCAATAGTCAAAACATGAAAACAACACAAGTGTCCAAGAACATGTGATTTGTTCCAAGAACATGAAACTATTTGATATATCCATAGTGAAATGAGATTCATTCACTATAAGAAAAGATTAAAACATGCAATTTGTTACTATATTAATGGATTGGAGTTTTATCATGCTGAGTGAAATAAGTCAAAATAGAGGGATGGACAAAAGATTTATATCATGTATTAAGTTGGGGATATCAAATGACCAAAGAAAACATCATAAGATTCCGAGAAATGGTCTACAGAATTGACCCTCTCATTATAGGGGCTTGGAAGGGGGCTAAGTTGGGTATAGGCAGTAGTATATGGGAGAATGTAGCACAATATATGCACACTTGGTTTATATTGAATATTAGATTTTGATTAAGAGTAATTATAAATCACTTTTAAATTTAAATATTAATTTTAAATTATATATTTTATAATTTATAAAATAGTATCCTCCTTTTCAAGTGTTCAGTTCTTAGTTTCCTATATTGTCACTGAATACTGCCAGAAGTGATTCCTGAGTGCAGAGCCAGAAGCACCACTGGGTGTTGTCCAAAAAACCCCAAAATAAATACAAAGAAAAGTTATTAAGTAATATTGAATAAACTGGCTGTTTTTTATATTTTAATCAGCAGAAAAAAATCAGTGAAGTATTAATTCAGACACCTTCCATTTAATAAATGATGGAGTTATTCACTAAGTTTGAAAATACTATAGCTGTGCAGATGAATTAAATGAGAAAATTTAAAAAGTATATTGAAGTGTGGGATCAGTGAAATGGGAGACACTGCTGTTGAGAAATTTGCACTGGTGAAGGGGTGTGTGCATTTTATGGCTGAAAATCAAATATGAACATATTTGTATCCATAATGCTTAAGTAAAGAAGAAAAGTATATTGAAGTGGAAGGATCTTTGAATTATCTAATTTTAACAAGCCATTATAATAGTATATATAATGTTTTTGTACTCAGGTGATAGAACATATGTTAAAAATAAAGCCATACTACATAAATAACCTATGGAATACTTAACTGTATAATTAACCAAATGTTCTCCCTAAATTATAGAAAAATAATAATAAAACCAGGTATCAAGTGCTTTTAGAAGAATGATAGAATATTAACATATGGTTTTGCTCTAAATCCATGCTTTCTAAAACCAATTCATATTCTTTTTTAAACATATATTTTATTTAAATACCTTGATTACATACATGATTGTGTTTGGGTTTCAGTCATTTAAAGAACACCGACCATCACTAGTGCAATGTTCCCATCACCAATGTCCCAAATCTTTCTCCTCCCCACTGGACCCCCGCCTGTATTCTAGACAGGCTTTCCATTTCCCTCATACATTCTCATTATTAGGACAGTTCAAAATGTAGTTATTTCTCTAACTAAACTCATCACTCTTTGTGGTGAGCTTCCTGAGGTGAGCTGGAACTTCCAGCTCTTTTCTCTATTGTGTCTGAAAATTATTATTGCAAAAATGTCTATCATTTATCTTAAAATTCATAAATGTGAGACCATTCTGCATTTTACTCTCTCTCTCTCTCTGACTTACTTCACTCAGCATAATAGATTCCTTGTACATCCATATATAGGAAAATTTCATGACTTCATCTCTCCTGACAGCTGCATAATATTCCATTGTGTATATGTACCACAGTTTCTTAAGCCATTTGTCTGTTGAAGGGCATCTTGGTTGTTTCCAGAGTCTTGCTATGGTAAATAGTGCTGCAAAGAATATAGGTGTAAGGAAGGGATTTTTGTATTGTATTTTTGTGTTCCTAGGGTAAATTCCTAGGAGCGGTATAGCTGGATCGTATGGGAGCTCGATTTCCAGTTTTTGGAGGAATCTCCATATCGCTTTCCATAAAGGTTGAACTAGATGGCATTCCCACCAACAGTGGATAAGAATTCCTTTCTCTCCACATTCCCGACAACACTGTTTATTCTCATTCTCTGTGGTACCTCATAGTTGTTTTGATTTGCACCTCCCTGATGTTTAGTGATGTGGAGCATTTTTTCATGTGTTTTTTGGCCATTTGTATTTCTTCTTTGTCAAAGTGTCTATCCATTTCTTCTCCCCATTTTTTGATGGGATTAGATTTTTTTTCTTGTAAATTTCTGTAGTGCCTTGTATATTTTGGAGATCAGCCCCTTATCTGATGGGTATTGGGTGAATAGTTTCTCCTACTCAGTGGGTGGCTCTTGTATCCGGGCACTATTTCCTTTGAGGTGCAGAAGCTTCTCAGCTTAATATTTTCCCATCTGTTAATCTCTGCTTTCACTTGCTTGGAGAGTGCAGTGTCCTCCTTGAAGATGCCTGTAGTCTCAATGTCCTGGAGTGTTTTGCCTATATATCTTATGATTTTGGGTCTGATATTGAGGTCTTTAATCCATTTGGATTTTGCCTTCATACATGATGTTAACTGGGGGTCTAAGTTCAATTTTTTTGCAAGTGGCTAGCCAGTTGTGCCAACACCACTTGTTGAAGAGGCTTTCTTTGCTCCCTTTAGGATTTCTTACTCCTTTATCAAAAATTAAGTGATTGTATGTCTGAGGAACATTCTCTGAGTAGTCAAGCCTATTCCCCTGATCTGAGGGCCTGTCCTTATTCCAATACCATGCTGTTTTGTTAACTATGCTTTGTAGTAACGTTTAAAGTTGGGGAAAGTAATTCCTCCCATCTTCTTTTTTCCAATGATTGTTTTAGCTATTCGAGGGTGTTTATTGTTCCAAACGAATTTCAAAAGTGCCTGATCCACTTCTTTGAAGAATGTCATGGGTATCTTTAGAGGGATCACATTAAATTTTTATAATGCCTTGGGGTGTATTGCCATTTTGATGATGTTAATCCTGCCAATCCATGATCAGGGTATGTGTTTTTATTTCCGTGTGTCCTCTCTTATTTCTTGGCGCAGAGTTTTATAGTTTTCTTTGCATAGGTCCTTCACATTTTTAGTCAAGTTGATTCCAAAAATATTTGAGTTTGTGTGGCACTATTGTGAATGGGGTTGTTTTCTTAATGTCCATTTCCTCCTTATTACTATTGGTGTATAGAAAGGCCATTAATTTTTGTGTGTTAATTATGTAGCCTGCCACCTTACTATATGAGTCGATTGTTTTTAGAAGCTTTTTGGTAGAGTCTTTAGGGGTTTCTAAGTAGAGTATCATGTCATCTGCAAACAGTGAAAGCTTGATTTATTACTTTCCTATCTGGATTCCCTTGATCTCTTCTTCTTGCCTAATCGCTATAGTGAGTACTTCCATTGCTATGTTGAATAGTAGTGATGAGAGAGGACAGCCTTGTCTTGTGCCATAATTTAGAGGGAAGGCTTTTAGTTTTTTCTCCATTGAGGATAATATTTGCCACTGGTTTGTGGTAGATGGTCTTAACTATATTGAGAAAGGTTCCTTCCAGTTTCATCTTGCTGAGAGTTTTGATCAAGAGTGGGTGTTGGACCTTATCAAATGCTTTTTCTGACTCTATTGATATGACATGTGGTTTTTATTTTTCCTGTTGGTGATGTTTTGTATTATGTTGATAGATTTACAGATGTTAGACCATCTTTGCATTCCTGGGATGAAACCTACTTGATCATAGTGGATGATCTTCTTAATGAGGCATTGAATCCTATTTGCCAGGATTTTGTTGAGGATATTTGCATCTGTATTCATCAGCAATATTAGTCTGTAATTTTCTTTTTTCGTAGCATCTCTGTCTGGTTTAGGTATCAAGGTGATGTTGGCTTCATAAAAGCTATTTGGGAGTGTTTCTGTTTGTTCAATTTCATGAAAGAGTCTTGCCAGGATTGGTAGTAGTTCCTCTTGGAAAGTTTGAAAGAATTCATTAGTGAATCCATCTGGGCCTGGGCTTTTGTTTTTCGGCAGACATTTGACTACCGTTTTAATTTCATCAATAGTGATATGGGTGTTTAGATATGCTACATCCTCTTCCTTCAACCATGGAAGATTATAAGATTCCAAGAATTTATCCATTTCTTCCAGGTTCTCATTTTTAGTGTCATAGAGTTCCTCAAAGTAGTTTCTAATTACCATTTAAATCTCTGCCATATCAGTAGTTATCTCTCCTTTTTCATTCCTAATATGAGTTATCAAGTTTCTCTCTCTCTTTCTTTGTTAGGTTTGCCAGTGGTCTATCAATCTTCTTTATTTTTTCAAAGAACCAACTTCTGCTTTCGTTGATCTTTTGGATTGTTTTATGGGTTTCCACTTCATTGATTTCTGCTCTCAGCTTTGTTATTTCCTCTGTCTCCCTATTTTTGGGTCCTTTTGTTGAGCACTTTCTAGTTCTATTAGCAGTGTCATTAATCTACTCAGGTAAGCTCTTTCTTCCTTCTTGATGTGTGCTTGCAAAGCTATAAATTTTCCTCTCAGTACTGCTTTTGCTGTGTCCCATAAGTTCTGATAGTTTGTGTCTTTATTGTCATTTGTTTCCAGGAAACTTTTGATTTCCTCCTTGATTTCATCTTGGACCCACTGGTTATTGAGTATGGGGCTGTTTAACTTCCAGGTGTTATAGTTTTTCTTCTGTGTCCCTTTGGAATTCACAAATTATTTCAGAGCCTTGTGGTCAGCGAAGGTAGTCTGCAAAATTTCTATCCTCATGATATTATGGAGTTATGTTTTATGTGCCAGCATGTAGTCTATCCTGGAGAATGATTGGAGAAGTATGTGTATCCAGGTTTTGGGGATGGAGTGTCCTATATATATTCACTAGGCCTCTTTCTTCCATTTCTCTTTTCAGGTCTAGTATATTCTTGTTGGGTTTCAGTCTGGTTGACCTATCCAGTGTTGACAAAGCCGTGTTGAAGTCCCCCACAATTATTGTGTTGTTATTGATATTATTTTTCAGATTTGTCAACAGTTGTATTAAATATTTTGCTGGCCCCTCATTCGGTGCATATATGTTTAGGAGAGTTATTTCTTCCTGCTCTACATACCCCTTGATTAATATAAAATGTCCAATTTGTCCCTTAAAACCTTCCTGAGTATAAAGTTTGCATTACCTGATATTAGTATTGCCACTCCAGTTTTTTATGGGTGTTGTTTGCTTGGATAATTTTTCTCCAGCCTTTTATTTTGAGTTTATGATTGTTCTGACTATTCAGGTGTATTTCTTGTAGGCAGCAGAAGGTTGTTTGAACTTTTTGATCCATTTAGCCACTCTGTGTCGCTTAACTGGTGCATTTATTCCATTTATGTTGAGAGAAAGAATTTTCCTGGGATTTAATGTTATCTTTATATCGAAATTTGTTTGTGGAAATGCTTTTTATCAATCCTCAGTTTTTATTAGACACATGAATATTCATCCAGGGGAGGAACCTTATAAATGTCATATACATGATTGTGGAAAAGTTATCAATCTATACTCAAAGTTTATTAGGCACATGAAGACTCACACAGGAGAGAAGCCTTATACATGTGAGGAGTGTGGAAAGGCCTTCAGTAAACCCTCAAGGCTGATTAGCCACTTGACTATTCATACAGGAGAGAAGCCTTATGAATGTCAGGAGTGTGGAAAGGCCTTCTCTCAATCCTCAATGCTTACTCAGCACATGAAAATTCATAAAGCAGAGAAACCTTATTTATGTCAGGAGTGTGGGAAGGCATTCACTCGAACCTCTAACCTTACTAGGCACATGGCTATTTATACATGACAGAAGCCTTATACGTGTCAGGAGTGTGGAAAGGGCTTTTCTTGATGCTCATTGCTCATTAGTCACATGAATATTCATACAGGAGAGAAGCCTACTTATTAGGAGTGTAGGAAGGCCTTTACTCATTCATCATTGCTTTCTGAGCACATGAAAATGAATACAGGATTATTAAGTAAATTGATGCCTTTTGAAGTGGTCCCCATTTGTTTCTCATTTGTTATTGCATCTCAATCCCTTGGTCTCCCCCCTCAGGGGCTTGATTTTGGAATTCAATAAATTGAGAACAGGAGAACTCAGCTAGGGCTGTCAAAAAAAAAAAGAAAGAAATTTGTTCTGTCTTTTGGTTAGTCTTGTCTTAAATTAGGTCTTTCAGTTTTTTTCTTAAGACTGGTTTTGAATCTGTAAAGTTCCTGAGCATTTTTTGTCTGTGAAACCATGTATTCTTTCGTCAAACCAGAAAGTGAGTTTTGCTGGGTACAGTATTCTATGTGAAGCTTTCATTTCATTCAGTTTTGTCACAATATCCCACCACTGCTTTCTGGCCTTGAGTGTTTCTGGTGACAGGTCTGCTATAAATCTCAGGGATGCTCCCTTGAATGTAATTTCCCTTTTTGATCTTGCTGTTTTCACAATTCTGTCTCTATCTGTGGAATTCGTCATTTTGACTAAGATGTGTCTTGGCGTATTTTTTATGGGGTTTCTTTTGGTTGGTACTCTTCTAGCATGAAGGCTTTGATCACATATATTCTTTAGCTCTGGAAGTTTCTCTTGATGATGTTCTTGTCCATTGATTCTTCCTGGAAATTTTTTTCCTGGTCTCTGGGACTCCAGTGATTCTTAAGTTGTTTCTGTTGATCTTATCATAGACTTCTATTTTCATCTGTTCCCATTCTTTGACTAATTTTTCCATTGTCTGTTCATTTGCTTTAAGTTTTTTTTTCAATCTCTCCTGCTGTATGGAATTGTTATTTATCTCATCTTCCACAGCACCAAGTCTATTTTCAGCTTCTGATACTCTGTCCCAGAGTATATCAATTTTCTAATTCACTTCGTTTACTGAGTTTTTCAGGCCTGTTAGTTGACATGTTATTTCAGTTTGGAGTTTTGTAATTTCTGTCTTCATATTTTCTTGGTTCTTATTAGTATTCTGTTCAACTCAATCCATGGTTTCTTTGAGTTTTTTTGTTGAGCATCTTCCATATTGCTAGTCTAAAGTCCTTATCTGAGAGGTTGATTAGTTGGTTGGTCATTATCTGGTCATCAGAATTGTCATCTTCATTCTCTAAGTTTGATGCTGGCCTGCATTGTTTCCCCATTGTCACACTTGTATTGTGGGGTTTTCTACGTGTTGTGGTGGTATTCATTGGCTAAATGATGCAGGCAGCCACACTCCTCTGGTTCCGCCCTTTCTGGATGGGTCAACTTGCCTCCAAGGGAGGGGAGACCTCTGTGGATAAAGCCTCACACAGGATCAAGTCCGAGCACCTCAGCAGAGAATACAGTCCAGAGATAAATGATGGGTTCAGTGATCCAGCACAGTTCTTAGTGTGATTTTTTTCTTCTTGTTGCGATGGTGTTCTTTTCTTAGACAGAGTGCATGGTCACGTAGCGAAGCGGAGCTAAGTGTTTTTCTGGAGCCTCTTTTTGGCCCACTCCCAAGAGGTTCACACAAGAGGATAGTAAACAGACACACACAGGCAGCACTTACAATTTTTCACAGTTGAGTCCCACTGGGCAGGCATAGTTTTGTGGATTTTCCCAGCCTGACGTCACAAACAGGGGACCTGGCTTCTGCAAAGTACTGCTTATAGCCGGTTTTCACTTTATGGAGCAGTTCCTTGGCGTTCCCGCCCTAGAATTGGCCTCTGGGAGAGCGAGTTTTCTGGAGCCTCTTTTCTGGCCACTCCCAAGAGGTTCACACAAGAGGACAGAAGACACACACACACACAGGCAGCACTCACAATTTTTCACAGTTAGGCCCCACTGGGCAGGTGTACTTTCATACCAATTCATATTCTAAATCTTTTAAAGATTAAAAAAGTCTCCTAAACCCTTATTTATTTAATTATTTTTATAAAATTAAAAATGAACAAAAATGATTATAGTGTTCTTTTATATAAACTTTTTGTTTCTTTTCATCATATTCAGAGATTTCTTGGGATTATCCCAAGATGTACAAGGGGAAATGATACAGTTCTGTAGACTGAACCTGGGCTCCTGCATGAAAAGCATGTAATATAAATCTTTGAGCAATCACTTTACCCATAGCAAGACTCTGGAAACAACCAAAATGCCCTTCAATGGATGAATGGCTAAAGAAACTGTGGTACATATACAAAATGGAATATTTTGCAGCCATCAGGAGATATGAAGTCATGAAATTTTCCTATACATGGATATACTTGGAATCTATTATACTGAGTGAAATAAGTCAGAGAGAGGGAGAGAAAGAAGCAGAATGGACTCACTCATCTATGAGTTTTAAGAAAAATGAAAGACATTCTTGCAATAATTTTCAGAGTCAAAAGAGAGGAGGGCTGGAAATTCCAGCTCACCTCAGGAAGCTCACAGCAAAGAGTGATGAGTTTAGTTAGAGTAATAACTACATTGAGAACTATCCTAACAATGAGAATGTATGAGAGAAAAAGAAAGCCTGTCTAGAGTAGCAGGGGGTGGGTGGGGAGGAGGGAGATTTGGGACATTGGTGATGGGTAGGTTGCACTGGTGATGGGGGTGCTTTTTACATGACAGAAACCCACCCACAATCATGTTTTTAATCAATATGTTTAAATAATATATTATAAAATAAATTAAAATAAAATCATAATTAAAAAGTTATTAGAAACAAATATAATTTAGAAATTTAATAAGAACCATCTCAAACAATTACTAAACTTTAATGGTACTTTATTTTAAAATAAATAATTCTGCAGTCTAGTCCAACCATTGTGGAAAGCAATATGGAGATTTCTCCAAAAGCTGGATGTTGAGCTCCCATATGATCCAGCTATACCATTCTCTAGGGATATATCTTAGGAACACAAAAATACAATACAAAAGTTCTTTTCTCACACCTATATTCATTGCAGCATTGTCTACAATAGTCAGACTCTGGAAACAGCCTAGATGCCCCTCAATAGAGTAAAGAAAACTATGGTACATATACACAACAGAATATTATGCAGCCATCAAAAAAGATGAAGTCATGAAATTTTCCTATACATGGATGTATATGGAATCTATTATGCTGAGTGAAATAAGTCAGAGGGAGAGAGATAAACACAGAATGATCTCACTCATCTATGGGTTTTGAGCAAAATGAAAAACATTTGTGTAATGATTCTCAGAGACAAAATAGAGGAGGATTGGAGGGTCCAGCTCCTGACATGACACCACAGGGATCATTTAGTGCAGTCACAGAAATAATTACACTGAGAACTATCATAACAAAATGTGACTGAATGAGAGAAGTAGAAAGCCTGTCTAGAGTAGAGGCTGGTGTGGGATGAGGAGGAAGGAGACTTGGGATATTGGTGATAAAATGTTGCACTGGTGAAGGGTTTATATATATAAAAATTAAAAAAAGGATAGAAAAGATACGGCCTCCCAATGCTTACCACAGGCTGTGTTCTTTACACTGACTGTATAGAAAGAGGAGGTACAGAAAATGCACCTCATATATACTTCAACCCAGGTCTGTGTTGTAAATTGGGGAACAATAAAAAAGATTAGGTAATAAATAAAGGTAGTTTTGTCAGGTGACCTGAAGGCCATTATTTAAAACCAATACAATATTGGACTTGGATGGCTTGCACAATAGCTTGTTTAAACACAGGGAAACCAAAAGCACTAAGAATGAATTTATTTTTCAGTGGTCACAATTTATATTCTATAAAGACAAAATCTGACAAAGAAATGTTATATGTACTAGCAGGAAAATAAAAAGCATCAAAGGTTTTCCAAGTAACACTCTCTTCCTACTTGTATAATACTTTGCTAGCAAAAGCAGCTGGGAAAACTCATTAAATTATTGGAATCGAGCCTACCTTTACTTTGAATCTCAGTTTTGTTCTAAGCCTTTTCAGGAAAACATGAGAGACTGATAAAAAAAAGGTTTTTAAAATGCTGTTTTTAGAGTTGACTATTTTTGTTATGATAAATGCACCTGTAAAATACAAGATACATTGTATTCCCAAAAATTTCAGGGGTAGGGGCCATGTAAGAAGAATTATGTTTGATAGATTTTTTTATATTATAGGAAGATGCTTTACATATTTATGTTCTCCCCTTTATGGTCGTAAAAGTTTGCATCTCCCTGTTGATTAGTGATGTGGATTTTTTCATGTGCCTTTTGGCCATTGTATATTTCTTATCTCTTTTTTTTGTTTGTTTTTTTTGGGCCACACCTGTTTGATGTTCAGGGGTTACTCCTGGCTAAGCGCTCAGAAATTGCCCCTGGCTTGGGGGAACCAGAAGGGACACGGGGTATCAAACCTTGGTCCTTCCTTGGCTAGCACTTGCAAGACAGACACCTTACCTCTAGCGCCACCTTGCCGGCTCCAGCCATTGTGTATTTCTTTGAGAAAGTGTATGTTCTTTTCTTCTCCCCATTTTTTGATGAAATTAGATGTTTTTTCTTGTAAATTTCTGTCAGTGCCTTGTATATTTTGGATATTAGCCACTTATCTGATGAGTATTGGGTGAATAGTTTCTCCCACTCAGTGGGTACTTGTGTATCCAGGGCACTATTTTTTTTGAGGTGCAGAAGCTTCTCACTTAATATATTCCCATTTGTTTTAATAATAATTCTTAATCTGTTTTTTTGCATATAGTTTGCTGTTATAATAAATCCTATAAAGGGGACTTCTTGTTTTAACTGTTTATACAATAATGGGCTGCTATTCTCTAAATTTTAGCTATTTCTATTTTTATTATGTCTATTTTTGTATTTATTTACAGATTATCAAGCTTGTACACTTTTTTAGTTTCAGAGAGAATTTTAGAATTAATTTATACATTATAGTTAAATAAGGTTTTGACATATCTTATATGAGATCATGGTAAAGTATTATTTCTACCCTTTTACTCTGGGGACTGGCTATAAATCAATGGCAGAAATAGAATGAAGGAAAAAGGGCAGAACATTGCATTGATCTTCAAGAATTAAGGAAAAGAAAGACAGTAGAGAAAGAAACAAATGAGTAAAAAGATAAGCATAATACTGAATATAATTAAGTAGAACATTGTAAAGCATAGGCTAATTTCCATCATCTTATCTACAGAGTTCACCCACATATGCTGCATCTTTGAAGGAGCCTGGAATCACCCATTACTAAAGACAGCTGCTTTATTTTCCAAATTCAGTAATGAGTAGAAAAACCTTCAGCACCTGAAAATTAACATCTCCATGGTTTCTCAGCAATCATTTTGATTGGCAAATAATTATAACTGCATCATTACCATTTAATGACTTGGCCAGTTTCATTGGTACCTGAAAGATAATAAAATGGTGTCAGTATTACTCATATCTTTTAATTGTTCCTTTCACATTTCTTTTATTATCCTATGGGCAAAATTATAACACTTGGCTAGGCATATAGCAGATAAAGAAGACATAACGGTCCAGATTAAAATACATTCCATAAGTACCCATTACATTGGATCACTATGAGAGACAATATAACTTCCAATAAAAACTATTTACTGGTAAAAATTAAAATTGCTTTTAACAACTTTATTGCAAGCAGACAATTATAATTATATTGAATTGAAGTCGCTGTTCCAGTATGTCTAAGAATGAATAGGGAAAGGAAAGCAAAAGAAATTATAAACCCCAAGAGCAAGTGCAAGAACCCTGTGAAATTAAAAAAAAAAAAAAAGAACGTCTACCATTGAGTTGTTCTTCCAATGTTATTTGCTCACTATTCACATAGTTCCAGGAACTGACTTCTGTTTACTTACATGTTTAAAGAAAAAAATAAAATAATCTGTCCATACCATTCCTTCACAATTTAAAAGACTTCATAGAACTTGGATGTGTAGTGTTTCTGAGTTTTGAGAAATATCCTAATCAGTCCCTTCATTTTCATCTAGAACATATTGTTGACAAGTCAGATACCTCTATGAAATGATTAGTAAAAACATTTCAAAGGAATAGAAAAATACAAATAGAAAATAAAAAAAATAGGGAAAAAATGGGAATCTCACCATCTCCAGGTTTATTCCTGACACATTTTCATGCTTTAGCTCAAAGCTGCGTAGGAGTGAACACTGAGAATTCAGTAAGGCATTTCAATTTTGATCTATAAGTCTGGGATTCTGTGAATCTCTGTGCATCACATGTATATACCAAGCATTCTTTATAAACTGGAATCCAATAATTATGATAAATAGAGTAGTCAATAAGATTGAGCTGCTGAGCACTGTATTAGCTAATTTAGTCGTCACTATAATCTTGTGCATATTATGTATGCATATTATTCAGATTTTCTAAATAAGTCCACAATATAGAGAGAAAGGGGGCCAGAATGATAACACAGTTAGTAGGCCTTTGCTTAGAACCCAGTTGACCAGGGTTCAATTCCTGGTATCCCAGATAGTCCCCCAAACCTGCAAGAAGTAATCTGAGTGCAGAGAACCAGGAGTAAGTCCTGAGAACTCCAGGGTTTGGCCCAAAAACAAAAAAGGGCGAGATAGAAAAATAAACATTTTTTTTTACTAAGATATACTTATTGATCCTTGAAGAAAGATGTGAACAAAATATAATTATCCCTTTATTGTATAAATTGAGATGACTTTTTTCACTGTATAAAAAGAAATCACATTTTTATTTGTTAAATAATATACAGTTTTGAAGAACTGCTTGGAAAATAATCATCAGGTGTATCTGATAAGTTTCGAATTCCAAGTGCAATGCAGAAAACAAAAAACTACTTACATATAAGAGAAAGCAGATTGATTTACAGTAAAAGCTCAGACTCTGGAGTCAGATGATCTGAGTTAATATTTCCTCTGACACTAGCTATGTAATCTCAGGTTATCAGTTTCCTCTTTTAGAAAACCTGGATAATATGCATACTTACACAACAGGATTATTGTGTAGATTAATTAACTAATACAGAAAAATTTTCTGCACAAAGAAAGCAGTCAAGGCTCCAAGATTACCTTGTTAGCAAGACTGAAAGCCTATTATAAAAGTAAAGACTTTCCATTTTGGCAGATTGATTGTGTAGCTCGAGTTAAGCAGCTAAGCATACAAGTTTATATTTAAGTTACCTAAATCTACATATGGCAGGCAGGGTAAGCAAGGATTTTGCATACATTCTAACCTAATTTCACTCCACATATCCAGACAGGATTTATGTTGAATACTTGAATTTTAAGATCTCTTATTTATTTAGCTAAAGTCCAATATCATTTCAATTTATGTAAACTGTTGATTTACATGTTCTAAGTTTTATTGTTTATATGATTTTAACATCTCCTTTGTGACTTATTTCAGACTTGTTTCTGAAATAATTCTTAATTAAAATCATAATAATATTCTCTTAATGGCTTAAAACATTATTGCTTTTTTTTACTTTGAAACACTTGCATGATTATTATGACTAGATTTTTATGAGATACTCTTTCATTGACTTATATATAAAAACTGATAGTCAATTGTCCTACAATGTCATTTGTTCCTTTGGTAAAGATATTGGTCTACAGTAACAGTTATTTTATCAATTTGATTTCTAAAATTAAGTGCAGAGAAAAAAGTATATCCTTGATTTTTGTGTAATGTTAATCTACAATAAGTGTTTATTTGGCTGTAATCCTATTTTATTTTTTATTTTTTTATATTTTATTTTTTTATTTATTTTTTTGGTGTTTGGGCCACACCCGGCAGTGCTCAGGGGTTACTCCTGGCTGTCTGCTCAGAAATAGCTCCTGGCAGGCACAGGGGACCATATGGGACACCAGGATTCGAACCAACCACCTTTGGTCCTGGATCAGCTGCTTGCAAGGCAAACACTGCTGTGCTATCTCTCCGGGCCCTGTAATCCTGTAAAATTTTAATATATATGAATTTAAATGTAATTTGCAGAATTAATTTGTCAGATTCCAATAAACCAAACATAATGTTTCTTCGAAGTAACACATGGAATCCAAATATAAATTTGTTACTATCATTTTTTTCTATTGATAGAAAAGAGATATCCTACACATATTTAGATATTATTAAATATTACTAAACAAAATTTTAATTTTCTTCTTAAAGAACTTTGCATTGTTTTAGATTAATTCTTCTGAACTTTATAATTTATTATACTATATTGTTAATTTTTAAAATATTACACTTTGTTAGCATATGTGTTATATAAATATATTACTAGTGGATTATTACATACATCTCTACAATGCAAATAATGAATTAATATTTGCATAATTTGATTTATTTATTATGACAAATGATCTTCTATAAGTTTTCTAAATTTAGTATTGTAATTAAGTATATTACATATTTACCTTCAAAGTGTTTGCTAGAATTTGTGTAGTATTAATAAGATGATGGTGATGGCAGAAGGGACATTTTCTTCTTATTATTTATAAAACATAGTTTAATCATTTATATTATGGCTGATGGTTTGCTATTAGATATCTTAAAACTGATCTCAGTTTTATTTTCTTAAAAAGTCAAGTCAAAATGATAGTAGATTGAAAATATCATATAGTTTCTCTCTCCTTTAAATTCTCAATGTGATCTTATTTTCAATTTACTAGATGAAACAAGTCATTTTAATTCAAAATATAAACCTAATGTAATTTTGTATGCTTTCTAATGATATTTCATGTACCACTTTTTGTTTTGATTTTTATTATGCTTTATTTTGTCAGGTAAAACTAGGACAATAGTTTTTTTCCTTTCTCTCACTCCCATTTCAAAAAAATTTTGGACCATACTCAGCAATTCTCAGAGGTTACTATCAGAGGTCACTCAGAAATCACTTCTGGCAAGCTCAGAGAACTATATGGGATGCCAAGTATCAAACCTTTGTCAACTGCATGCATGGCAAATTGCTCCAGTACTTAATCTTACTTTTTTTTGAGACTCTGGTATGCCTATTAGAATGGTTCATAGAACTGATGGGAAGATATTTTTTCTACTTTTTATGTGTTGATCAGTTAGCTAAAGAGTTTTTATTTTTCTCTGCTTATTGTTTCAGTAGATTATAGTATATGGTGCATTATTTTAAGAAAATTTTAAGCTTCTCTAACTTTTAAGAAATTTAAGAGAATATGGGCCAGAGAGATAGCACAGCAGTAGGGCATTTGCCTTGAACACACGGAAGGTGGTTCAAATCCCAGCATCTCATATGGTCCCCTGAGCCTGCCAGGAGTGATTTCTGAGCACAGAGCCAGGAGTAAACTTGAGCACCACTGGGTGTGACCCAAAAATACAAAAAAAAAAAAAAGAAATTTTAGAGATTTTACCCTGGTGGGTCTTAGAGAGTGAAAAAAAAAAACACTAATATAGTATATACACATTGATTTCAAGTTATGTAAACATGGACTATACAATTTTATAAAGTAATGTTACTTTAATAATGTTAAAAAGATTATGATGCTCCCTTCAGATTTTCCAATTCTTTTTATTTTTTTTTCTTGAGATGTTCATCAGGAATTTCAAATGTTATTTGTAAGTCTTTTATCTTGCTGATTTATTTCACAAATATTTTGATCACATATTTCATTTAATGTTATTATTTTATGTGTTATATTTGTATGCATGGAGCATTTTCTTCTCTTTGTTTATTAGCATTATATTGGCATAGTGTGCTCTTTAGGTAATTTTATAATGTTTCTCAAGTAATTTTAATAGGAATAGTGATTTCTTAGTAATGGGTGGGATTGCAGTAGAATTGATCAGGCTTCTGTTTTAAGTTTGCTTTTAGAAATCTAGTCCAGGCTGCAATTTTAAGGTAAGAAAAACTAGGCCCAAAGAGACAGCTGATTTCTGAACCAGGCCGTCAACCATAAGGACACTCCAATGCAAGGGCATCTTACATTCCATCCTAGAGACACCTTGGAGGGATGGGAGGGAGGTGGAACCAAACTGACCATCTTACATTCCAACATGAGGACACCTTGGCTCCCGTAAAGGGCATATGGCACTTGAAGATTAGGGAGGAATAATTGCATACAGTCACTAAAAAAGAGAATATCACATAGATGACAAATAGGTATAGAATAAGGGTAAAATCTAGTTTAATGCTATTCTCGCTTCTGTCACTGGCTTGACTGAGGTAGAAACACGGGACCCCAGACTCCCTCCTCCCAAGAGCCCACAGCCAGGGACAGTACCTCCACCCTGGTCACATGGGGCATCTCCACCCTGCTAGCACGGGGCCCTCCCAGGCCAAATCAGTACACACCTAAAGACCACATGGAGGTCCTACCCATATCACAAAATATCATCGGGATGAGGGATGGAATTAATGATGTCATGAAGAGGCTGGAACAGATAGAAAATCGTGCTTTTTCCTGAGATTGTTATTGGTGACTTTAAACTGTAACACTCATGTGGAACCTATGAAAAGCTTTGATTTGCTTTGATTTTTTTATCATATAAATTTCCTTAAATATTTGTGAATCTGTATGCTAACCTCAACAGAAGTCCTGATGTGACAGGTAGTGGACCCCCAGATCTCTGTGAACAAATTTATCTGCATTGTTGAATTGCATCTCTGTAAGTGTGTGGTCTCCAACTTGGCAGTGGGCTTTACCCAGACCCTAGGCATACCCGGACCCTGGACACCTGCTCTGGGCCCCGGGCATTCCCAAACCTTGAACCCAAATAGAGCCTTAAACCGTTGTGATCATTTTTTAACAATTTTAGTTTTGTCAAGCTCTTAGTGTTTAAGGTGACAAATTCTTTAGATTTTTAATATTTAATATCAAGAGTTCTCATATACACAAGTTTCAATTTTTATAACAAAATTTAAAATATTAGTTCAACTAATAATAAAGCTAAAGTTCACACATATTTACTAAATTACTAACTAAAATACCTATATATTAATTTAGCAATGTTATCATGCCATTTTCTTCAAATCAGTAATTAGTCATTGATCATCTGCTATTTGATCATGCACAGAAGAACAAATTGTATAGTAGTGTTGCTTTTGTGTCTTGGGGCTTAATAAACATTTCAAAACCTAATGATCACTCAAAAAAATAACCACAAAGGAAAAAGTGCAACTGAGAAACACACAGTGAAAGTCCAAAGAGTGATATTAGATGTATCAGAAGATTTGACTATTATATAAAAGCAAAACAGACAGGAGGCAGGAAAAAGGATAAAGGGACAAAAGCAAAAAAGACTGAAATCTACTCTTCTAACAACTTATGTGTTCTAAAATTTGGTGCAGTCTAAGATCTTTTGTATTGAATTTCACTCCGGGCTCTTTTCTTTCTTTTTTCTTTTTGGTTTTTGGGCCACACTTGGTAACACTCAGGGGTTACTCCTGGCTATGCACCCAGAAATTGCTCCTGACTTGTGAGACCATATGAGACGCTGGGGTATCGAACCACAGTCCTTTCTAAGCTAGCGCTCACAAGGTTGACAACTTATGGCTTGTTCCACCACTTTGGCCCCAAAGGCTCATTTTTTAAATATATTATTTAATTTACTTTTAGAAAGTTGTGCCTCATCACAAGAAAATAGAATATTGTTTATTATCATTAAATTCTGGCTGAAGTCACTTGTGAAAAAGAATCAGATTTTATTCAGGAGAAATCAGGTTTTTATATTATATTGAGAAAAAACATTAACACCTAAAGCAAAACTAAACAAATGAAAAAAGTAACAGGGACCATAAAATTTTTAGACAATTTTGAGAAGAAATATGACATAAGTGTCATAATAAAATATGAGAGATGTCATAAAGCAAAAGCTGACAGCATTCAAACACCATGGCAGGTAAGGACAATGAATATGTGTGCAGAATGACGGAAACCTTTACCATAGTTTTGTGAAATGTTTTATAAAATTAAAATAAAATATAAAAGCTGAGTGAGGTATTATTGACACTAATAACTTTTGGATGACTGTAGATTTTTATTTAGAGAATCTTAATGAAGGTCAATTTATGGAAATGAGGAATGCAGTTACAAAAAGGGTGAAACAAAGCTGACAAAAAACTTCACATTAAGAGAGCTTTCAGAAAAATTTCACTATTTAAACTGTAAAGGATAAAATATTTGACGTTTTATAAAAAGGAGTAAAATTTACTGAGGCATAAAAATGTATAGTAAGTTGTTAAGTAAGAAAGAAAATGCTGTTCAAACTACACAAACATATTTATGATGAACAAAAATATTAATTTTTAATATAGAATATATTTAGTTTAATTTAATGCATGCTATACAAATATGATTTAGAATTTTATTTATAGTCAACAGTGATATTTCAATACATTGAAAAATCTTTTCTTTTACTTATTATCGAGATAGCACATTTTCTTTGCATAATTCTTTGTCTATGTGCGAGGAGGGCATATCTACCGGTTCTCAGGGCTTATCCTCGGTTCTTCTCTCTGGGATACTCCTGAGTGATGCTAAGGGCACCATTGGGATGCCCAGGATAGAAATCATGTCAGCTGTATACAAGTAAAACATCCTACCTACTGGACTGTCACTTCCTCCCACAGTTATTTGTATAGATTGTTCTCTAAGCACTACCTGGATTTTCTGTTTTATAATTTTGTTTTTTCTTTTTATATCTGTTATTTCTTTACCTTGTGTGAAGAATCATAAATATACTTTATGTTCTTAATTCTGAAAATTAAGATAGTTTATTTTTGGGGCCGGAGCAGTGGCACTAGCTGTAAGACATCTGCCTTGTGTGTGCTATTCTAGGACAGACTGTAGCTTGGTCCCCCAAAACTGAGTACATAGGCAGGAGTTACCCTTGAGTATCACTGGGTGAGGCCCAAAAATGAAAAAAAAAAGATAGTTTTGTTCATTAGTATTTAGCTTTCATTAATTAACATGTACTTTAAGGTAATATTACATATATCTATATATTATAGATTAGGTGACAAAATTAAATTTTGCTCATTTCTCATATTGTTATACAGAAACACTCATTGTGTCCCTTATAAAGTGTTCATGGTTCTCTCTCCCTTCCCTCTACTGTGAAATTTCTAACACTGAAGTTTATTAAAGTATTGTTTCACAAGCTAATGTTTTTAACTGCTATATATTACTAAAATAACCAAAATTCCATAATAGTAAGACCATAAGTAATAGACATACTATAAGATTTGAGATTAGTGAGGTATTAACTGAGGGGAACCACACTGTCTGACAGGTAGAGCAGGAGGTTGAAATTAACGAGGGAGGGTGAAATTGAACAGGCCAGACAGGCAGAACTCCAGCAGCCACTCAGCCATTAAGGGGCAGGTGCAATTAAAGGGGAACCACTTGGTCTGACAGGTACATGGGAGGGGCAAATTGACACAGGCCAGACCTCCACCACAACCTGTGAGAGGTGAAGGGAGAGGGGAAACCTTGCTGTGGTTGGACAAGGTGGAGGGGCATACGCCTTCTGGCAGAAAAAGTGAGGAAGAAGTCTGGCGGATGAGTCCAAAGCTCAGGACCACAGCCATCATAACCACCTAGAGACTACTCCAGAGAAGGGACCAAGCCCCATGCCACAGGTGACAAGAGAGGACTAAAATCTAAAGGCAATACACTCCAAACCAAACCACCAAATGATAAGAAATATGGGTCAACTAAGGAAGACACTAACAAGAGAGTATATGGAGAGAGATTCTAAAAAGTTTTCAATCTACCAAAATGCACAGACCCAATAGATGAGGACCTAAAAGTGGCAATGCAATCCATGGAAAAAGAATTCAAGAAATCATAGCCAGAGAGTTCAAGGAATCCATAGATGAACAAATCAACCAACCCAAAGAAGCACTTTTACAGATGAGAGAATCCATACAAATGGAATTAAAGGAAATAAAAAAATGTCTTAGTAAGCCATAGTAGCAGAATTACACAGTTGGAGAATCACATTGAAAAACTTTAAGACAAACAACAAACCAAAAATGACAAAGAAGCCAATAAGAAAAGAAAAGCTAATGAATTGGAAGGAAAGTTAGGTATTTAATGAGCAAAGACAAAAGAAATAATCTACGAATTTTAGGAATACCAGAAGTGGAGGAAATAGGGAAAGAGAAACAACAAGTGGTCAGGGATATAATAGCAGAAAACATTCTCACCCTCTAGAAAGAAGTTCAGGTACAAATTCAGGAGGTGAAGAGAGTCCCTAATAAAATAGACCTTAATAAACCAATACTCAGGCATATAGTAATCCAAATACCAAAACCAAAACAAAAACAAAGAGAAAGATGAACTCCTTAAAGCAATATAGAAGCTAAACCTCAAGCAGAAAGATAGAAAAATAAGATTCAAACCAGATCTCCCTTTTGAAACAATTCAAGCAAGAAGAGTGTGGAATGGCATATTTAAATGACTGAATGAAAGAAACTTCCAACCTAGAGTCCACTACCTGGCAAAACTCTCATACATATGGGTGGGAGGACTAAAAACATTTTCAGACAAAAAGGAACTCTTATTATTTGTGCAAATAAAATCAATTCTAAATGATATACTCAGCTATGAATTACACAATTCAAAACTCCGATTGTAACAACAGCCACCCTACACAATACAAAAGACCTCTCTGTCAATAATAAATTCGCCCATTAAAAGACACATAATAGAGAGTTGGATTAGAAAAAGAAAACAAATTTCTGCTGTCTGCAAGAAACACACAAACAAGTACAGAATAAAAGCACAGTGGCTCAGAATTAAAGGATGGAAATCAATTATTCAAGCCAATGGAAACAAAAAAAGCTGGGACAGCCATTCTTATATCAGATCAAATTGCATTCAACCTCAAGAAAGTGATCAGAGACAAAGAGAGTCACTATTTACTGATCAGGGGAAAACTAGAAAAGAAAGTACTAACTCTGGTCAATATTTATGCACCAAATGCAGATCCAGAAAAATATGTAAGACATTTGTTCTCAAACCTGGAGAACAATATGGAAGGAAATGAAATAGTGATAGGAGATCTCAATAATTCCCTATCACCATTGGATAGATCCACGAGACAGAAAACTAGCAAGAAATAAGAGCTCTAAATCAGAAAATAGAACAAGGGTTAATGAATTTATATAAGGCCCTCTACCCTCAGAAAGAAGAATACAGATTCTTCTAAAGTGCACATGGAACCTTCTCCAGAATAGACCATGCCTTAGGATATAAATCTAACTTACATAAAGTCACAAATATAAGAATTATTAGAAGCACCCTATAAGATCACTATGCAAGAGGGATCAAGACTGAAAGTAAAAAGAAACTATGGAGAAAATCCAACACCTGAAGATTAAATGACATATTGCTCAACACAGCTGGATCAAAGAAAAACTCAAGGAAGAAATAAAAATATTCCTTGAGACAAACGATAAAGAGACAAATTGTCAAAATCTGTGGGATACAGCAAAAGCAGTAATTAGGGGAAACTCAGCAATACAGGCCTATGTCAGGAAAGAGGAAAATAATGAAATCAACAGATTAAAGGGAAATCTTAAGGAGCTGGAAAAAGAGCAGCAAAGAAACCCAAACACAACCAGAAGACAAGAAATAATAAAAACCATAGCAGAAATAAACAACATAGAAACTAAAAAAACAATACAAATAATGAATGAGACCAGGACTTGAATTTTTGAAAGAATAAACAAGATAGACATACCACTTGCAACACTCACCAAAACAGAGGAAAAGCACCCAAATAAATAGGATTACATATGAAAGGGTAGAGATTACAACATAACTCCAAGAAGTCCAACACATCATGTTCATATTATGAACAACTGTATTTAGTCAGTTTAGAGAGCCCAGAAGAAACTGACAGATTCCTAGAAAAATATCATCTTCCAAGACTGGATAGGGAGGATGTAGAAAACCTAAACAGGCCAAAGAAGAAACTGAATTAGTAATTAAGAAACTCTCCCCAAAACAAAAGTCCAGTTCCAGATGGTTTTACAGCTGAATTCCATCAAATATTTTGAGAAGAATTATTACCACTGATCCACAGGCTCTTCCAAAACATTGAAAAGACAGGAATCCTTACTAATTCCTTTTCGAAGGCTAATATCACACTCATTCCCAAAGATAGCAAAGACACTCCCAGAAAAAAAAAAAAACTACAGACCAATATCACTAATAAACATAGATGCAAAAATCTCAACAAAATCTTAGCAAATTAAATAAAGCACTATATAAAAAACGTACACAATGATCAAGTGGGTTTCATCCTAGGTATGCAAGGATGGTTCAACATATGCAAATCAATCTATATCATACACCACATCAACAACAAGAAAGACAAAAAAATCAGATGATTATATCAATCGATGCAGAAAAGGTGTTTGAAAAAATCCAACACCCGTTCATGATGAAAATTATCAGCAAAATAGGACTGGAAAGAACCTGCAAGATAGTTACAGCTATCTATAAAACACCACAGCCAACATTATCCTTAATGGTGAAAAACTGAAAGCATTTCCACTAAGGTCAGGAACTAGACAAGGTTGTCCACTCTCTCCACTCTTATTCAATATAGTTTTAGAAGTTCTAGCAATAGCAATCAGACAAGAGAAGAGAATAAAAGGAATCCAGATAGGGAAAGAGGAACTCAAACTATCTCTTTTTGCAGGAGATATGATGATATACATCGAAAACCCTAAAGAGTCCACAGTAAAACCCCTACATACAATTAACAAATACAGCAAAGTAACCTGCTACAAAGTCAATACATAAAAGACAGTAGCTTTTCTCTTTTCAAATAATGAAGTAGAGGAGAAAGCAATTAAGGAGACAATCCTTTTAAAATAGTTTCCGAAAATAGCAAGTACCCAGGAATCAATTTTACAAGAGAAGTGAAGGACCGATATCATGAAAATTTCAAAACACTTCAGAAATAAATTGAAGAGGACTTAAGGAAATGGAAGAACATTCCATGCTCATGGGTAGGTAGAATCAACATCGTCAAAATGAGGATCTTACCTAAACTTCTATATAGATTTAATGCAAACCCTATCCAAATTCAGACATCATTTTTAAGGACATAGAATAATCAACTATAAAATTCATCTGGAACCACAAAAGACCCAGACATACTGAAAATCAAGAAGCTGGGTGGCATCCTAACTTGAAGCTTTACTATAAAACCATAGTGATCAAAACAGCATGGTACTGGAACAAATAAAGAGTCTCAGATCAGTGGTTTAGAACAAAATATCCAGAAATAATCCCCTAAATATACAGTCGACTAATATTTGACCAAAGAGCAAAGAACTTGAAATGGAACAAGGACAGTCTCTTCAACAAATGGGTTGGGACAATAGGATAACCACCTGTAAGAAATTAAAAATTGATTCATACCTCACACCTTACACAAAAATCAACTCAAAATGTATTAAAGGGGGCTGGGAAGATGGCGCTAGAGGTAAGGTATCTGCCTTGCAAGCGCTAGTGTAGGAAGGACCGTGGTTCGATCCCCCCAGCGTCCCAGATGGTCCCCCAAGCCAGGAGCGATTTCTGACCGCATAGCCAGAGTAACCCCTGAGCGTCAAATGGGTGTGCCCCCCGCAAAAAAAATAAAAAGAAAGAAAATATATTAAAGACCTTAAAAAAGGCCAAAATCTATAAATTTCATTGAGAAAAAATGCAGAACACTTCAAGACCTATATATCAAAAAAGTCTTTGAGGATAGAAAGCTAATAGCAAGAACTTTAGCATCAAATTTAAATAAATGGGACTACATCAAACTAAAATGTTTCTGCATGGCCAAAGAAACCATACTTAATACTAGTAGACAGTTATCAAAATGGGGAAAATTTTTTAGACTCAACACATCACATAAAGGGTTGATATCTAGGATATACAAGGCACTCAGAAAGCTGAGCTCCAAAAAAATCTAATAAAGTCATAGAAACATGGGGAGAAGAAATGAATAGACACTTTTCTGAGGAGTGCCAAAAGACACATGAATACATGCTCACCGTCACTGATCATTAGGAAAATCCAAATCAAGACAACAATGAGGTACCACCTTAAACCAGTGAGGATGGCTCACATAAAAAATAACGGGAACAGTCTCTGTTGGCAGGACGTGGTAAGAAAGGAATTCTCATTCACTGCTGGTGGGAATGCTGCCTGGTCAACTCCCTTTGGAAAAAAGTGTGGAAAGTGCTCAGTAAACTCAGAATTGAGCTGCCATATGACCCAGCAATTACTCTTCTGGGTATCTCTCCCCAAGTTAGAAGGACATTCATCCCAAATTATATCTGCACTCCACTATTTATGAGCACACAGCACATTAGCCGAGATTTGGAACCAACCTTGATGCCCAACAACAGATGAGTGGATCATGAAGATGTGGTAATTTTACACAATGGAATACTACATAGCATTTAGAAATGATGCAATCATGGATTTTGCAGCAACATGGATGGATCTACAAAATATTATGTTAAATTAATTAAGCCTTAAAAAGGAAGGATAATTACAAAATAAAACAATTTTCTGAAGTACTTAGAATATACACCATATATACATATAATATGCCAAGAACAAATACAATGGTCTAATATGGTAGAAACTCCAAGTGCTAATGTTGTCAGCATTTACTGGGGAGAAGTGTTCAAAAACAAGTGGAAGAGGAACAACACAAAACCTGCTCTATCTATTATACTATAAGGAAACCATCAACAATGGAAACAATGATTTAGTGAACAAGTAGGTCATCAGCCTGTTCTACAAAGACCTATAATAATGTCTTAGGGAGATTATATGCAAATAATGGTGAAGATTATGATTGGAAGCCAGAGACTCCAGTGGCAGACTTTCCTAAAAATATGTTTTAGTGTTTTAATCTTACTAGATATAAAATAACCTCTCAGCTTTTCTGTCCACAGGTATTCTTGAATACAAAGGGTCAACACCCTAATTTGACATTTTGGTTCTCAGTTTTACTAGATACTATATTCAGCTTGCATTATGAATATGTCTTGATAAAACACCCCAATATATCCTTTTAATCTGGTTTATGTCTTCTATTAGGACCTGAAACATATAACCTTTCAGATTACTGAAACAGTCAGCTCCGAACCACAGACTTATATGACAGAATCTACTCATCAAACACGTTTGGGAAAATTAACATTCTCTCTCTCTCTCTCTCTCTCTCTCTCTCTCTCTCCTCCCTACTTCTTTCCTTCTCCATTTCCTTATTCTGCCTCTTCTTCCTCTGCCTCATCAATTCAATCTAGTCAAATAAAACCCATACTGATAGTTTCTCTTTAGGAAAGGAACGTTGATTCATAAGATGCACTGGACAATACTACATAGGATAGCCTCCTACATAGGTAGTCCTTATTAACACATTGCTTAGTACTCGAGATGTGAAACCTTTGTGTATCCTAAACTGCTCCAGCAATTATCTAACACTGAAACCTCCATTTAGCAAGGCCCAACCCCATCACTTACGAAATGCCTAAAAATTTCGAAAACTTGCAACTCCAATACACTGACCCAATTTTTTAATTGATTTATTAAATGTTTTAAATCCATTTTTACTATATTTATCTATTTTCTGTTATCCTCTCTCTTATATTCTGCTTTCTTTTCTGTCTTTCTTAAGCTATACCTAAGCTAATTATTTCTCTTAATTCAACCACTCTTTAATAGCTCAGACCCATCCTATTAGGGTCAGACCTCTAACAACACCTTAAGAATAGATCACTAGGGTCCAGAGATAGTATGGAGGTAGTGCATTTGCCTTGCATGCAGAAGGAAGATGGTTTGAATCCCAGCATCCCATAGGGTTCCCCGAGTCTGCCAGGAGTGATTTCTGAGCATAGAGCCAGGAATAACCCCTGAGCGCTGCTGGGTATGACCAAAAACAAAACAAACAAACAAACAAAAAAAGAATAGATCACTAATGTATGTCTTTATGTGGGCATCAGTACATACAGAGAGAACGCCTCTCTGAGATCCAAACCTAAATTGTAAACAATTCATGCCTATGGTGTATATAGGCCCTCCTGTATACTATCCCTCCTCCCCCTTCAGAAATCCTATGATCCCTTCATTCCCTAATCTAAATTTGTTATCAACATTATTAATGCTCTTTACCCTCAGTTCTTAATCTATTAGGTATCAAGACTGATTTCCTGCCTCAATAAGCCATCACCCAGCTCCCAAATGAAAGGACCACTCAACCACACATGTTGTCCCCTGGCAAGAAACTACAAACAACACTCCTGCTGACTAATGCTCTGTTTTCCCCCTTCTCACCCCACATATGTGGACTGTGGCTTGATACCAGATTCATCTCCACAAGGGCCCCCAGTGCTAGAACTCAACCCAAGCCCTTTCTGCCACAAATCATTTCTCAAAGTCAACAAGACCAGGGTGGGTGATAAAAATGTGCCCTGAATTTCATCCCCAGAATAATATCTCAAAAGACAATGGGGAATCCTATATTTCCTTTATAAGTTTAAATCCTAGATAATACTACCTTTTAATCTATTTATCCACAAATATAAGGTAGTCTTCTGCATCACTTTGTTCCCTTAATTACATTTTTAAACTCATTTTTATTTTTTTTCCTCTCTATATCGTCTTGTTTTTGCTTTCTTCTCCTCCTTAACATTGAAGGTCTGTTTTTTTTCCTGCTTGGTACAAAACCTACAAGAAAAAGTCTTGCCTGGGATTAAAGCTCAGGTCAAAATCAGGGCACAGAGATGATGGGGCCTGACACTCTCACCCTCAAATGCACCAAAAGTATAATATATTACCATTTCTTTTTGCACAGACACACTAAAAAAGAAGAAATTTTACATATAGAAACAAGCTCTTATCTACTAAGGACAAGAATTCATACATTTTACAATACAGGGGCACTTTCTACCTTAACATATGTCATGTGCTCCCAATTTAGACTCTATATGATTAGACAGCGACTGTCCAACCCCGAACCCTAGATCTTAGATATAAATCCGACACAGTTCTCTGCAACAGCTCCAGGAACCAAACTACCTCTGGGACATTCTTAATACTGCTCTGACACCAACGAGTGCCAGTTTCGATAAGATATCCTGACAATGAGAAAATGTCAACAATTTGGTCTAAGAGAAGGTTGTCTTACCTCACTACCTAAAGATAAGATGAAATCATAAGCCTATTCATGTTTCTCTACTCTTCTATCTCCTAAACCTTTCCTGTGTGGGCCAAGAAGGACCCAGCACAATTGTTGTCCAGAAGAGCACGGCTGCTCCCCTTTGCGTCACGGTCACGTACTCTTTCTAACTAAAGAACCTTACCATAACATGCAGAAAATAATCACACTACAAGCATGACAATGCAGAAACCTCTCAGGCAAAAACCATGCACAGAGAATTAAGATGATAGCTCTGATGACCCAAAAAAATACAAACCACCTGATTAATCTCTCAAGTAAGGAGTTTAGAATAAAAATATGGAAGATCCTCATGGAAATAAAAGAAAACATAACTCTAGCTGAACCGAACACAAAGGCAGAAATCAGAAAACTTCCAACTGAAATAACAGATCAGAAAAACATGGTAGCTGAACTGAAAAACTCAATAGACAGCCTCTCCAGCAGGGTAAACAGCATCCAAGGAGAGAATCAGTGAACTGGAAAATCAAATGCAGAACAATGCCATACACCAAAAGAGATGGGAAAAGAACCTTAAGGCAAAGAATCAGACAATGGAAAAAAGTACTCAAAGAATGTGAACAGATGAAAATAGAGGTCTTTGATAAATTCAACAGAAACAACATAAGAATCATAAGAATCCTGGGACCCAGGAAGAAGATACCCAGGAAGAATCAATTGTTAAAGACATCATCATAGAGAAACTCCCAGAGGTAAAGACTGCATGCAATCAATCCAGCATGCCCGAAGAGTACCAGGTAGAAGAGACCTGAAGAAAAACATCTGAAGACACATCCTAGTTACAATGACAAATTCTACAGATAGAGATAGAATACTGAAAGCAGCAAGATCAAAAAGGGAAATTACATTTAAAGGAGCATTCATAAATTTAGAGCAGACATGACACAAGAAACTGTCAGGCCAGCAGACAGTGGTGGGATATTGTGACAAGACTGAATAAAATGGAGGCTTCACCTAGAAAACTGCACCCAGCTCGACTCATGTTCGGTTTTGAAGGAAAGATATATAGCTTCATGGTTAAGTGACAGCTCAAAAAACTTTGCAGATGTAAAACCAGTCTTAAAGGAAAAACAGAAAGTTCTACTTTAATACAAGATGAACCAACAGACATGCCAAAATTATACACAAAGATAACATTAAATCCCATGACAATCATCTCACTCAATGTCAAATTGACTAAATGCACCAGTTAAGAGAGACAGAGTGGCTATATGGATCAAAAAAGATTAATCCAACCTTCTTCTGCTCACAAAAAACACACCTGAATAGTCAGAATAAACAAAGACTCAAAAATCAAAGGCTGGAGAAAAATCATCCAAGCAAACAACACACTTGAAAAAATCTGGGGTGGCCATATTAATATCAGACGACACAAACCTTAGACTCAGAAAAGTTGTAAGGGACAAAAATGGACACTTCGTACAAATCAAGGGATATGTGTAACAGTAAGAAATCACACTACTAAACATATACACAGCTAATGAGAGACCAGCAAAATATCTAATACAATTAATGACAAATTTGAAAGAGGACATCAATAATAATGCAATAATTGTGGGAGACCTCAACACGGCCCTTCACTTGATAGGTCAAGCAGACTGACACCCAATAAAAATATTCTAGCCCTGACAAGATAAATGGGAGAAAGAGGCCTAGTAGATATGTAGAAAACTCCATCCCCAGAAACCTAGATATACATTCTTCTTCAATGTACATGGGTCATTCTACAGGATAGACCATATGCTGGCACATAAAACATACCTCCATAAAAATCAAGAGATAGACATTTTGCAGGCTACATTCACTGACCACAAGGTTCTGAAATTAGATGTGAACTACAAAGGAACACAGAAGAAAAACTTTAACAATTGGAAATTAAACAGCCTGCTACTGAATAACTAGTGAGTCCAAGATGAACTTAAATAAATAATCAAAACTTTTCTGGAAATAAATGACAATGAAGACACAAACTATCAGAATCTAGGGACTCAGCAAAAGCAGTACTGAGAGGAAAATTTATAGCTTTGCAAACACATCAGGAAGGAAGAAGGGGCATACTCAATAGCATAATGATGCAGCACATAAAATTATAAAATGATCTACAACAGGAACCAAAAACAAGGAGATAGAAGGAAATAACAAATCTCAGAGCAGAAATCAATAAAGTGGAAACCCAAAAAACAATTTGAAAGATTTTTTCTTTAAAATATATATACAAGATTGATAGAGTATTGGCAAAACTCACAAAGAAAGAGAGAGAGAGAGAGAAAAACTTGACAACCCTTACTAGAAGTAAAAACGGGGAAATCATTACCGATATTGCAGATTTAAAGGTTAATCAAAGTCGACTTTGAGAAACTCTATGCCACCAAATATGAGAACTTGGAAGATATAGATAAATTTTGGATTCTTACAATCATCCATGTTTGAATAAGGAAGATGTAGCACATATAAATACCCCATAACCATTGAAGAAATTAAAACGCCAATGAAATGTCTTCCTCAAAACAAAATCCCAGGCCCAGATGGGTTCACCAATAAATTCTTTCAAACCTTTCAAGAGAGAACTACTACCGATCCTGGCCAAGCTCTTTCATGAAATTGAAAAAAACAGGAATACTTCCAATAGCTTTTATGAAGCCAACATCACCTTGATACCAAAACCAGACAAAGCTGCTGCAATAAAAGAAAATTGCAGAACAATATCCCTGATAAACAAAGATGCAAAGATCTTCAACAGAATCCTGGCAACTAGGATCCAATGCCTCATCAAGAAGATAATTTACTATGATCAAGTAGATTTCATCCCATGAATGAAAGTATGATTTTACATCCCTAAATCTATCAACATAATACACAACATCAACAACAACAAAAATAAAAATCACATGGTCATATCAATAGACGCAGAGTAAGCATTTGATAAGGTCCAATACCTATTTTATTATTTTTATTTTTTTATTATGAGAACAAAGATGTAAAGAAAGAGGACAAGGTAGAATTACAGTGGGAAGACAATACCCATAAACAGAATTTTCAGAAGAAATTACCTTGCTGACACCTTAATTTTGAACTTTCAGCAAAAGAACTTTAAGAAAAATAAAATAGAACCCATGCACAATTATGAAGCAACATCACCTTTATACCAAAACCAGACAAAGCTGCTGCAATAAAAGAAATTTACAGAATATCCCTGTTAATCCCAGATCCCTCAAGTATCCAGATTGTAGTACATCATAACATTTCTTAGCAGTACACAAAGCAATCTAAAGTCGCAAAATTTATGTAACTCCTTTAACTTTGAAGGCATAGTATTTTTTACAGATCCGTGCACATGCATATTAGTTTAAGTTAACCTCAAAAGTCTAAGTGTTTTTTTTTTTTTTTTTAAGGAGTAGAGTCAAAGGAGCACAGCAAAAACGGTGTTAGACTCGGAATTGTTGTTTTCATAGGCCCAGAAAAATATGGGGGACATGGAAAGGAAAAGCCTTGGCCTAATAAAAGGAGTCCCTACCCATGAAGTTTTCTGACATAAAACCAACTCTAGGCTCCAGGCATACAAGGTTGTCCAACCCAAGTCTATGTTTGTAGTGCTTTTATTTTTTATTTTTCACAAGTTGCTGTTGTTGATGTCAGGTTTCTGTAGTTATAGATCCTGAAATTTGCATATCCGTCATCAAAGTCAGGATAATGTGGAGCGTCCTCTAGTTTCACATCACAATTAGAGGGCAATGCAGAGAGCCCTGTCCTGAACGTAGGTCTTTGTTAAGTCTTCTCAGTGTTAAGGAAGTCGCTTTTGAGTAGGGCGAAGTCAGAGCAGTGGTAGGGTCTTTTCTGGTAGAGGATTGCTTCCAGGTGATGTTATAGACAACCTTGGTTGTTTTGTAGATGGCTTCCCTGATTCAGGTGTGAATGTAGAATGCCCATTTTTTGAGGCTTGAGCCAGGTCATTATGTCAATGTTCATGTAAGTTCTCATTGCATTACAAGATTTGTATTTTCCTATCTCTATTAGATAAAAAATTGTATGTATAGTAAGAGAGGATATGTGAAAATGGAAGCACATACCCTGATCATGGATTGGCAGGATTAACATAATTAAAATGGCAGTACTCCTCAAAGCATTGTACAGATTTAATGGGATCTCTCTAAAGATACCCATGGCATTATTTAAAGAAGTGGATCAAACACTTCTAAAATTGATTTGGAACAATAAACACCCTCAGATAACTAAAGCAATCCTTGGGAAAAAATATGGGGGGCATTACTTTCCCCAACTTTAAACTGAATTACAAAGCAATAGTCATCAAATTAGCATAGTATTGGAATAAAGACAGACCCTCAGATCAGTGGAATAGGCTTGAGTAGTCAGAGAATATTCCCCAGACATACAATCACCTAATTTTTGATAAAGGAACAAGAAATCCTAAATGAATCAGGGAAAGCCTCTTCTACAAGTAGTGTTGGCACAACTGGTTAGCCACTTTCAAAAAAACAAACTCATACCTCCTGCTAACACCATGTATAAAGGTAAACTCCGAATGGGTTAAATACCTTGATATCAGAGCTGAAACCATAGAGAATATAGAACAACACGTAGGTAAACACTCCAGTACATTGAGACTAAAGGTATCTTTAAGAAGGAAATAGCATTCTCCAAACAAGTGGAAGCAGAGATAAACAGATGGGAACATATTGAGTTGAGAAGCTTTTGCACCTCAAAGGAAATAGTGCCCAAAATACAAGAACCACTCACCTAGTGGGAGAAACTATTCACCCAATACCCATCAGATAAGGGGCTAATATCTAAGATATAAAAGGCACTGATAGAACTTTACAAGAAAAAACATTTAATACCATTAAAATGGGGAGAAAAAATGAACAGACATTTTGATAAAGAAGAAATACAAATGGACAAATGGCACATAAAAATGCTCAACATCACTTATCATCATGGAGGTGCAAGTCAAAACAACTATAAAGTACCATCTCATGCCACAGAGATTGGCACACATCACAAAGAATGGCAATAAGCAGTGATAGCGGGGATGTGGAGACAAAGAAACTCTTATTTGCTGCTGGTGGGAATGCTGTCTATTCAATTCTTTATGAAAAGCGATATGGAGATTCCTCCAAAAGCTGGAAATTAAACTCCCATACGATCCAGCTATACCACTCCTAGGGGTATACCCTTGGAATATCCACAAAAAAATACAAAAATCCCTTCCACACATCTATATTCATTGCAGCACTATTTACAATACCAGACTCTGGAAACAATGATGATGTCCTTCAACAGATGAATGGCTAAAGATACTATGGTACATATACACAATGGAATATTATGCAGCTGTCAGAACATATAAAGTCATGAAATTTTCCTATACATGGATGTACATGGAATCCATCATGCTAAGTGAAATATGTCAGAGGGGGAGTTATAGATGCAGAATAGTCTCCCTTATCTATGGCTTTTAATAAAAATAAAAGATATTTTTGCAATAATCCTCAGAGACTAAATGATGAGGGCTGGAAGGTCACAAAGAGTGGTGAGTGCATTAAGGAAATAACTACACTGAGAACTATCATAACAATATGAATTAATGAGGGAAGTAGAATGCCTGTCTAGAGTACAGTTGGGGGTGAAGTGGGGAGGAGGGAGATTTGGGACATCTGGGATGGGAATGTTGCATTGTTGAAGGTGGGTGTTTTTTGTATGCCTGAAACCCAACAACAATTATATTTGTCATCAAAGTGATTAAATAAATATATTAATAAAAAAGATGTTATCAGAAGACACATTATCCTTTGATTTGTACAAAAGCCAAGATCACTATCTACAGAAGACTGACTGTGACAACCATGACTGGGCAGAACCTATCTTGGGACCAATAAAAAATAGCCTAGGGGCCGGGCGGTGGCGCAAAGAGGTAAGGTGCCTGCCTTGCCTGCGCTAGCCTTGGACGGACAGCGGTTCGATCCCCCGGTGTCCCATATGGTCCCCCAAGCCAGGAGCGACTTCTGAGCGCATAGCCAGGAGTAACCCCTGAGCGTTACCGGGTGTGGCCCAAAAACCAAAAAAAAAAAAAAAAATAGCCTAGTCTAGGCTTTGGTGGGCGACCTGTACAGCAATCAAGATCTCTAATTCCAGAGGCCTGACTGAGACAACTGCAACTGAGCAGAACTTCTGGAAACATAATGAACGACTTTATCCTAGACTTCACCCTAGGATCGGTGCAAAAACCAAGACCACCGACTACAGAAGACTGATTAAAACAATAATGATGGAACAGAACTTCTAGAACCATAAAGAAATACTCTATCATAGGCTCCATCCTATGTCCTGTGTAAATACCTAGATCTCTAGTTACAGAGGCCTGATTTTATAATCCATGACTGAGCAAAACGTTTCCAGACATCACAAAAGGACCTAGGGAAGATAATAAGAGCATGCACGGAGTCTGTAATTATTTCCATGACAGTATGCTTCAAGGGTGGTGAAACCCTGTATCTCTAAGGCCAAGGGAATTACTTTTCTAATCTCCCCAATATTTACTGTGCCTGTGCAAAGAAAAAGCACAATTTTTTTGTTATTGCTGTTTTTTGTTTGTGCTTTTTTGTTTTTATCTCAGCACTATGGTTATTGTTTGGTTGTCTTTGTTGCTATGGTACTTATTGTTGTGGTGCTTTTTATTTTTTGTTTGTTTGATATTTTTTATTCTTGTTATGTTTTTTCCTTTTTCCCTTTTTCTCTTAAATTGATATTTATAGCCTCTAGAGAACTCCTTATATTTTATTTGCTTGTTTAATTTTTTCTTTTCTTCTAACAGAACCACGTAACTTGAACCATATTGTTCTGCCTCAGAAATTGAGGGAGAAATAATGGAGGGTACCATGACCAAACAGTCTTTTGAACATCGAGTAGAAATGAAAAATGATCAGACTTAAATACCAAATCCAAAGCCAAGACAACAGAATAGATACCCAATTTACAAGCTAGACAAGGAGGAAACCACTTAGACCCAGGGGGGAAAAAGGGGTGAGATGGAATGCATGCTGGTTACAGGGCTGGAGGGAGGACAACATTGGTGGTGGGAATGCCCCTGATTCAATGTCACTAAGAACCTTTTATTACTGTGAAAGATTTGTGATCCACTGTGGTCAAAATAAAAATTAATTAAAAAATAAAAGATTTGAGATAGTAGTAACTATGTGACCAATGTGTTCAAATAAAAAGGGCTACAGAGAACCCTGATTATACTTATCAATTATTTAAACAGAGTTTTTCTTTTTATAGCACTGAATATTCTCTGGACTCTCCCATGGGATTAACAAGTTATTTTCTATTGTACCTAAGATTTAGACTATTGGGTACTCAACTTTATTTGGGATAGTAGTACTGACCCATCTAATAGTGAAGACTTTTATTTTTCATCTATTCAGTCTGAACTATGGTGTAGTGAAAAACCAAAGTTCATCTTCTCTAGGTTTGACAAATTTATCAAGATAGAAGTTAGTCTGCTCTTCCCTTTCTGAGTTCCCTTGCTCAATTTTTGATTTGTTGAGTATTTTATACATTTTTACATAATCAACAGATTTAAATATTTCTTATATATTTTCACCAAATCACTGAGATTTTGGCTAATGTACTGTCAGAGTAAAGGGGAAAATCACACACCACACTAGATTTTACTTAAAATAAATTAAAATTCAAAATTATTTTAGATGAATTAGTAAAATATAATTTTAATAGCATGAAATGTGTAAGTATAATGATTTATATTTATCCTCAAGTTATTCTCTTGCACTAAATTTTGATATTTTTGTTTCTGTTTCCATGCCTGCTAGCTGTTTCTTGCCAAACCCATATTGCTGACTACTGTAACTATTTACAATTAGATTTAGAACCCTGGCCTCATAGTTTTTTCCAACTAAAATAATTCAAGTTCCTGTGGCAGCCAAGTTATTTAACCCATCTTTTAAGAGGTGGGGAGCTTTAATCACTTTACCTAAAATATAAAAAAGTTCCAAATTAATAAATAAATACATGCGATGTGTATAATTACATTTATTCAGTGAATAAATATGTTAGAACAAAATTAGCTTTTTAGAGCAAAAATGAAAAACAAGACTCATCCTAGCTTTTATCATTCATTTATTTAATAAATCAGTGTTTGTATCTTATATGTATTATGTACTTTTATATTTATACATAAACTAAATATTTAAAAATAATGTATGTATTTTAATATATTTGGAATTTGGGGGGGTCACTTTGGCAGTTCCTGGATTTTCCTCTTGAACTTGTACTTAGGGGTTGCTCTCGACTATATTTTGGGAACCACACAGTAATGGAAATCAAAGCTGGTATTCCCACATGCTAAGTATTCACACAAATCCATCATGATTCCTATTTAATAATCTCTTATAATCATTGATCTATAGATTTAAGCATGAGGATAGGTCTCTTAAAGAAAGCTAAATAATTTAAGTGTGCCTTCTGAAATGTATGCTTTCTTATGTATGCTTTCTTATCTCTTTTGAAAAAATGTAATTCATAAATTAAAGTTGCAGTTTTCTATCTTGAATTTCTCATGACAGCAACATTCCTTGTGTTGCTCAATACATTTTTCTTAAAAATATACTTCTGCTTTATTATATTTTAATTCTTTAGTATACCTATTTCCTTTAAGAGATGTGTTAAATATTCTTTGAGAGATGTGTTAGATATTCTAAAGACAATGTTTCATAGATGAGAGATTGATTTAAAATCCACCCAGAGTAAAGAAGCTTTACATATATATACATATATGTGTATATATATATATATATGTCTGTAGCAACTTCTTAAAAAAGCATTACTAATCTTTATAGAGCAAAAGAAATAATTTCCTTTTTGTATTACATCTTCACACTGGGTTTTTAAACTGTCAACACTTGAAGGCTAAACTCGGGCATTTACATAGCTGGTCTTTAATAAATAAATGTATGGAGCACTTCTAAATATTTTTATAATACAATGAATATATTTTAATTTCTAAAGACAAATATAGGACATATTAATGTTCTTGCTTCTCTTTGATTTCCCCTAGTCTGATAATTAGTGTACATAGAAAATAAAATAGCTGCAGATACTTATCAGAAATACAGAAGGTGACGCCGGCGAGGTGGCTCTAGAGGTAAGGTGTCTGCCTTGGAAGTGCTAGCCAAGGAAGGATCACGGTTTGATCCCCTGGCGTCCCATATGGTCCCCCAAGCCAGGGGCGATTTCTGAGCACTTACCCGGAGTAATCCCTGAGCATAAAACAGGTGTGGCCCCAAGAACCAAAGAAACACAAAACAAAACAAAAGAAGAAATACAGAAGGTATTAAAATGATTGTAATTATATTTCTTCCATTTATATAAAGCAGACACATTATTACTCTATTATAATGCATTAACCTGAGGCAATATAAAAAGTACTATTGTCAAGGTTTTTTTTTTTTTTTGTCAAACATTTCCTAAATCTTACTTTAAGTTTATTCATATCATTTGGAATTCCTAGAATTTTATTTCTATCAGGAAACTTTCATAAGCTGAATACTAAAAATGGAGCAATTTATGAAATGAAATAATAGAGCAAAGCATGCAACAGTATCTGAATTTCACCTTCCACATGAGGAAATAGAAATGGCAAATAAAAATGATCAGAGCATGCTTTTAATGTGAGTTTCAGATGAAGACATAATCAAAGTTTCTGATTCTGATTAGAAACAATAAAATTTTGAAAGGAAAATTAATTTTCTTAACAGGACATAAAGTTTGGCTAACAGTGATAAAATATATTTTAAAATTCCATTGTTATATGTTAATGCTGATGTTACAGACAAGTTTATTTGGAACACTGGATAATATAATCTGTGAACTTTAAAATTAACGAAAATTCTGGGGCTGGAGAGAGAGCATGGAGGTAGGGCATTTGCCTTCCATGCAAAAGGACAGTGGTTCGAATCCTGGAATACTATATGGTCTCCCGAGCCTGCCAGGAGCAATATCTGAGCATAGAGCCAGGAATAACCCCTGAGTGTTGCCGGGTGTGACCCAAAAACCAAAAACCAAAAAAAAAAAAAAAAAAAAGAAAAGAAAAGAAAAAAGAAAAACCCAAATATTAACAAAAATTTAAATTTCAAATTCAAAAGTAACATCAGGGTCAGATAGTAAAAAGTGTATGTTATTGTTTTGCCTATGGCAGATCTGAGTTTATCTCTAGAGCCACATAGCACTGGCAAGCATGACTTCTGAGCATAGTATTAAACTTAAACACTCAGCATTTCCAGATATGGCCTGAGTAAGTCAAAACAAATAAACCCCAAAAAACTTGATTTGAACTATCAGACTCCCATGTACATGACACAAGATTTAGATGTTTATTATATATTTCCTGTCTCTTTTCCTAATATCATACCCAATTGTCAAACAGATGTCCTAAAAAACTACAATCCATGCTAAATTAGTGACCTCTTTACTCATTCCCTACCTCTAGTTTTACTTCATGAGCTTAAGTGTGAAATGAACTGGGTTATGAGGAGGCAGTTAACAAATATGAATAGATGGAAATAGAAAGAAATTGGAAGGAAGGGTAAAATATAGAAAAGGCAGGGAGAAAATAAAAGTGGAGAAGGATAAATGAAAAGATACAAGAAGGAAGGGAAAAAATGAGAGCAGGAGGGATGAAGTGAGCCAGAACAAGGCTAAGAAACTGAACATAGGAATGATAATGTCTAGATCACATTTTTAAATATAAATATTTATTTAAGCACCATGATTAGAATATGTTTGTAGTTGGTTTTCAACTATAAAATTTTCCTAATTTTTCAGCTTTTGTTACCTGTTACCTGTCTTATTATAATATACTCTGTATATTATACAGAAGTAGCCTATCTTTATTATCTCTTTCTTGTGTATGTATGTATGTATGTATGTATGTATGTATGTTTGTTTGTTTGTATGTATGTATGTATGTATGTATGTATGTATGTATGTATGTGTGATTTGCTTACCTCACTGGGATTTCTGTAGCTCTGGCTTTATCAACAAAAATTTAAAAAATATTAGTTTTACCCAAAAATGATAACGAAAATATTTTAATTTTTTACAACCTGGACCTTTTATAAAGCCCAAAAATCTAACAGTAAATATTCTTTTTTTTTAATTCTGTGCATTACCAATACTTTCAATGTTTTCTATAAGATAGCATAATCAGTCCTAAAATTTATTTCCTAAATTTTTGCTTACTAACCATAATCAATCTGAGTTTCTTTCTTAGTCATTTAATCTATGAGCAAGGCTATATCATTTACTTCTTGAAGGATTTTTTTTTTACTAACTCAAGAGAAACCTCATCTATTTTTGTGAACAATCCTAAACAAGAGGCTTTACTATTATTTTTGATTCCATTGATTCCATCAGATTTTTTTTTAACCAAAGACAACTCATAATACTAGAGAAAACAGAATAAGATCAGAGAATGTAATCAATATGTAAAGGTGAGGACACAGACTGATTCAACAGCATATAATGCAGTGGGCCTTTGTTTCCATAGCTGACCAGGGTTTAATTATTGGCTTAGCCTCTAAGCCTCACCAAGAGTGATCCCTGAGTGCTCGCTTCGGCAGCACATGTACTAAAATTGGAACGATACAGAGATTACCATGCCCCTGCACAAGGATGACACACAAATTCATGAAGTGTTCCATATTTAAAAAAAAAAAGTGATCCCTGAGCATAGATAGGCATAATCCCTGAACATTGTAGGTGTGCTCCCACAACCCAGCAACAAAACAAAACAATAGCAACTAAAAAATTCTCACAATAGTTCTCAATGAATATAGATTATTTTGAGTTAAGAGCAAGTAGGTTCCTTGAGGCTTTTGAACAGGTTTTCTACTGCCTTTGTCTTTACCCTTTCCCTTAAACAAGGGAGAGTTATTTATTCCCTAATATTTTGGCCTTTTCCAAAAAATGCAATATGAGAGAGAGGGAAACCTTCCCAACGTAAGACTTCCCTAAGCATGATTTCTCTTAGAATATCATTGTTACTTGTATTGTCTCCTGGTCTCTTAAAAATCTCTCCATCTTCTCTTCTTGGCACCCCAGTTCCTCAGCCAAGGATTTATATTACTTCTCTTTTTTGAAGCATTTGGAATTTATAAATTCACTTCAGTTTACCTGTACATGCTATGAAATTAATTTTTCCTTTGCTAACATACCTGATATCATTTTATTTTTCTAGTTTTAAGGAGAAAACAGAGGGATAAAGGACTTTCACTGTGTCCTAATAGTGTTAGTATAATGGTTGAAATATTTGTTATAAATTTAAAATAGTTTGCGTCAAAATCAGAAAATATAAAGACATCTGTTATAGACACCCTCTCCTTTTTAGCATATATCTATATCTATATCTATATCTATATTTATATCTATATCTATATATATAACCTATTAGAGGGGAGACCCTAAAGCTATAGACAGCCACAACAAGCATGTAAAAACTTGTAAAGTGAGAATAAGCCATTGTCAAACACTCTTTTTAAAGAAGGGGCTAGCACAGGATATTCTCACTAAGATACCAAGATGGGCTCAAGATGTGGGCTAGTGCCCCTCTGGAACACCAAGGGGAGGATGTTCTCAACAATATGGCTGGAGATTGCAAAAATAATTTAAAGAGTAAGAGGTTAAGGTAAAAAATACCACAAAAACCAATAGAATAGATTATTAGAATAGAGTTCAGGTGGATTTTCAGTGGTTACATCTGCTTCTGCTCAGGGATCATCCTGGTATGGCTAAAAGAACCATGTCTAGTGGAAAGGTTCAAACAAAGGTTCAATGTGTGCAGAAAAATGCCTTAACCCACTCAGGCTGCATAATTCTGATTCTTCTTGTACCAGATCCACAGTCTGACTTTTTCCAATGTCATATATTTGGAATAAAATTGTACACAGTCTTTTCAGATTGTTTGCCTACCCTTAATTAACCTGTATTTAAAGTTTCTCCATGCCTTTTCATAGCATAAAACAAGTTAAGTCCAAACAATACTTTATTGTCTTCATGCATCAGAGTCTGTCTTTTCACTCGCTGATCTTTTTTTCTGAATTTTGGTCCACAGCTTATGATACTCATGGGCTACATCTGGTTTTATACTCCACAATTATTCCTGGTTGGCTAAGGGGACCATACGAGATGTAGAGAAACACACTGGGATCTGCCACATGAAAGGCAAATGCCGTACAGGCTGGACTGTCACTTCGGCCCTTTCACAGAGCAGTATAATTGCCTCCAAGTTTAAACTTTATTTGTATTAAGCTGATATAAATATCTGTGTGCATATCTTTGTGTAAACATAATTTAAATACCATTGGTAAGAACAAATAGTATGAACATTTCGAGCCTAGTCAGAAACTTACAATATATTTTCTGTAGTGGATGATTTGCTTATTTTTTCCCTCCCAGCAGTGGTGTATAACAGGGTTTGTTGTCAGTGTTTTAAACTTTGACCATTTAATCATTCTAATGGATATATAATGGTATCTGTTTTAATGTATATATTTCTGATTCTATAAGATATGGAGAAAACAATAATTAAAAATGTTTCATAAATACTGTTTTTATTCTTCTTAATTGATTAATTACAACATTTTATGTTCATGGACAGTGGCTTTTGTATTATTTCTAAGAGGTCACAAACCAGAATGTATTTTATTTTACTAAATAGACAACTTATAGACTTTATTTATATATATCTTTGAACTATATTTTCTGAAGAGTGTCAGATCTTGGTCCACATTTTTTGTTTATGAATTTTTACTTGTGACAGACATTTGTTGAAGAGGCTGTTTTGTTCCATTGCATTGCTTTGCTCCTTTGTAAAAAAAATAGTTGATTGGAGCTAGAGAGAAAGTATAGAGGGTATGATGCTAGTCTTGTGTGTGTGGCTGACTTGAGTTTAAACCCTTCAATTTATATTCCAAAGAAAAGTCAGAAATGATACCTGCGTGCAGAAACCTGAGCCTCACTGAGTATGAATCAAAACCAAAAATAAAAATAAATTAATTGCATTTAGATAGGACTTTGTTTGTTTCATTATCTCTTTATTTTTCCACAATCATCACTCTATTTGATTATATAGAGTATTAACAAGTATTAACAATTGAAATTGTCTTATTTCAAGTCTCCAACTTTTGGTTTATGACTATTATATTGATAAATCTGGATGTTTTGCCTTTTTATACAAAGCATAGGACAAGTTTGTTCATTTATTCATTAACTTACTGGGAATTTTAATGATATTGCATATAATTTATGAATCAGGTTGGGAAGAAATGGCATCTTATAAAATTATCATTTTATGAAATATTTAATGAAAAGAAAATTATAACATTATACAAGGCATTTTTCATTATTTGTTAAGCCACGTGCAAATATATAATTATTTTATAAAGTATACATTTTAAAATAAGGGACCAGAGTGGTGGCACAAGCAGTAAGGCATCTGCCTTACACATGTTAGCCTAGGATGGACTGAGGTCTGATCCCTGGCATTCCATATGGTTCCCCAAACCAGGAGCAATTTCTGAGCGCATAGCCAGAAATAACCCCTGACCGTCGCTGGGTGTGGCCAAAAACAAACAAAAAATTTAAAATAAGAAATTTAGAACTGGAGCTGGTGTGGTGGTGCTAGAGGTAAGGTGTCTGCCTTGCCAGCACTAGCCTAGGACGGACCGCAGGTCAATCCCCAGGCATCCCATATGGTCCCCCAAGCCAGGAGCAACTTCTGAGCACATAGCCAGGAGTAACCCCTGAGCATTACCAGGGGTGGCCCAAAAACCAAATAAAGAAATAAATAAAATAAAAGTTTAGAACTGATGAATTAACATACATTTATGTTAGTTTGGGGGAACACCCTATGTGTCAGGGCTTAAAGGGTGAAATTTAGAGAAAAAAGGGAAAAAAAGAAGACTAACAGACAGACAGAGAGACAGAAACACACAGAGAAAAAGCCATGGTGTGTCAACAAAAGGACAATTTTAAAATGAAAAAGAAAGCTAATTTTAAATGTTTCAGAAAAGACAGGTATTTTTTCAAATAAAACAAGCTGCTTTCTCTTAAGTCATTTTTGTTAATCTTCACTACTCTGATCACAGCATTTGTCTCATTTTTATCTGAGATGTTTAATATGATGATAATATAAAAGCGTTTAGATGTCTATTATTCATGAAATATTAATAAAAAGGTAATGTGATCATTCGATGAATATTTATTTGTTCTGGCTAGTAAGTATAATGGTAACAATTTTTACATTGCAATAAAGCGAAGAGAGAAAATGGTTGTGCTTTTATAGCCCCAAGTTTATTTTACTTGACTCAGAGACTTTCACATTATTGGATTTAAGAAACAATAACTGTGCTATCAGGTTGTCATTTTATTAAGGTAAAGCTTTTTTTTTTAATACAATGGAAGTTAAATGCAAACTTCAAAGTAGGAAATCTTAAACTTAAATGAGTTTATGTACTGAAAATTGTAGGAACTCAATTAGCTCCACAAAATAAAAAATATTTTTGAGCTTCTTTCACTAAAGTAGAAGCATATTACAAGAATTTTCTCTAGCATACTCTGTAATTAAGCAAAAACAAATTGTATTCCTCTTCAGAAAGGTTAAATTATATTTTATTTATGACAATGATTTTTCCTTTATTAAATTTTATTTATTTATTTATTTTATGACAATGATTTTTTGAGGCGGAAGGGCACACCTCGTGGCACTCAGGGGCTACTCCTGGCTATGCATTCAGAAATTGCCACTGGCAGGCTTGAGGAACCATATGAGAGGTAAAGGAAATGAACTTAGGTCCTTTCTGGTTTGGGCTGCATACAAAGCAAATGCCTTACTGCTGTGCTATTGTCCCTAGCCCCACACAACAATAATTTTGGAGACTTCTTATTGACTATAAAACATAGATACCAGGCTCTCAGTGTCTGGTAGTCTTTATTTGTGTGAGAAGTTGAGTCCAAAAAAAATAGTGATAGAAAATTTTTTTTGCTTCATAAAATAAAGAGGCCCAAAGGGTGTAGGCATAGAAGGACAAGTCACACAACAAAAAACAAGTTTAATATTTTAGTATGTCTGCCAATAAGGTCCCAGCCTGGCCAGGCAGAGTTATCTGTGAAGATGAGCCCCACCCAAGGTTATGAGGAAGATTATATAGGAAATGATATAGTGTTGGTTCCAGCTTTCTGATGATTATAAAATGACTGGTATTGTCTATGTGTACCTTCCTAACTGTTCCCATGTCCTTCCCTGATAGGCCAGCTACCTGCAATGGCCAGGTAGCTTGGGCAGGGTCTACCGAATTATGCTTGTGAAGAATAAACATGTGGTTTACATGATGTGGTCCCTTACAAATATGCGTCTCCTCCCTGCTCAGAAATTGAGAAGAAGCCTGCCATATGCCTTTACAAAATGATGTCCCTCCTTGTTCAGAATTCAGGTCCCAATAAGGGTAAAAGTATGAGATAATAAAGGCTTAAATAAGTGTTTATTTTTTTAATGTCAAGTATTAATGTTACCTAAAGTACTTATTAGGTGAAATAGTCTCATTCTATTTAACATAGAAAGTTTGGTAAAGTGAGCATAATAATACTGAAGCAGTAATATATTAACATGGTAGCCAAATATTTTATTTATTTTTTATTTTTTATATATATTTTATTTAAACACCATGATCATACATGATTGTGTTTGGGTTTCAGTCATGTAAAGAACACCACCCATCACCAGTGCAACATTCCCATCACCAATGTCCCAAATCTCCCTCCTCCCCACCCGACCCCTGCCTGTACTCTAGACAGGCTTTCCATTTCCCTCAAACATTCTCATTATTAGGACAGTTTCAAATGTAGTGATTTCTCTAACTAAACTCATCACTCTTTGTGGTGAGCATCCAGAGGTGAGCTCTAACTTCCAGCTCTTTTTGTGTGTGTGTGTCTGAAAATTATATTTCAAGAATGTCTTTCATTTTTCTTAAAACCCATAGATGAGTGAGGTCATTCTGCATTTCTCTCTCTCTCTCTCTCTGACTTATTTCACTCAGCATAATAGATTCCGTGTACATCCATGTATAGGAAAATTTTATGACTTCATCTCTCCTGACAGCTGCATAATATTTCATTGTGTATATGTACCACAGTTTCTTTAGCCATTCATCTGTTGAAGGGCATCTTTGGCTGTTTCAGAGTCTTGCTATGGTAAAAAAGTGGCTGCAATAAATATAGGTGTAAAGAAGGAGTTTTTGTTTTGTATTTTTGAGTTCCTAGGGTATGTTCCTAGGAGTGGTATAGCTGGATCATATGGGAGCTCGATTTCCAGTTCTTGGAGGAATCTCCATATTGCTTTCCATAAAGGTTGAACTAGACGGTATTCCCACCAGCAGTGGATAAGAGTTCCTTTCTCTCCACATCCCCGACAACACTGTTTATTCTTTTTGGTGTGTGCCATTATCTGTTGTGTGAGGTGGTACCTCATAGTTGTTTTGATTTGCATCTCCCTGATGATTAGTGTTGTGGAGCATTTTTTCATATGTCTTTTGGCCATTTGTATTTTTTTTTTGTCAAAGTGTCTGTCCATTTCTTCTCCCCATTTTTTGATGGGATTAGATGTTTTTTCTTGTAAATTTCTGTCAGTGCCTTGTATATTTTGGAGATTAGCCCCTTATCTGATGGGTATTGGGTGAATAGTTTCTCCCACTCAGTGGGTGGCTCTTGGTATTCTGGCGCTATTTCCTTGAGGTGCAGAAGCTTCTCAGCTTAATATATTCCCATCTGTTAATCTCTGCTTTCACTTGCTTGGAGAGTGCAGTTTCCTCCTTGAAGATGCCTGTAGTCTCAATGTCCTGGAGTTGTTTTGCCTATGTGTGTTCTATAATATCTATGGTTTTGGGTCTGATATAGAGGTCTTTAATCCATTTGGATTTTACCTTCATACATGATGTTAGCTGGGGGCCTAAGTTCAATTTTTTGCAAGTGGCTAGCCAGTTGTGCCAACACCACTTGTTGAAGAGGCTTTCTTTGCTCCATTTAGGATTTCTTGCTCCTTTATCAAAAATTAGGTGATTGTATGTTTGGGGGAACATTCTCTGAGTAGTCAAGCCTACTCCACTGATCTGAGGGCCTGTCCTTATTCCAAGCACCATGCTGTTTTGATAACTATTGCTTTGTAGTAAAGTTTAAAGTTGGGTAAAGTATTCCTCCCATATTTTTTCCCCAATGATTGCTTTAGCTATTCTATGGTGTTTATTGTTCCAAACAAATTTCAAAAGTGCCTGAAATACTTCTTTAAAGAATGTCATTAGTATATTTAGATGGATAGCATTAAATCTGTATAATGCCTTGGGGAGTATTGCCATTTTGATGATGTTAATCCTGCCAATCCATGAGCAGGGTATGTGTTTCCATTTCCGTGTGTTCTCTCTCATTTCATGGAGTAGAGTTTTATAGTTTTTTTTTGTATAGGTCCTTCACATTTTTAGTCAAGTTCATTTCAAGATATTTGAGTTTGTGTGGCACTATTGTGAATAGGGTTGTTTTCTTAATGTCCATTTCTTTCTTATTATTATATTGGTGCATAGAATTGCCATTGATTTTTGTGTGTTAATTTTGTAGCATGCCACCTTGCTATATGAGTTTATTGTTTCTATAAGCTTTTTGGAAGAGTCTTTAGGGTTTTCTAAGTAGAGTATCATGTCGTTGGCAAATAGTGAAAGCTTGACTTTTTCCTTTCCTATATGAATTCCCTTGATATCTTTTTCTTGCCTAATTGCTATAGCGAGTACTTTCATTGCTATGTTGAACAGGAGTGGTGAGGGAGGACAGCCTTGTTTTGTGCCAGAATTTAGAGGGAAGGCTTTTAGTTTTTCTCCATTGAGGATAATATTTGCCACTGGCTTGTGGTAGATGGCCTTAACTATATTGAGAAAGGTTCCTTCCATTTCCATCTTGCTGAGAGTTTTGATCAAGAATGGGTGTTGGACCTTATCAAATGCTTTCTCTGCATCTATTGATATGAACATGTGGTTTTTATTCTTCTTGTTGTTGATGTGGTGTATTATGTTGATAGATTTACGGATGTTAAACCATCCTTGCATTCCTGGAATGAAACCTACTTGTTTGTAGTGGTAGATCTTTTTAATGAGGCTCTGAATCCTATTTGCCAGGATTTTGTTGAGTATCTTTGCATCAGTATTTATCAGCGATATTGGTTTGTAATTTTCTTTTTCCGTAGCATTTCTGTCTGGCTTAGGTATCAAGGTGATGTTGGCTTCATAAAAGCTATTCGGAAGTGTTTCCGTTTGTTCAATTTCATGAAAGAGTCTTACCAGGATTGGTAGTAGTTCCTCTTGGAAAGTTTGAAAGAATTCATTAGTGAATCCATCTGGTCCTGGGCTTTTGTTTTTGGGCAGACATTTGATTACTATTTTAGTTTCATCAATAGTGATGGGGGTGTTTAGATATACTACATCCTCTTCCTTCTCCTTTTTCATTCCTAATATGAGTTATCAAGTTTCTCTCTCTCTTTCTTTGTTAGTTTTGCCAGTGTTTTATCAATCTTGTTTATTTTTTCAAAGAACCAAAATCTGCTTTAGTTAATTTTTTGGATTGTTTTTTTGCATTTTCACTTCCTTGATTTCTGCTCTCAGCTTTGTTATTTCCTCTGTCTCCCTATTTTTGGGTTCATTTGTTCAGCACTTTCTAGTTCTATTAGCTGTGTTATTAAGCTACTCAGGTAAACTTTTTTCCCTTCCTGAATGTGCTTGCAAAGCTATAAATTTTCCTCTCAGTACTGCTTTTGCTGTGTCCCATAAGTTCTGATAGTTTGTGTCTTTATTGTCATTTGTTTCCAGGAACCTTTTGATTTCCTCCTTGATTTCATCTGGGACCCACTGGTTATTGAGTATGAGGCTGTTTAACTTCCAGGTGTTAAAGTTTTTCTTCTGTGTCCCTTTGAAATTCACAAATAATTTCAGAGCCTTGTGGTCAGCGAAGGTAGTCTGCAAAATTTCTATCCTCTTAATATTATGGAGGTATGTTTTATGTGCCAGCATGTAGTATATCCTGGAGAATGTCCCATGTACATTGGAGAAGAATGTGTATACCAGGTTTTTGGGGATGGAGTGTCCTATATATATATATATATATATATATATATATATATATACACTAGGCCTCTTTCTTCCATTTCTCTCCTCAGGTCTAGTATATTCTTGTTGGGTTTCAGTCTGGTTGACCTATCCAGTGTTGACAAAGCCGTGTTGAGGTCCCCCACAATTATTGTGTTGTTATTGATATTATTTTTTAGATTTGTCAACAGTTGTATTAAATATTTTGCTGGCCCCTCATTCGGTGCATATATGTTTAGGAGAGTTATTTCTTCCTGCTCTACATACCCCTTGATTAATATAAAATGTCCATCTTTGTCTCTTACAACCTTCCTGAGTATAAAGTTTGCATTATCTGATATTAGTATGGCCACTACAGCTTTTTTATGGGTGTTGTTTGCTTGGATAATTTTTCTCCAGCCTTTTATTTTGGGTCTATGTTTGCTCTGACTATTCAGGTGCGTTTCTTGTAGGCAACAGAAGGTTGGATTGAGTTTTTTGATCCATTTCGCCACTCTGTGTCTCTTAACTGGTGCATTTAGTTCACTGACATTGAGAGAAAGAAGTTTCCTGGGATTTAATGCCATCTTTATATCAAAATTTGGTGTGTTTTTTGGTTAGTCTTGTCTTAAACTAGGTCTTTCAGTTTTTCTCTTTAGACTGGTTTTGTGTCTGTAAAGTTTCTGAGCTGTTTATTGTCTGCAAAACCATGTATTCTTCTGTCAAACTGGAAAGTGAGTTTTGCTGGGTACAGTATTCTAGGTGAAGCATTCATTTCATTCAGTCTTGTCACAATATCCCACCACTGCTTTCTGGCCTTGAGTTTTTCTGGTGACAAGTCTGCTGTAAATATCAAGGATGCTTGCTTGAATGTTATTTCCCCTTTTGATCTTGCTGTTTTCAGAAACCTGTCTCTGTCTGTGGGATTTGTCTTTGTGACTAGGATGTGTCTTCGGGTGGTTTTTCTGGGGTCTCTTTTGGTTGGTACTCTTCGAGCATGCAGGATTTGGGATTTGATCACATATATTCTTTAGCTCTGGAAGTTTCTCTTTAATGATGTTCTAGACCGTTGATTCTTCCTGAAAATTTTCTTCCTGTGTCTCTGGAACTCCAATGATTCTTAAGTTGTTTCTGTTGATCTTATCATAGACTTCTATCTTCATCTGTTCCCATTCTTTGACTAATTTTTCCATTGTCTGTTCATTTGCTTTAATATTTTTTCCCAATCTCTCCCGCTGTATGGATTGTTATTTATCTCATCTTCCACAGCACCAAGTCTATTCTCAGCTTCTGATACCCTGTCCCAGAGCTTATCCATTTTGTCGTTCACTTCGTTTACTGACTTTTTCAGTCCTGTTAGTTGACATGTTATTTCAGTTTGGAGTTTTGTGATTTCTGTCTTCATATGTTCTTGGTTCTTATTAGTGTTCTGTTCAACTCGATCCATGGTTTCTTTGAGTTCATTGAGCATCTTCCATATTGCTTGTCTAAAGTCCTTATCTGAGAGATTGATTAGTTGGTTGGTCATTATCTGGTCATCAGAATTGTCATTTTTTTTCTTTATGTCTGATGCTGGCCTGCGTTGTTTCCCCATTGTCACACTTGTATTGTGAGTTTTTCTACATGTTGTGGTGGTATTCATTGGCTAAATGATGCAGGCAGCCACACTCCTCCTGCTCCGCCCTTTCTGTATGGGTGAACTTGCCTTCAAGGGAGGGGAGTCCTCCGTGGATGAAGCCTCACACAGGATCAAATCTTAGGCCCGAGCACGCAGCATAGAAGACAGTCCAGAGAGAAATGCTGGGCTTCAGTGTTCCAGCACAGTTCTTTGTGTGATTTTTTCTTGTTGTTGCGATGGTGCTCTTCTGGACCCTCTTTTTGGCCCACTCCCAAGATGTTCATGCAAGAGGACAGTAGACAGACACACACAGGCAGCACTCACAATTTTTCACAGTTGGGCCTCACTGGGCAGGGTAGTTTTGTGGCCAAATATTTTAAAATAAAAATTCAAAGACACACTATTAAGCTATATTCCCTGTTGTTATATACCACAAGAATAAGAAAGGGGGATGAGGGGACCTGACTGTGTTCCAGGAAAGGCGGGTGAGTGAGCTGAGGAGAGTTGGACTGGAACCTGGCTGGATCTGAGGCGGGGCGGGTGATTGAGCTGAGAAGATGTGGACCAGAACTTCACTGGTCCCTGGCAGGGTGGGTGAGTGAACAGAATCCTGTCTGGGCTGCAGGCAGATCAGGTGAGTGAGCTGAGGAGATCTGACTAAAATATAGGTGGGTCCTAGGAGGTAAAAGAAGGGTGAGTGTGTGAGTGAGTGAGTGAGTGAGAGGGCCCAGATCGGTGTGGCACCAGCTCCCAGGTGGTGGAAGAGGGGCGAGTGAACAAGGCACAACTGAGCTTTCCACCATTGTGGCTAGGAGCTGAACTGCACTCTCTGGCAGGAAGAGGGGAAGGGTGCTTGACTCAAGCTCGACTGGAGGTCATGGGAGGAGCCAAAAACTTAGCGATCCCAGCTGACATACCCACCTAGAGTCTCACTTCAGAGAAGGGACCCATGCCATAGCTGGCAAAAGAGGGCTAAAATCTGAAGGCACTGCACTCAAAGCCAAACCAATAAATGCAAAGAAATATGGGTAAACTAAGGAATACACTAACAACTAGGGATACAGAGAGAAATCCTAACAGTTTCCAAGTCCACCAAAATGCACAGGCCCAACAGATGAGGACCTAAAACCGCCATAGCAAAAGAAATGCAACCTATGGTAAAAAAAAAAATAAAAAAGAATCACTAGCCACCAAATGCAAGAAATCCATAGATAACAAATCAACCAATTTAAAGAATAGTTACAGAACATGAGAGATTACAAACAAGTACAATTAAAAGAAATAAAAAACACCTTAGAAAGCCATAATAGCAGAATCACACAGTTGGAGAATAACATAAAATAATTTGGAAAAATATTGAAAATTATGAGGACAAAGAAGCCAACAAGGAAATTAAAGTTTGGGGCTGGTGAGGTAAGGTGTCTGCCTTGCCAAGGAAGGATCGTGGTTCAATCCCCCGGTATCCGATATAGTTCCCCCCAAGCCAGGGGCATCCTTCTGAGTGCTTAGCCAGGAGTAACCCCTGAGCATCAAACAGGTGTGGCTCCAAAAAAAAACAAAAATCAAAAATAAAGTTTATTATTTAATGAACAAAGACAAAAGAAATAATATACGAGTTGTAGGCATACCAGAAGGGGAGGAAATAGGGAATGGAAACAAATGAGAGGTCAGGGAATAATCTCAGAAAACTATGCCACCCTCTGGAAATAGGCTTTGGTGCAAATTCATGAAGTGAACAGAGTCTCTAATAAAATAGACCCTAATAAACCAACATCAAGACATACAGTAATCCAAATAGCAAAAAACAAAACATCCCAAAGATGGCAAAGACACCGCCAGAAAGAAAACTATAGACCAATCTCACTAATAAACATAGATGCAAAAATGCTCAACAAATCTTAACAAACTGAACACAGCACTGCATTAAAAAGATTACACACCATGAACAAGTGGATTTTATCCCAGGGATGCAAGAATGATTCAACGTAAGCAAATCAATCAACATCTTACACCACATCGACAATAAAAAAGACAAAAACACGTGATTATAAAAATTGATGCAGAGAAAGCATTCGACAAAATCTAATACCCATTCATGTTGAAAGTACTAAACAAAATAGGGCTGGAAAGAACCTTTCTAAAGATAGTTATAGCTATCTATGAAAAGCCCTCAGCTAACAGTATACTTAATGGTGGAAAATTGAAAGCATTTCCACTAAGGTCAGAAATATGCAAGGTTGTCCACTCTCTCCACTATTACTCAATATAGTTTTAGAAGTCCTAGAAAGAGCAATCAGACAAGAGAAGGTAATTAAAGGAATCCAGATAGGTTAGGAGGAACACAAACTATCTCTTTTTGCAGATATGATGATATACATAGAAAACTTTAAAGAATCCACAGTAAAATTACTAGAAACAATACAGCAAATTGGCTGGCTACAAAGTAAATACACAAAAGACAGAAGCATTCCATTATACAAATAACGAAGTTATTTGAGGAGAAAGAGATCAAGGTGACAATCCCATTTAAAATAGTATCAAACATATCAAGTACCTAGGAATCAACCTTACAAGGGAAGTGAAGGACCTATTCCAGGAAAACCTCAAAACACTTCAGAAAGAAATTGAAGAGGATCTAAGGAAATGGAAGAACATCCCATGCTCATGGGTAGGTAGAATCAACATAGTCAAAATGACTATCTTACCTAAACTGCTATATAGATTTAATGCAATCCTTATCTAAATTCAGACATCATTGTTTAAAAGACTTAGAACAATCAATCATAAAATTCATCTGGAACCACAAAAGATAGCCAAATACATACTGAAAAATAAGAAGCTGGGTGGCATTCTTTACCTAACCTGAAGCTATACTATAAAGCCATAATGATCAAAACAGCATGGTACTGGACAAAGACAGAGCCTCTGACCAATGTGTTAGAACAGAATTTCCAGAGTTCAACCCCAAAATATCCAGTCAACTAATATTTGACAAAAGAGCCAAGAACTTGAAATGGAACAAAGAAAGTCTCTTCAACAAATGGTGTTTGTCCCCAGGCAGGGGACATACCATGATCACGAAGGTGGTTTTCTCAGGGTGAGGCTTATCCATTGCACTCCAGTTGTGCTGACCCCTGTTATTTCCCCAAATGTGGGAAACTTGACTGCATAATTTTTGGTAGTGGGGACTGCTTTTGCGCTCTCCCCTGTAAAACAAACAAACAAAAACAAAACAAAACAAAATAAAAACAAATGGTGTTGTTACAACTGGAAGAGCATTAAAATTGAAAATTGATTCATGCCTTTCTCCTATACAAAAGTCAACTCAAAATGGATTAAAAACCTTAAAATAATACCCAAGTACATAACGTTTATTGAGAAAAAATAGGCAGAACAGGGGCCGGAGAGATAGCATGGAGGTAAGGCGTTTGCCTTTCATGCAGGAGGTCATCGGTTCAAATCCCGGTGTCCCATATGGTCCCCCGTGCCGGCCAGGAGCAATTTCTGAGCCTGGAGCCAGAAATAACCACTGAGCACTGCCGGGTGTGAACCAAAAACCACCAAAAAATAATAGGCAGAACACTCCAGACTTATATATCAAAAAAGTCTTTGAGGATAGAACACCAATGACAAGAAATTTAGCATCAAACTTTAACAAATAGGACTACATCAAACTAAGAAGTTTTTGCATGGTAAGAGAATCCCTACTTAATAGTAGAAGACAGTTAACAAAATTGGAAAAAATATTTGCATTCAACATGTCAGATAAAGGGCTGATATCTAGAATATATAAAGCACTCAGAAAGCTAAGCCTCCCCCCCAAAAAAACTAATAAGGCCATAAAAAATGGGGAGAAGAAATGTATAGACACCTCTTCAAGGAAGAATGAAAGATGGCCAAGAGACCCATAAAAGCATGCTCACTTTTATACATCATTAGAAAAACTCAAATCAAGACAACAATGAGGTACCACCTTACACCAGTGAGGATGGATCACATCAAAAATAACAGGAACAATCTCTGTTGACAGGGAAGTGGTATGAAAGAAATTTTCATCCACTGCTGGTGGGAATGATCCAACCGCTATGGAAAACAATCTGGAGAGTGCTCACTAAACTCAGAATTGAGCTGCCATATGACCAACGAATTGCTCTCCTGGGAATATATTCCCAAATTGGAATGGCATTCACCCCTAAGTATGTGTGAACCCCACTATTTATTCCAGCACTCAGTATAATAGCCAAGATTTGGAACCAACCTCGATGTCCAACAACAGATGATTGAACCATGATGTGGTATTTATACACAATGGAGTACTACATAGCAGTTAGAAATGATACAATTGTAAACTTTGCAGCAACATGGATGGAGCTACAAAATATTATGTTAAATGAAGTAAGCCAGAAGATGAAAGATAAACAGAATGATAGCACTATTTTGAAGATCCAGAATATACACCGTTTATACATGTAATACTCCATGAACAAATACAATGGTTTAACAGGGTAGAAACTCCAAACACTGTAATTATTAACATTTAATGGGGAATAGTGCCCAGAACAAGAGGAAGAGGAACAACACAAAGCCTCGACTACACACTGTACCATAAAGAAACCAGTAACAACAGAAACAACAGCATAAAGAAATCAGGTATGTAATCAACCTTTTACTACAAAGGCCTATAATAATGTCTTAGGGATCTTTTACTGGATCACAGGTAAAGAATATCATGGGAAATCAATGACTCCAGTGGAAGCATTTCATAAAAATATGTTTTAATGCCTTAATATCACTATATTTAAAACAACCTCTCAGCTTTTCTGTCCACGGGGGCTCTTGGATACAAAGAGCAGACAACCTAAGTTGACATCTCAGTGCCCAATTACACTAGATACCATATTCAGTTTGCGTTATGAAAATGTCTTGATAAAACACTTTAAAATACCCTTTATCTCTGGGTTATGGCCTCTATTAGTACCTGAAGAATGTGACCAGCCAGATCACTGAAGTAGTCAACCACAGTTGACTACCTACAGATTTATATTATAGGACCTACTCATCGAACACAGTTAGGCAAATTAACATCTCCTTTCTCTTTTCTTCTCTCTTCACTCTACTTCTTTCTTTCTCCCTTTTCTTCTTCTACCTTCTCTTCTCATCATCAACTCAATCTTTGTCAAACTAAAACCACACTGTTATTTTCTCTTTAGGAAAGAAAATTCCATACATAAGGTACAGCTGACAATACTACATAGGGTAACCACCTACATAGACAGACCTCACTAACACATTGTTTAGTACTAATGTTGTGAAACTTATGTGTATCTTAAATAGCTGCAGTCATCAACTAAATCTGAAACCCTCATTCAGGAAGGCCCAACCAATCACTAACAAAATCCCTAGAAATTCCAACTTTGACACACTGGTCCAATCTCTCTGAGTTTATTTATTAGTTTCTTTACCTTACTTTTACTATATTTACCTATTTTTATGTTCTCTTATTTCTTGCTCTCCCCTCTTCTTTTTCTTAAGCTATACCTTCACTAAATATTGTATGTTTCTATGTGGGCATGAGTACATAGAGAGACATGTGTTGCAAGCTGGAAAAAAGGTGGAGGGATGACAACATTGGTGGTGAAAATGCCCCTGATTCAATGTCGCTATGTACCTAAAATATTACTGTGAATGATTAGTAATTCACTTTGGTCAATATAAAAATTAAAAAAAAGTATGTATCATTGTTTCCTAAAATTTTTTATGGAATATTAATTCTTTTTATTATTGTATAGATCTCAATATACAATTTTCTGTATTATTAATAGATATTAATAATTATTTATTATCAATAAATAATTGATATCAATAATTATTGATAATAAATATCAATAATTATTGATAATAAATAATCATTAATAGTTAATAATTATTAATGAGTAACAACAATTTGGCAATATAAAGTAATAGACATTTATTTTTTCACTTTACTTGGGATTCAAATTTGAATTCAAAGTGTAGGTAGATCTATCTTCATTCTAAAAACTTTGGGAACAGTCTGTAACCTCTATTTTCAACAATCTGATCACCTCTATTTTGGCACAGATCTTCATGGCTCCAAATGTAATTCTGTTTTTACATGACCTTATTCTCCATGTCTTACTCTTTCTCTTTAAGATTTGTAATTATTCAAGTTAGTTTAAGTTCTTATGTAAAGATATATCTTTCTTGAAAAAGAAGACAAATAAAACAAGTAAAGTAGTTTTAAATAAGACTGCAAAATCATTGCAGAGACAGACAATAGAATTAAGTAGACAGTTTACAAGCACCCAGCGTATATGATTATTTATGGTGATAATTGTATAACTACAGAGCAGTGAGGAATAATAGGTCTATTTAGTAAGCAATGCTGGGTGATTTGCTCTATTTACTTTATCAAAATGTAAGTCTGAGTTAACATAGAATCCCTATATAGAAAATCTGAGGAAAATCTTTACTTTAGAAGGAATAGGACATTTAATATTGAAAATATTTACTAATAACTCCATGTTTTTTTTAAAACTACATGACTAATAATGATGAAGACAATAGAATTTGCAGGTTTGGAGTGGGGAATTAATGATTAGGGTTTGAAATGTAAATAAACCTTTTCCAGGTATTAGGACAATAGTTTAGCAGTAGATACCTGGCAGTTTTTTTTTTTTGCAACTCATTATAGCAATAACAGAAATAAAAAATGGACAAAAAAAAAAACAATGAGTGAATGGATTCCAAGAAACTTTTACCATTACACTTTATTCATAGACTTTAATCATAGACATAGATTAATTGTATATAATTTAATAAGGATGTGCTGGAACCAATAACAAACATTCGATTTAATTGGAATAATCATTCAGCTTTCTATTGTATATGGAATGAAACAAGAAAGACCCTTAAGGGCAAAGTTCTTTTTGTCTTTCAAAAATGCTTTTTTTTTTTTTTTTTACTGATTCTCTCTTACTTGTGCTTGGCAATCCATGAAATCCATGATATTCTGCCTCTTATTCTTGTTCTCAGTCAAGGAATGCACATGCTGCTTGGTACATCACAGACCATTAGGGATCAATAAGAACAAGAAATTAAAGTCCATGCGAGACCCTAAGAAAATGAGAAATATTCTGGGCGGGGGAGTGCTTGCATCCAATTTCAGCTTTAGAGCAAAACCAGATGAAGCCAGTGTTCTTCCTTGTTCCTTTGTGTCTCCAGGAGTTGTTTAGAGAACAAAGAATAGCATTTATTCTTGTGATGCTTTAACAACTTTAAAGCAGCACATAACAAAACTCTATGGCAAGAACATGACAAGTAGGATGTTTTATCTCTCTGACACCTGTTACTAACTTTCAGCCTATTCAAATTTAGTTTTACCTAGTTCCTTTCCAGGGGTTTGTCCAGAAACATGAGTGTTATGGAGTGAAAATAATCTCTTACAGAAATAAGATGATAGTTATTAGCATACTCAGCAAAATACCAGCAAGACCATGAATAATTTAATTGCTTTATCATTAACTATAAGTGGATGCTAAGATGAGATTTCTTGAGCTGTTTTCACTATAGCAAAATGTTCAGATCAGAGATTTTTGATTCATGAGAAGGCAAAATTTTATAATTACACATAGAGAAACCAGAGTATTAGTGCAGCATTTAGGGTGTTTACCTTACATTACGGAAATCCAAGTTAATTTCCAGCATCTTATAAAGGACAGAGATGATCCCTGAGTGCAACCAGAAGTAACCCAAGGACAACCTTGTGTGGCTTAAAACAAAATAAATAAACCAACACAAATATAGAAAATTATTTACTGTTTAAATGATACAACAATAAAAATGTTAAATGTTAAAAAATCAAGGTATTAGAAGTGCTTGTATTAAAGTACACAATTTAGGGTCCACCACCAAAAAGACCACCAGGGAGATAGGCAGCAATGTAAATACAAGGGAGTTTATTCCAGCATGCAGGGATCCAACAACTCCAAAGAAATGAGGACCCCAAGAATAGCTAACATATCAAATTTAAATAGGTACCTAAGCCAGATCTAGGTCGTGGTGTTATCTGGCCATGTATCTGTTGCTGCAGACCCACGGTGTGGTTTCAACTGGCCATCCTCAGCTGCTATTTAGTCTTCTATGGGTGTAATTCCTGGCGTTTCCACCAAGGATCTGGTTCCAGAACTGGCTGTTCTCTGGGCCTATTCTTTCTATCTTAAAATTGCAGCCTTTCATGGTAGTACTTAGGCTCACAGCAAAGACCAAATCCAGATTTATAGCAGTAAACTTCCTTAAGCAAGTAGAGTACAGAAACCAAAGCACTGTTATCTCTAAGCAAAGACACACCGTATTCTAACATCAGCATTTAGGCTACAGTTAATTCTAAAACTTAGATTCTAATACTTGTATTAGATTATATTAAAACTGTAAGACAATTGAGTGTAGGAGAATAAAGGGGACATCTAAGTATCATATTAAGGGTATAGAACTCATGTGCATAAACTTAGGTCTATGATACCTAAAGCCATTGACATGACTCCCTTGTTATAATTGTTTCCAATTTAATGTCCTGAATGTATAACAAATATTTACAAGTCTATGGGGAAAATAAAATATTTCAATGAAAGGAAGGAAAAGTTACTGACAATTCATCAAAATAAAATTCTAGGAGACTAATGAATAGAGACTAATAAATATTTAAATTGTGTTTATTCCAGAAATGATGAGAAAAAATAAAAATTGAATGTTAATGTCATATATATTATGCTCTTACTGGGAAAATGCATTCTATACTTAGTAGAATTCTTATGACTACAGTAGGTATTGCAAAAGTATAGCTTCTTATTTCTGTGATCTCTCAATTACTTATTACTAAATCACTCAATTTACTATATCTACTGAAATTGAGCATGATTGGCCTATTGCCTAGTTGACCTATTCATTTTCAGGTATTTTACCTAAGATAATTTTTTAGGAGCATTGCAGTATTTGAGAGAACAAAACAAATTATAGCTCAATATAGAAAAAAATTTCTACACCAGTTAAATTGAAAGAACTAGACCCCTGTTTGAAAGTTGTATAATCTAACATAAATTATTCATTTGCTACACAGATAGTAATGGGATTATATGCTTGCCTTGAGTGCAACTAATACATCATATATGGTCATATGTGTTTAACACCACAAATAGATTCTGAGCATCCCCAAGAGTGATCCCTTAGCAGAAAGCCAGGCATAAGTATGGTCACTACCAAGTGTAGCCCATAAACAAAATCCAAAGAAGGCAAGTTATGTGTAGAAAAATGAGCTGTACAGGAAAGAATGCAATGTTATTTGTCATGAAATTTTGAATAAAGGAAACAGTATGTATTATTTCTAAATGTATGTGACAAAACTCAAAAATATGTAAGGATTGGGCACTTACTGAGTTGCTTACAATTCAAATTGCAACAATACATAGTGTAACTGGCAAATTGGGGAAACAATGAATTTTAAAACTAATCTAATCCAAATTATGTTTATGTTACTGCAAAGGGGAAATTAAATAGTAAGAATGAAAAGAATTTAACATAATTTGTCATGTATTGCTTTCTTTACATTACATGGCATTCAACTTAATGAAACCATTACTAAGAGAGTATTAGGGTATATCAGAAATTGCAAACATTTTATTTATACAGTATTTGTAAAAAGACCTTCACCTGCGCTATAGTCAAATAGCCATGAATCCACCTTTTCAACAATTGTTTCATCAATATCAACAATTGATTTAATCTGAATAATTTGTTAACTATGTCTCCCACTCACTTTTGGTTTTATTATTTACATTATATGGTGTACATATTAAGCACCTATTAAGAAATCTATAATTTTGTATAGAATATAAAATATGTGTCAGAGCAATAGTATAGAGCAGATAGGGTACTTGCCTTGCAAGCAATTGAACTAGATTTGACACATAGCATGCCATAGGATAGGTAACCTAGGGAACAATCCCAGGACTAATTTTTGAACGCAGAGCCAGATGTAACCCATATGAATTGCTCCTGTGGTGAAAAATAAAACATTTTATCAGGGGCTGAAGTACAACGGTGAGGTGTTTGCCTTGCATGCAACCAACACAGGAACACAGGATGAATGGTGGTTCAAATCCTGGCATCCCATATGATCTCCCGAGCCTTCTAGGAGTGACTTGTGAGCACAGAGCCAGGAGTAAGGCCTGAGCACCGCTGAGAAGATGATTTTAGTAATGTGGTTCTGTTGAAAGTATAAGAAATGAAAAGGGGAAGAAGGAATCATCTAGGTGTTATAAATATGAATTTAGAAGAAGAAAAGGGAAAAAGGGGAAAAAGCAAAACAACATAAGAGAAAATGAGAAAAATAAAAAACAATCAAACCGTAACAAAAAAATACAAACAATAGCAAAGACAGGACAAACAAAAACCCAAACTAGAACTAAGAAAGACAAGCAAAAAAAAAAAATAGACAAGAGAACAAGAAAAAACCCCACAAACACCCATCCATACCAAAAACAAAAAAAAAAACAAAACAAAACAAAAAAAACAAACTAAAAAACAACCAAACCAGCAACTACTTAAAAAGGTTTGTATTTTCTTCTTCTTCTTCTTCTTCTTCTTCTTCTTCTTCTTCTTCTTCTTCTTCTTCTTCTTCTTCTTCTTCTTCTTCTTCTTCTTCTTCTTCTTCTTCTTCTTCTTCTTCTTCTTCTTCTTCTTCTTCTTTCTTCTTCTTTCTTCTTCTTCTTCTTCTTCTTCTTCTTCTTCTTCTCCTTCTCCTTCTCCTTCTTCTCCTTCTTTCTTCTTCTTTTCTTCTTCTTTTTCTTCTACTTCTTTTTCTTATTTATCTTCTTCTACTACTTCTTTTTCTTATTTATCTTCTTCTTCCTTCTTCCTTCTTCTTCATTGCATAGTCACAGTAAGTATTGGGGAAATTGGAGAAGAAATTCCCTTGGCCTAAGAGATACGAGTTTATTTTCCTCTTGAAGCATACTGCCATGGGAACTACAACAGGCTTTATACATGTTCATTTTCACATCTCGAATTCTTTTTATGGTGCCAGGAAACTTTCCACTCAGTTGTGGGTGATAACATCTGGTCTCTGTAGCTAGAGATCTTGATTTGCCTAGGTCATAGGACAGAGGCTAGGAGAGAAATTTTTTCTTTACGGTTCTAGAGGTTTTGTTCCATCATTATTATTGTAATCAGTCTTCTGCAATTACTGATCTTGGTTTTTGCTCATATACTTGGATAGAGCCTCGGACAGAGTCTTTCAGTGTGGTTCCAGAAGTTCTGCTCAGTCACAATTGTCAAAGTCAGGCCTCTGGCATTAGAGATCTTGGTGTTTGTACAAGTCCTAGATCGAGGCCTATGCTAGGACCTTTCTCATTGGCCCTACAATAGATTCTGGCCAGACCTTGCTTGTCTAAGTCAGTCTCCTGTAGTTGATGATTTTGGTTTTTGCATAGAGCAAAGGCTGACAAGTTTTCTGGTTTCATCATACTGTTAGGTTGATGAGATATGACAACCCTCACTTAGATCAAGTTGTTGCCATTTCCTCATGTCATGATGCCATATCATAACTGGTGAAGGTTGGTGCCAGGATGGTATTAGGTGTTTCTCAGGGAATAATTAGTTTCCTGCTGTTGTTGTTGGGAACTGTGTTGTTTCTGTGACTGGAGTCTGGAGTCCTGGGTTGAACAGTCACATGGAGTCTAAGTTGGGACCACATGACACATGCTCAGGGAGGGAGGCATCCTTGTATCATAAAATGTAAGTGGCCTTATCCCTAGTAGATAAGAGTTTGTTTCTGTGCATAACATTTCCCCTTATTTAGAGTACCTATGCAAAAGGGGATGGTGCCAAATTATATTTCCAGAGCATTTGAAGGTAAGAATGACAGGTTACACTTTCTCTGTGCCCTGGTTTTGACCTGAGTTTTCATCACAGGCCAGACTCTTTCTAGTATGCTTTTATACCAAGCAGTAACAAAACAGGTGAAGTTAAAAAAAGGAAAAGAAAAGACATCTATATATTTTTATATAATAGAAGAAATAAATAAAAATAGATTTAAGAAGGAATTAAAGAAAAAAAGTGGTTTAAGAGGCTAACTTATGGGGCCGGAGATATAGCACAGTGGCAGGGCGTTTGTCCAGCAAGCAGCTGATCCAGGATGGACTGTGGTTTGAATTCTGACATCCCACATGGCCATTTAAGCCTCCCAGGATCAACCTCAAAGCACAGAGCCAGAAGTACCCACAGAGCGGTGCTAGGTGTGTCCCAAAAGAAACAAAACAAACAGCCAAAAAAAATCCAAAACAAAACAAAGCAAACAAAATGAGGCTAACTTACATTTGGGAATAAACAGACTAGAAGGTACTATTATGGAGGTAGTAAACATATAAGGGAAATAAGGCTTCCCCATTAAGTCTTTTGAGATATTCTTGTGTGTGTGTGGTGAAATCCAGGGTACATTTTGTCACACATTGTACCTTGTTGAGTTTGAGAAATATTTTGCAGCTATAAGGAGCAGGTGGCTTCCTTGAGCTGGAGGTCCTTCTGGTTCTGAATCAGTAGCATGCAACAGCCCACAATTGAGAGGGTGAGACGAAGGGCCACAAAGCCTGAGAAAGCAGAAGTGATGGTTGTAATTTCTTGCCAAGGCACGAGATGTGGGATTGAGGGGATGTCTTTAAAATTAGGGAGCTCGGTGGTGGTCTATTGGGGCAGGAGGTTGGTCTCAGTACCTATTGGATTAAGAACTGGGGTTAGAGAGGATTAAATAAGGAAGGATAATGGATCAGGATTGGGGGATGGAAGGATAGAAGGATTGCTGAAGTGGGGGAAGGATAATATATAAGTGGGGATATACCCATTTAGGCATCGGTTGTTTACATTTTGTGTTTGGCCCTCAGAGAGGAGTCCACTATCTACAAACTTATGCCCACATAAAGACAGAAATTAGTGGTCTTTTCTTCAGCTGATGAAGGAGGTCTGACCCTCATAGGCTGGGTCTGAACTCTTAAGAAATAATTGAGGTTAAGAAAAGATAGATAATTGGCTAAGATATAGATTAGGAGTGAAAGAAGGTGAAAAAAGATAAGAGAGAAGAGGAAAGAAGAATGAATAAATATCATAAAAATAAGTTAAAAAAAGGATTGGGCTGGTGCATCTGTGTTGGAGGTTTTCCGCTTTCAAGATTTCTCATCATTGCCAGGGGTGAGCTTTGTTAATAAAGGTTTCAGCTTTATATACTGAGTAGAGCTCTTTAGTATAAGCACAGTTTTTGAGACTAACATACTAAGCAATGTGGTAGTGGGGATAATAAGATGGGGCTACCCTATGTAGTATTGTAGTATAGAGGTATCTTTCCTGACAGCCAGGACTTTAATTTTACATAGATATTTACGTAGATTGAATTGATAAAAAATAATTAAGAAGAGAAGGGGTAAAGAAGAAGTAAAATGGAAAAAAAGAGAGAGAGAAAAATGAAGAAAATAAAAGAAGAGGAAAAAGAAAAAAAGAAAGTATAATTTGCTAAAACCTGTTCGATGAGTGGGATTTGTAACATAAAACTGTGGTGTACCATTGACTGTTCCAGTGTTCTGGCTGATCCTATGCTTTGGGTCCTAATAGAAGGCATAAACAAAAGGAAGTGAGTAAATTAGACTATTTTATCGAGACATTGTCATAATTAGTACTGTATATGGTATCCAGTCTGATTGAACACCAAGGTTTAAAATTAGGGTATACCCCCTTTGTTTCCAAAGCCTACTGTGGACAAAGAAGTTAAAGGGTCAATTATATTCTGCACCTGGTTCTCTGTGAATAAATACATCAGGACATTGTTATAGACCTTTGTAGTTATAGGCTGACAACATACCTGTTCACTCTAAACCATTTTTTTCTTCGTTGTTGGTTCTTTTTTAGGTTATTATGGGTATTCAGGTCTTTGTAATGCACCCCTTCCACTTTGTTTAAACACTTCTCCTCATTATATGGTGGCACCTACAATGTTTAGAGTTTCTACCATTTCGGCCCTTGTATTTGTTGCTGGAGTACTAAATATAAATGTGTTATATATTCTAGATACCTCAAAGAAGTGCTATCATTCTGTATTTATCTTTCTTCTTCTGGCTTACTTAACATAATATGTTCAAGGTCCATCCATGTTGCTGCAAAATGCATGACTGTGTCATTTCTAACTGTTATGTAGTATTCCATTGTGTATAAGTACCACATCTTCATGATCATCTCATCTGTTGTTGGGCATCAAGGTTGGTTCCAAATCTTGGCTATTGTGCTGAGTGCTGCAATAAATAGCGGGGTGCACACATATTTCGTATGAATATTCTTCCATTTTGAGGGGTAGATACCCAGGAATGCTATTACTTGGTCACATTGAAGCTCAATTCTGAGTTTACTAAGTACCCTCCATATTGTTTTCCATAGGGATTGGACTAGGCAACATTCCCACTAGAAGTGGATGAGAGTTCTTTTTTTAATTAATATTTTAATTTAAAAACCTTGATTACGAATATGATTGTAGTTGATTTTCAGTCATGTAGAGAACACACCTCTTCATCAGTGCAACATTCCCACCACCAATATCTCAAATCTCCCTCCTCATACTCCTCCCAAACCCATTATCCAGCCTGTACTCGAGACAGGCTTTCTACTTCCCTCATTTATTCACATTGTTATGATAGTTCTCAGTGTAGTTGTTTCTCTATCTGCACTCATCACTCTTTGTCATGAGCTTAGTGTTGTGAGCTGGATCTTCCAGACCTCCTCTCTTTTGTCTCTGAGGATTATTGCAAAAATGTCTTTCATTTTTTTGGTCTTTCTTTATTTTTTTTCCTTTATTTAAACATCTTGATTACATCTATGATTGTGATTAGGTTTCAGTCATGTAAAGAACACCCCCCTTCACCAATGCAACATTCCCACCACCAATGTCCCAAATCTCCCTCCATCCCACCCCACCCACACCTGTACTCCAGACAGGCTTTCTAGTTCCCTCATTAATTCACATGATCGTGGTAGTTCTCTGTGTAGTTATTTCTATAACTGCATTCACCACTCTTTATGGTGAGCATCATAAAGTGAGCTGGAAGTTCCAGCCCTCCTCTCATTATCTCTGAGGATTGTTACAAAAATGACTTTTATTTTTCTTAAAACCCATAGATGAGTGAGACTATTCTGCGTCTCTCTCTCCCTCTGATTATTTAACTCAGCATGATAGATTCCATGTACATCCATGTATAGAAAAATTTCATGATTTCATCTCTCCTGATGGCTGCATAATATTCCATTGTGTATATGTACCACAGTTTCTTTAGCCATTCGTCTGTTGAAGGGCATCTTGGTTGTTTCCAGAGCCTGGCAATTGTGAACAGTGCTGCAATAAATATAGGTGTGAGGAAGGGGTTTTTGCATTGTATTCTGTGTTCTTAGGGTATATTCCTAGGAGTGGAATAGCTGGGTCGAATGGGAATTCGATTTCCAGATTTTGAAGGAACCTCCATATCGCTTTCCATAGAGGCTGTACTAGACGGCATTCCCACCAGCAGTGGATAAGAGTTCCTTTCTGTCCACATCCCTGCCAGCACTGATTGTTCTCACTCTTTGTGATGTGCACCAATCTGTGCAGTGTGAGATGGTATCTCGTCGTTGTTTTGATTTGCATCTCCCTGATGATTAGTGACTTGGAGCATTTTTTCATGTGCCTTTTGGCCATTTGTATTTCTTTTTTATCAAAGCGTCTGTTCATTTCTTTCCCCCATTTTTTGATGGGATTAGATGTTTTTTTCTTGTAAAGTTCTGTCAGTGCCCTGTATATTTTGGATATTGTTGGGTGAATAGTTTCTCCCACTTGCTGGGTGATTCTTATATCCTGGGCACTATTTCTTTTAAGGTGCAGAAGCTTCTCAGTTTAATATATACCCATCTGTTAATTTCTGCTTCCACTTGTTTGGGAAGTGCAGTTTCCTCTTTGAAGATGCCTTTAGTCTCAAAATCATGGAGTGTTTTACTGATGTGTTGTTCTATATACCTTATGGTATAAGGTATATCAAGGTCTTTAATCCATTTGAATTTTACCTTCGTACATGATGTTAACTGGGGGTCTATGTTCGCTTTTTTTTTGCAGATGACTAACCAGTTCTGCCAGCTTGTTGAACAGGTTTTCCTTGATCCACTTAGGATTTCTTACTCCTTTGTCAAAATTTAGGTAATTGTATGTCTGTGGGACAATGTCTGAGAACTCAAGCCTATTCCACTGATCTGAGGGTCTGTCTTTATTCCAATACCATGCTGTTTTGATAACTATTGCTTTGTAGTAAAGTTTAAAGTTGGGGAAAGTAATGCCTCTCATTTTCCTTTTCCCTAGGAGTGCTTTAGCTATTTGAGGGTGTTTATTGTTCCAGATGAACTTCATAAGTGTTTGATCCACTTCTTTGAAGAATGTCATGGGTATTTTTAAGGGGATCGCATTAAATCTGTACAATGCTTTGGGGAGTATTGCCATTTTAATGATGTTAATCCTGCCAATCCATGAGCAGGGTATGTGTTTCCATTTCCATGCTTCCTCTCTTATTTCTTGGAGCAGGGCTTTATAGTTTTCTTTGTATAGGTCCTTCACGTCTTTGGTCAAGTTGACTCCAAGATATTTGAGTTTGTGTGGCACTAATGTGAATGGAATTGCCTTCTTGACTTCCTTGTCTTCCCTTTCATTATTGGTGTATAAAAAAATCCATTGATTTCTCTGTGTTAATTTTGTAGCCTGCCACCTTGCGATATGAGTTGATTGTTTCTATAAGCTTTTTGGTAGAGTCTTTGTGGTCTTCTAAGTAGAGTAGCATGTCATCTGCAAACAGTGAGAGCTTGACTTCTTCCTTTCCTATCTGGATTCCCTTGTTATCTTTTTCTTGCCTGATCGCTATAGCAAGAACTTCCAGTACTATGGTGAAGAGGAATGGTGAGAGCAGACAGTCTTGTCTTGTACCAGAATTTAGAGGAAAGGCTTTTATTTTTTCTCCATTGAGGATAATATTTGCCATTGGCTTGTGGTAGATGGCTTCAACTAGATTGAGAAAGGTTCCTTCCATTCCCATCTTGCTGAGAGTTTTGATCAAGAATGGATGTTGGACCTTATCAAATGCTTTCTCTGCATCTATTGATATGATCATGTGATTTTTATTTTTCTTGTTGTTGATGTTGTGTATGATGTTGATAGATTTATGGATGTTAAACCATCCTTGCATTCCTGGCATGAAACCTACTTGGTTACAGTGTATGATCTTCTTGATGATGCATTGGATCCTATTTGCCAGGATTTTGTTGAAGATATTTGCATCAGTATTCATCAGGAATATTGGTCTGTAATTTTCTTTTTTGGCAGCATCTCTGTCTGGTTTTGATATCAAGGTGATGTTGGCTTTATAAAAGCCAAGGGGGTGTTGGCTTCATAAAAGCCAATGGGAGTGTTCCTGTTTTTTCAATGGATTGGTAATAGCTCCTCTTGAAAGATTTGAGAAAATTCATTAGGAGATATACCTGGGCCTGGCTTTTCTTTTTGGGCAGATGTTTGATTACAGTTTCGATTTCCTCAGTACTGATGGGGGTGTTTAGATATGCTACATCCTCCTTACTTAAATGTGGAGGTTACAAGTGTCCAAGATTTTTTCCATTTCTTCTAGGTTCTCATGTTTAGTAGCATAAAGTTTCTCAAAGTAGTCTCTGATTAACCTTTGGATCTCTGCAATATCTGTCATGATCTCACCGTTTTTATTTCTAATAAGGATTATCAGTTTTCTTTCTCTCTTTGTGAGTTTTTCCAATGGTCTATCAATCTTGTTTATTTTTTCAAAGAACCAGCTTCTGCTTTCGTTGATCTTTCAAATTGTTTTTTTGGTTTTCCACTATATTGAGTTCTGCTTTCAGCTTTGTTATTTCCTTCTGTCTTCTTATTTTTGGTTCCTTTTGTTGGTCATTTTCTAATTTTATAAGCTGCATCATTAAGTTATTCAGGTATGCCCCTTCTTCCTTCCTGATGTGTGCTTGTAGAGCTATAAATTTTCCTCTCAGGACTGCTTTTGCTGTGTCCCATAGATTCTGGCAGTTTGTATTTTCATTGTCATTTGTTTCCAGGAAAGTTTTGATTTCCCTTTTGATTTCATCTCGGACCCGCTGGTTGTTCAGTAGCAGGATCTTTAATTTCCAATTGTTAAAGTTTTTCTTCTGTGTGGCTTTGTAGTTCACATCTAATTTCAGAGCCTTGTGGTCAGCAAAGGTATCCTGCAAGATTTCTATCCTCTTGATTTTATGGAGGTATATTTTATATGTCAGCATGTAGTCTATCCTGGAGAATGACCCATGTACATTGGAGAAGAATGTGTATCTAGGTTTTTTGGGTTGAAGTGTCCTATATATATCTACTAGTCTTCTTTCTTCCATTACTCTTTTCAGGGCTAGTATGTTTTTGTTGGGTTTTAGTCTGGTTGACCTGTCAAGTGTTGATAGGGCCATGTTGAGGTCTCCCACAATGATTGTGTTATCATTGATTTCTTCTTTCAGATTTGTCAGTAATTGTATAAGATAGTTTGCTGGCCTCTCATTGGGTTCATATATGTTTTTTAGTCTGATTTTTTCTTGTTGCACATATCACTTGATTAGTATATAGTGTCCATCTTTGTCCCTTACCTCTTTTCTGAGTATAAAGTTGGTGTCATCAGATATTAATATGGCCACCCCAGACTTTTGAGGGTGTTATTTGCTTGGATGATTTTTCTCCAGCCTTTGATTTTGAGACTATGTTTTTTCTGACTATTCAGATGTGTTTCTTGTAGGCAGCCGAAGGTTGGATTCATCTTTTTGACCCATTTTGCCATTCTGTGTCTTTTAATTAGTGAATTTAGTCCATTGATATTGAGGGAGATGATTGTCATAAGATTTAATGTCATCTTTGTAGATAAGTTTGCTGTTTTTGTTGATCTCTCTTGTCTTAAAGTAGACCTGTCAGTTTTTCCTTTAAGGCTGGTTTTTCACCTTTGAAGATCCATAAAGTTATGTCTCCTTCCTTCAAACCTGAATGTGAGTTGGTCTCGGTGCAGTATTCTTGGTGAGGCATTCATTTCATTCAGTCTTGTCACAATATTCCACCACTGTTGTCTGGCCTTCAGAGTTTCTCGGGACATGTCTGCTGTAAGTCTTGGGGATGCTCTGCTGCAGACGCCAGCACCTCTAAGCAGGTTCTTCATGTAGTCCGGGAAAGCTTCATGGGGAGAAAGTGGGAACCACAAAATGGCAGAAAGACAGAACCAATATTGTAGAAATGAATTACCACACACAATTGCATGGGACTTGCATCTAGAAGGACGAAGACAAATTTATTTTTTGAGCTGGGTAACTTTTAAGGGGTAAGCTCTGGAATGCGGGGTGTAATTTTGGAGATCAAAGAAAGTGGGAGATGGTCAGGGAAACAGAATGAAAGGCCATGACTAAAATCTGCATATTAAAGAACCAATACTGAAGGTGAAAAGAAGTTTCTGTTGTAGGTTAGCTTTGTTTTGGGTAAGCAGGAGAAACCAGGTAATTTTCAGGAAGTGGGAAGAGAGAGAAATGTTTTAGAGTTTTGGGGAAAACTGAAAATTGCTTTACTCATGAGCTAAGTTTTGGGAAAAAACATGATATTGGCGCCAAGGTAGCAGAGATCACAGAGAGCTGGTCAGTGGGAGACTTTTGGCGGGATTTGATACTGTGATTCTTTGTTAGAAAAAAATATTGAGGCCTGATTTCTAATAATGGTCAAAAATAAAGAGAGATAGTTACAGCCACATTTAGAATTATAGCCAAACAATCCACGCGAAGGGTCAACTGATTTGACTGCTCTAAGCAGGCCTTTTTGGCAAATAATTCTTTTTCAGGAGTGCAATACTTCTGATGTGTGCCCTTCCTGAGTGGGGTGTAACAATGCTCCTTTGAATGAAATTTCCCTTTTTGATCTTGCTGCCTTCAGTATTCTATCTCTATCTGTGGGATTTGTCATTGTAATGAGGATGTGTCTTGGGGTGTTTTTCTTTGGGTCTCTTTTAGCTGGTACTCTTTGGGCCTGCAGGATTTGACTGCATGTAGTCTTTATCTCTAGGAGTATCTCTTTGATGATGTCTTTGACAGTTGTTTCTTCCTGGATATCTCCTACCTGGGCTTCTGGGACTCTGATGATTCTAATGTTGTTTCTGTTGAGTTTATCAAAGACTTCTATTTCTACCTGTTCGCATTCCTTGAGTACTTTTTCCATTGCCTGATCATTTGTCCTAATGTTCTTTTCCAGTTTCTTCTGCTGTGTTGAGTTTTTCTGCATCACATCTTCCAGTACTCCGATTCTCTCCTCAGCTGCTGTTACCCTGTTGTTGAGGCCATCCACTGATTTTTTAGTTGAGCTACCATGTTTTTCAGATCTGCTATTTCAGTTTGGAGTTTTCTGATTTCTGTCTTTGTATTCTGTTCAGATCAATCTATTCTTTCTTTGAGTTCTACAAACACCTTCCATATTTCTATTTTAAGTTCCTTATCCAAGAGGTTAATCAGATGGTTGGAATTTTTTAGGTCATCCAAGCTATCATCTTCATTCTCTGTGCATGGTGTTTGCCTGTGAGTTTTCCCCATTGTCACGCTAGAAGTGTGGTTTTTCCTGTGTGTTGTGGTGGAGTTTATTGGTTAGAAAAAGTGTGCAGCTGCAAAGCAAGGCAGAGCTGCTGTGAGCCAAATTTTGTTTGCAGTCTACAGCACCTGCAAACAAATCCTTCGTGGAGTTTGGGAAAAATTCCACGGGAAAAGGTGGGCATGCGGAATGGCTAATGACGGAAAATATATTGTAGAAATGAAATGAAACCACGCAAATTGCATGGGGACTTCATTCAAGGAATGAAGACAAATTTATTTTTTAAGCTGGCAGCTTTTAAAAGGTAGAGAAAGGAAGGCAGATGTAAATTCTAGGCATCAAAGAGGCTGGGAAAAAAATGAAAAGACCCTGGCTAGATTAGCATATTAAAGAGCTGAATACTGAAGGTGAAAAAGACAGCTTGTTTTGGGTTCGCTTTGCTTTGTGTAAAACAGAAGGAAAAAATAATAGTAAGGAATGTATCAGAGTTTCGGGGGGAAAAGTGAAAATTACTTTATTTTGAGCTAAGTAATGGAAAAACCTGAATTTAGGCGCCAAGGTAGGAAAAATAACAGGGAGCTATTAAGTGGGAGATCTTTTGGCGGGATTAGCACTGTCCTTTGTTGTAGGAAGAAATTACTAAGGCCTGATTTCTAATAAAGGTTTAAAATAAAGAGAGAGATAGTTACAGCCACATATTTAGAATTATTGCCAAATCCTCCACGGTCAAGTGATTTTGACTACTCTAAGCGGGCCTTTTTGGCAATTAATTTCTTTTCAGGAGGACACTACACTATTTGGTGTGTTCTTCTCCTGAGTGGGAATGTGGCACAGAGCTGCCGTGCTCTTCTGGGGCCTGTAGGTGACAGTTTTGGGGTTTGCTTCCCAGGGCTCTGAGGAGAGCTTCAAGAATTCAGGAAACACAGAGAAGTACAGGACAGGGTTCTCTTCAGGTCCTCAGTTTCCTCAGAAGAATCACAGCAGGGCAGAGACTCCATAGGTAGAGCAATCAGCACTCCACCTGGCAACCCCCATAGCCAGGCCTCCGCACACCATAGAGTTCTACTTATTGGAAGGCAACCCCCAGGCCAGAATTTACTCACTGGGCAGCTTCAAAATGCTTATTTTTGGGGGTGCACTCCCTAGGCCTCTGAGGAGACATTCAGGTATTCAGAAACACAGGCAGACAGGTATAGAAGTTTTCTTGAAGTCCTCAGAGTGAACAAAGACACAGCAGGGCGGAGCCTCCACAGGCCAAAGAGTTCATCTTATTGAACGGCGACCCCCACAGCTAGAATTTACTCACTGGGCAGCTTCAAAATGCAGTTTTTTGGGGGTGCGCTCCCTAAGCCTCTGAGGAGACCTTCAGGTATTCAGAAACACAGGCACAGAAGTTTCCCTTGAAGTCCTCAGAGTCTCATTTTTCTTAAAACCCATAGATGAGTAAGACTATTTTGCATCTATTTCTCTCCCTCTGACTTATTTCTTCCTAACCACATCCATGCCAACAGAGATTGGTCCTGTTATTTTTGTTGTGTGTCAATCTTATTGGTGTAAAGTGGTAACTCATTGTAGTCTTGATTTGGTTTTTCCTAATAATGAGAGGTGATGAACATGCTTTCATGAGACTCATGGCCATCTCTTAGTTTTTCTTGGAAAATTGTCTATTCATCTCCATTCCCCATTTTTCTATAGCTTTATTAATTTTGTGGAGCTCACCTTTCTGAACGATTTGTATATCCTAGATATCAGCCTTTATTGGGTTGTTGTGTGTGAAGATTTTTTCCCATTTTGTTAGCTGTCTTCTGGTTTTAGCCAGTGTTTCTCTTGCCATACAGAAACTCTTTAGTTTGATGTGATTTCATTTATTTAGGTTTGATGCTATTACTCTTGTCATTGGCATTCCATCCTCAAAGACTTTTTTCAGATATATGTCTTGAAGCATTCTGCCTAAATATTTCTCAACTAACTAAACTAGATTTGGTCTGATTTCAAGATCTTTAATCCATTTTGAGTTGATTTTTGTGTAGGGTGTGAGATATGGACCAATCTTTAGTTTCTTACAGATTGTTATTCAGTTGTTACAACACCATTTGTTGAAGAGACTGTCTTTGTTCCATTTCAGGTTCTTGGATTCCTTGTCAAATACTAGTTGACCTTATATTTTGGGGTATATCTCTGGATATTCTGTTCTAACCCACTGTTCTAAAACTGTCTTGTTCTAGTACCATGCTGTTTTGATGACTACAGCTTTATAATAAAGCTTTAGGTTAGGTAAAGAAATGCCACCCATTTTCTTTTCTTTTTTTAATATGGATTTGTCTAACCTAGGTCTTTTGTGGTTTCAGATGAACTTTATAATTGGTTGTTCTTGTTTTTTAAAAATTTATCTTAATTAGGATAAGAATTGCATTTAATCTGTATAGTAATTTAAGTAAGATTTTGGTAAAAAATCTTAATTTAGGTAAAATTTTGATTATGTTGCTTCTACCTACCCATGAGCAGGGGATGTTCTTCCATTTCCTTAGGTCCTCTTCAATTTATTTTTGAAGGATTTCATGGTAAAACTTTTCTTGTCAGGTTGATTCCACTTCTCTTTCCGCTTTTCTTATTGGGTTGATTCCCAGGTATTTGATATTTTTAGATAACTATTTTAAAATGGGATCGACTCCTTAATGTCTTTCTACTCTGCTTTGTTATTTGTATAGAGGAATGCTACTGTCTTTTGTGTATTGATTTTGTAGCCAGCCCCTTTGCTTTATTGGCTTATTGTTCCTAGGAGTTATACTGTGGACTCTTTAGGGTTTCTATGTATATTGTCATATCATCTGCAAATGGGAATAGTTTGACTACTTCTTTCCCTCTCCAGATTCCTTGGATTCTCTTCTCTTGTCTGAATGCTATTGCTAGTACATCTAAAACTAAGTTGGATAAGAGTGGAGAAAGTGGGTAGCCTTGCCTTGTTCATGACCTTAGTGGAAATGTTTTTAGTTTTTTGCCTTTGAGCATAATGTTGCAGTTAGATAGATAGATAGATAGATAGATAGATAGATAGATAGATAGATAGATGATAGATAGATAGCTGTAATTATCTTGAGGAACGTTACTTCCAACCCTATTTTGCAGAGTGTTTTCAGCATGAATGGGTGTTGAATTTTGTCAAATGCCTCTCTGCATCAATTGATAAGATCATGTGGTTTTTGTCTCTCTTCTTGTTGATGTGATGCATGATGTTGATTGGCGTATGTTGAATTATCCTTGCATTCGAGGATGAAGCTCACTTGGTCATAGTATATGATCTTTTTGATGTACTGTTGAATTAGTTTTGCTAATATTTTGCTGAGGATTTTTGCATCTATATTCATTACTGAGATTGGTCTGCAGTTTTCTTTCTTGGTGGGGTCTTTGCTATCTTTGGGAATGAGTGTGATGTTCAGCTCATAAAAGGAGTTAGAAAGGATTCCTGTCTTTTCAATGTTTTAAAAGAGCCTGAGGATCAGTGGTTGTAAGTCTTCTCAGAATGTTTGATAGAATTCACCTGCAAAATCATCTGGTCCTGGACTTTTGTTCTTGGGGAGTTTCTTAATTAATGACTCAATGTCCTCAGTGTCCTCAGTGTCCTTTGATTGGCCTATTTAGGATTTCTACATCCTCTTTTTCCAGTCTTGGGAGATATTTATTCCAGAAATCTGTTGGTTTCTTCTTGATTCCCAATCTAACTGAGTATATTTGTCCATAATAAGATTTCACGATGTGTTGGATATCTTGGGGTTCTGTTGTAATCACTCCCCTTTCATTTGTGATCCTGTTTATTTGAGTGATTTTCCTCTTTTTTTGGTGTACCTTGCCAGTGGTTTGTCTATCTTGTTTATTCTTTCAAAAAACCAACTCCTGGTCTCATTGACTTTTTTGTATTGTTTTCCTAGTTCCTATGTTGTTTATTTCTGTTCTGGTTTTTATCATTTCTTGTCTTCTGGTTGTATTTGTGTTTCTTTGCTGCCTTTTTTTCCACCTCCTTAAGGTGTCCCTTTAAACTGTTGATTTTGTCATTTTCTTCTTTCCTGACATAGGCCAGTATTGCTATGAGTTTCCCCCAATTATTGCTTTTGCTGTGTCCCACAGATTTTGACAGTTTGTCTCTTTAATATCGTTTGTCTCAAGACATATTTTAATTTCTTCCTTGATATTCTCTTGGATCCAGCCGTTGTTGAGTAGCATGTTGTTTAATCCCCAGGTGTTGGATTTTCTCTACAGTTTCTTTTTATAGTTGATTATGATCTCTGTTGCATAATGATTTGATAGGGTGCTTCTGTTAATCCTTATGTTTGTGACTCTCTGTAAATTAGATTTATATCTTAAGGCATGGTCTATTCTAGAGAAGGTTCCTTGTGCACTTTAGAAGAATGTGTATTCTGCTTTCTTGGGGTGGAGATCCCTGTAAAGGTCCACTATGCCTATATTCCCTAGTTTCTTGTTTAGGGCTCATATCTTTGCTAGTTTTCTGCCTAGTGTATCTATCTTGTGGTGATAGTGAAGTATTAAAATCTCCTACTACTATCCCATTTCCTTCCGTATGTTTCTCTAGGTGTGTGAGCAAATGCCTTACATATTTTGCTGGCTCTACAGTCAGTGCATAGATATTGATCAGAATTAGTACTTCTTGGTCTAAGGTTCCCCTGATCAGTAAGTAGTAATTCTCTTGGTTTCTGAGCACTTTCTTGAGGTTAAATAAAATTTTATCTAATATGAGAATGGCTGTCCCACCTTTTTTTTTGTTTCCATTGGCTTGATTCCATCCTTTTATTCTAAACCTGTATCCATCCTGTTTTGTTAGGCGTGTTTCTTGCAGGCAAGCAGAAATCTGGTTTTTGTTTTCTGATTCAACCCTCTATTCTGTGTCTTTTAATGGGGGAATTTAGCCCATTGACATTAAAGGAGATTATTGACAGACCAAGTTGTTGTGCTATTGTATTGAGTAGAGTGGTTGTTGTTACAATTGGGGGTTGAATTGTGTAGTACATCTTTAAGTAATTCATTTAGAGTTGGTTTAGTTAGTATAAATAGTGTGAGATCTTTCTTGTATGAGAAATTTTTTTTAGTCCTCCCTCCCATATGAATGAAAGTTTTGCCAGGTAGTGGACTCTAGGTTGGAGGTTTCTTTCATTCAGTAGTTAGAATATTTTATTCCACTGTCCACTTGCTTGAATTGTTTCGAATGGGAGATCTGGTTTGATTCTTATATTATTTTCTTTGTACTTGAGGTTTTTACTCCCTTATTGCTTTAAGGAATTTATCTTTATTTTTCTCTTTTTTTTGCCATTGGATTACTATATGTCTTGCTTGATTTTGGTTTATTGGGATCTATTTTATTAGGGACTCTTCACCTATTGGATTTGCACAGGAGCCTTTTTCCAGAGGGTGGGAAAGTTTTCTGTTATGATTTCCCTGACCACTTGTTCTTCTCCTTTCAGTTTCGTCCCCTTATGCTATTCCTACAATTTGTAGATTATTTCTTTTGTCTTTGTTCATTAAATACCTGACATTTTCTCCCAATGCCTTACCTCTTATTTACTTATTGGCTTATTTGTCATTTTTGGTTTGTAGTTTTTCTTCAAGTTCTTCTATGTGATTCTCCAACTGTGTCATTCTGCTATTATGGCTTGCCAACATTAGAACTGACACAATTTCTTACAACAGCACCAGCAATCAAACTACCCCTGGGGGATTCCCAATATAGCTCTGGCACCAACTTTCACCAGGGTGTGTTCATATGACATTCTGATGATGAGTAAACAGCAACAACTTGATCTAAAAGCAGATTGACCCACCTCATCACCTAATGCTGAGATAAAATCAGAAGACACTCTCCTTTGATCTGGGATAAAAACCAAGACCACTAATTACAGAAGACTGACTGCAACCACTGTGACTGAGAAACTTCTGGAATCTTAAAGATCTAGACTGTCTTAGGACCTGTGCAAAAACCAAGAAATTTAAAACTTTGACAACCACAATTGAGCAAAACTTTTCCTGACACCATAAAAAGACCTCAGTGTTTGACAATGAACATGGTCAGAGCCTGTAGTTGATCCTATGACAGTATGTTTCAAGGGTGGAGAAATCGTGTATCTCTTATGTCAAGGAAATTTTCTTTCTAATTTCTGTAATACTTACCATGCCTATGCACAAAACCAACCAACTAAAGAAACAAACAAACTTGCCACACCAGACCCCTCTTCCTTTTTTTCCCCCTTTTCTTTCTGTCTTTTTGCTGTATTTGTTTGGGTTACACCACGTGATGCTCAGGGGTTACTCCAGGCTATGCATTCAGAAATTGCTTATGGCTTGGGGGACCATAATGGACACTGGGGATCAAACCGGTCTGTCCTAGCCTAGTGCGTGCAAGGCAGACACCTTACCACTGTGCCACTGCTCTGGCCATTTCTTTTTCTTTCTTATTTTAAATGTATAGCTTCTAGACAGGGGCTCCTCCCTGTTTTTATTTTTCAATAAAACCATAGAACATGAATCATCTAGTTTTGCCTCATAAATTGAGAAAACAAAAAAGTAAAAAATACCAGGGGCAAGCAGTCTCATGCACATTGAGTGGAAGTAAAAAGTGATCAGACCTAAATACTCAACCCAAAGTCAATGACACATAGAATAAAGAGACCCAAACTACAACAGGCTATACACAAAAGGGACCTGTTATTCTAGCAGTCCAGTGGACTAAGGCTAGAGGTATGGGATACATACCGGGAACAGGGACAGAGGGAGGTCAACAATGGTGGTGGGAATTGCCCTAATTCACTCCACTATGTACCTTAAATATAACTGTGAAAGACTTGTAATTCATATTGGATGCAATAAAATTATATAATAAAGGAGAGCAAGAAAAAAGAGTGAAAGAGAAAGAGAGAAAGAAGAGAGAAAGAGGGAAGTAAAATGCCTACCCCATAAACGCAGGGGTATTGGAATGAAACTAGGAACATTGGTGGTGGGAAAAGTTTACTGTGAAGGGTGCTTTACATACTATGACAGAAACTCAATTATGAATAATTTTATAATCATGCTTCTTAAATAAAGTAATAAAATATCTTTATAACTTTTTATATTTAAGCTATTTTTAATTAAACATTTTAATTTAAAAGTTTACTCATAGTTAAGTTCTAGACATACAATGTTTCAGCACTCTTCCCACCACCAATTCAACTTCTCTCCAGCAATGTTTTCAGAGTCCATCCCGTACCACAACTACTCCACCCCAGCCTGCCATCATAACAAGGACAATTTTAAGTTTGATTGTTAAAGTTTGGACCTCAAGATTTTATTGCATTTAACTTTATGGATTAGATAGTGAGTTCTATCCTTTCTTAACACCTTCAATGTAAATTAGTCTGTTTAGTTCCCCCCCCCCATTATTTTACATCTGTCTTTCTTCTCACCATTCATTTTCTATCCTCACTATAATCTGGGCCAAGAGTAGAACTGTATAATTAAGAAATCAGAGTAACTCCCCAAAATGTTTATAATTACTTTTGTAGTGTTGCAACCCTTAAGATGGGCTTGGATAGTAGTGGATGGTTATGGAGGGACCTTTCTCTGCCATCTCAGGCCTCTACAACCCCCTTCAGCCGGTGGGTATCTGGATCCAGGAGAGCAGCGGGTATAGAACTCACTCACATGCAGGCTTCAGGAAGTATCAGATTTATTCATGCCCTATCCACCACATGTGTGGTCTATCTTAACCATTTACGCATGCTATCCTTAGCTTGTCCTGTGTCTTCACCTTTTCCAGTCATTTCTCCTCATATTTCTTCTCCATTTTGGCAAAGTCCTTAATCCCTTTTGCCCCTTAGGCAAAACCTTTTATAACCTTCCAAGACCCCTCCCAGAAATGGGAGGTCTACAGGTAAAATTACATGTAGCAAGACCCCTCCCAGGAATGGGTCTTGCAGGTAAGATCAAGTTACACAAGAAGGATGGGGGGGGATGAGTTACAACTCTTCATCCTAAATTTTTACTTAGAAATAGTATTATTCAACACTCTTCATAGTCGCATCAAAAAATCAATTAGATGCTCTAATTTGTGCTATTTTGTATTTTGTTTAGTTATATGTCCTTGTTATCTTGCTTATTTTCAAATTCATAGTGCAGCTTTCTATTTAATAAAAAGTAAATAGTCTAAAACACCAGTCTTCACAATGAAAACTCCTATTAAACAGAACTGGAACAATACACATTAACAAAGACTAAATGAATTCATATTAATTAGATTTAAAATTAATAGCTTAAATTTAATAATAATTTATACATTTCATATTTGTCCTGTTGACTTAAAAAGATCTTTCTCTGATAGCCAAAAATTAAAGTTGATTAATATATAGTCTCATAAAAATGAAAGTGTCTTATATTAGAACCTTTGAAAAGAATGACCTTTTAATAAAACAATGTCATTAAGTATCACATCAAACTTGAGAAATATGAGAGGAAGACATTAATTTCCAGTTTTTAAAGTAAATGCTTAAATTGAAACTTGGGAGGTTTAAGAAATCCATTTCTATTGCTACATTTTTTTAAATGCACAGTTCTTTAGTGTCCTTGTATTTTTCCCTCTTTGTCCATGAGGTCATAAGCCTGGATAAGCAAACATTCTCTTAGAATCAGAACTGAGATTGACTGATTTTTTTTTCATGATTGATTGACACATGCTTAAGACCGTAGCTAGAATTGACCGTTTCTAGATTTCTGATTTCATGGCTTTTTCCCTCATTGGCATATTCATGAGTATAAAAATGGGCATATCCCAAAAAGTCCTTTACCTATCATTTTCTTTTCTCATGGATCTTCCTATACTCTATTCTTTAGTAAAACCCATTCATTCTTCAAAAAATAGACCAGGTTTACTACAGATGTACGGTTAAATCCTTGGAATCATTCATAACCACCACAAATACCCCACATGACTGTAATATAATATTTCATCACCTCATGTAAGATGTTGGTGATATTATAATACTGAGTTTTAAACTAGAAGACTTGTTTTAGCCTTAAATTCCCAAAAATAAAGCAAGTGGCTTTTAAAAAATTTTTTTTAATTTTTATTTTGATCATAGTGGGTTACATATTGTTGACAATAATATTCTAGGTACATATTTACATAAAATCAGGGGGGATTCCCATCCCTAAATTGTCCTCCCTACACCTCCGTTTTTGTCCTACCTCCCATTTCTTCTTCCCTCACCCCCAGGGTGGCTAGAATATGTGATCCCCTCTGTATCTGACCTACTACTTAGTAGTCTTGCATCAGTTTGGTCTTGGTGCCTCCCTTATTTCCCCCTCTAAGTGGGGGCAGGGCTAGCAGTTCAAGTTAGGTGGTTTTGCCTGAAAAGGAGAAAATGAGTAAACTGGGGTAAGAGTCTAATATCCCAAAAATGGGCAGAATCCTTCTAGAGGTTCTCCTCATCGATTTGGATAATGCAGGAGAAAAAGAAGGTGAAACACCCCATCAGTACCAAAAGAAGTGTCAAATATCCAGTGAGGACTCCAGTTATATCGATACGCACCACAAAAAACTGATAAAAAAAATACAAACAAAAACAAACAAACATATGAACAAAAAAACAAACAAAAAAACAAACAAAAAAAACAAACAAAAAAAACTCGCCGTGGTCTTGAAATAAGAGACATGGTGTAGCACATAACGAAAGAAAAGAAAGGAAAAAAAAAAAGAATAATTGGGGACAACAATTTCAATAATCACATCCGAACCGAGAAATCGACCAAAATAGCTAGGTAAATAAAATTAATAATAACAATAATAAATGAAGGTTATATATATATATAAATATCCAAGGTTTTGTGCTTTTTGCATTTTTGTTTTTTTCCTCTGCCCTGGCACAGTAAATATTGGGGTCATTCGAAACGGAATTCACTTGCCCTATGAGATATGGGGATTCTCCGTCCTTGGAGTATACTGTCATGGGATCAGTTCTAGGCTTTACTCAGGATCATTACTCTCCTGGTGGTGTTTTTTCTTTTTTTTTTTTTTTTGGTTTGTTTTTTTGTGTGTGGAAGACTTCTGCTTTGTCCAGGGTGATACATTCAGAGCTCTGTGTTGAGTGGTCTCAGTATCTGTACAACTCCTGAGGTGGGCCTTATGGTGAAGTCAGTCTTTGTGAGTCTAGAGGTTCTGTTGCCTCAGTGCCAATTGGATCCGTCTTCTGTGGTTGGTGATCTTGGTCTTTGCACTGAACCTAGGATGGCACCTAGGATAGTGTCCTTCTTTGTGCTTCCAGAAGCCCCTTTCCGTTACAGTTGTCTCTGCTGGACCTTTGGAACTGGGGATCATGCTTATTGTGTCGGTCTTAGTTCAAAGCCTAGACTAGGGCTTTTTGATTGGTCCCAAGATGTATACAGTCTGGTCGTGGTTCTAGCAGCCAGTCCTCTGTAAATCACGATCTTGGCTTTTGGACCTACCAAAGGGTGCCACGTCTTCTGGTTTTGTCTTGTCGTTAGCTGGTAAAGTAGGCTAAACTGCTCTAAGGTCAAGTTGTTCACGTTTTCTTCATTGTCGGGATATCATGTTAGCGCTGGCCCTTGTTGTTGACCCTGCAGTATTGAGGCCGTCCCAGATGGAGTTTGTTTCTTGCAGCTGTTGTGAAGAGCTGTGCCGTTTCTATGCCTAGGAACCAGGGTTCAAGGCTGGATGAATGGAATCCGATCACCTGAGGTCTAAGTTGATTCCACATGACATATTTTCAAGGTAGGAGATATCCCTGTATTGTAAACAACTATGAGCTCCTATCTCTAGTAGATAAGAGCTCTTGTTTTTTTTTTTATGTAAGATTTCCCCTTTATTCAGTGTGCCTTTGCAGGGGGAAGTTGTGCTCCATTATATTGTCGGTGTATTTGGGGTGGACAGAGTGGGTAACATAAATGGGTCACATACCCAAATACGATTAAAAAAAATTGCATGAGCCCACAAATGTATATGTAGGGCAAACATTTAAAAAAAAAGGAAATATGAGTTAGTGAAGTTTTTAAAGGACCAAAGTGGTGCAAAAGACTAATTTACATTTGGGGGAGAACAGGTAAAGAGGTGGTGTATTACAGGTTTTATGTCTATGTTGGAAGTACTGTTTATCCCCTTGTCTTTTGGATTTTTCTTGTGGTGTGTGGGTTCCCAGGCATCTTCCAATCTCACCCCCTGACCTTCTTCAGATTGGTATAAATTTGCAGTAGGGAGGTCTTGGAAGAGTTCTTGCATTGGGGATACTATTGGACCTAAGTCCGGTTTCAAGAAACAGTCCACTTTATGGGGAGTTCGTAGGGAGGGTCTCGCAGCATGAGTCCACAGGGGAGTTGGCTGTCTTTTCTTGCAGGAGATGAGGTGTGGGTTCGGCTGGGTGTCCCCTCCCCTGGGTGCTGGGTACTGGTTCGTTGGGTAGGAGGTCGATCTTGATGCCTAAAAGATTAAGGACTGAGGGTGGAGAGTTTCATTATGGTGGAAGATCTGGATGGGATTGAGGGGTGAAGGGATAGTTGGATTTCTGGGGGGGAGAAAGGGGAAGGTATATGGGAGGGGTATGAAGGAAGAGAAAAGAGAAAATACCGTAGAAAGAAAGGGGGAAGAGAAAGGGAAAAAAGTAAAGAGAAGAATAGAAGAGAATAAGAAAAAAGAAAAGAAGAAAAAAGGAAAAAGGAAAAAAAATATAAAAAAAAATATATATAAAATAATAATAATAAAGAAAAAAATAAAGTAGTGAGAAGAAAGGAGAGAATAACAAGGGAATTTTGGTTTGGCTGAATGTGTTCGATGGCTAGAGCCTGTAGTTTAGGTCTGTACGTCACGGGTACTGCTTTGGTGGTCTGACTGGTCACGTGCTTCAATTCCTAAAAGAAGGTTTAACCTAGAAATAAAGTGTATGTTAAAGAGTTTTCTCGTGGTCATCTCATAGTGCAAGCAAGGTACGGTATCTCGTGTGGTATCCCGAGTTGCCATCTTAGTTTGTCCGCCCTTTGTATCTAAGGGCGCCTGTGGACAGAAAAGCTGAGAGGTTATTTAATATATAGTAAGGTAAAGGGAGTAAAACGTAGTGTTATGGTATGTTGCCATCGCATTCCGTGATTTCCCAGCAGGGGCAGGGCAGCCGTTCGCGGGGTCGAAGTGGGTGGGCGGACCTTCCCTACCTTCCCGGGGACACGGGAACCCCAGCCGGAGTGAAGCAGCCCTTCGCGTGGTCGGGGCGCGCAGGCGGGGCTTCCTTCCCTTCCCGGGGGCAAGGGGACCCCAGCCGGAGGAATGGAGCCATTCGCGCAATCGGGGCTGGTGGGCGGGGCGTCCTTACCCTGCCGGGGGCTAGGGGACCCCAGCCGGAGAAATGGAGCCGTTCGCGCGGTCGGGGCTGGCGGGCGGGGCGTCCGGCTTTTAAAAATTTATTCACATTTTTTATTGTGGCATTATTGCTGATATTATTGCTATTAGCTGTAAATAATAATTCAATATATAATTGTGTAATATTAGTATGCCTAACATGAAAAATATGAGCAATATGTTGCTGAGTTATAGTTGTATCTTCTTATATAAAGATTTATAGGTAACAGTCATATAAATACATATGTATGCATTTTTTTGTGTTTTATGAATGCATTTTTCAATGTATCAAAATAATGTTAGTAATGTATCATATAATCGATAACACATTCTTGAATACACAAAATTTCAGTTTCCAATATACTTGAAAGTAGCATGTTATTTTGGTTTATTTACTAGCCCTTTTTAAAATTTATCTATGAGCTAAAGAATAAAAGATTAATAAAACATAGTGAGTAGCTACTGCTTGGGTTGATGCACAGGATGATGGTGACATGAATTATTGAGGCAAAGTTTCAATATTCCCCCCAATTTTCTCCTTGGATTGTCTTGATTGCAAGGTTTATTATTAGACTAATAAAGACATAAAATATTGTAAGTGAATAATTCTGATTATATAATGGTGGTAAGTAAATTACTTTAACAAATTAAATGAATATTCTAATAATTATAGTCAACATTTATATTTGAATCTATTACCCTATTTATTGATGAATAGATGGTAAGTAGGTTAATTAATCTCTCTCACATTCATCAAGTAGCCTCTACCAATTGATTTACTTACATTAGCTAGGTGACTGGTAAAAAATGATTCAGCTTACTGGATAGAGTTGAAATGAGATAAATAGGTTTAAAATACAAATCACATAGAATTGCTTATGGATAAAAATTGTATACTTCACAGATTATATCAAGCTTCTTTACTCTTCCTCTTTTCACTTTTATAATATAAGCTATTCTAAATATGATGCATTTATAAAGAGAATATAAATAGGAAGTTATAATATCTGCAAGTCTTCATTCTTATCAATCTTTATTTTTTGCCAAAAATCGGAGAAAAAATAGGACTTTTTAAATGTAATCAAATGTAAAAGTTTTGGTTGATTGAACTAAAGAAAATTTTGATTGGTAAGATACAGAAGAGAAATCTTGATTATTGAGGAACTCCAACCATGTAAAGTTTATAGACTTCAGTTTAATAATTTAATTCTTTTTTATTTATTTTTTTTGGTGGGATTATTATGCCCAGTGATGCTCAAGGACTACTCCAAATATCCTGCTCAGTGGTAACTCTGTGTAGTACTGGGATAACCTGGAGCATCAAAAATTGAAATGAGATTTCACATACAAAGCACAGGCTTGAGTCATTTAGAACTAACACTATGGTTCCTCCTCAGGTTATATATTAATAATGTTTACATGATAGACATTTTAATAACAGAACTCTGTACTTTTCTTATATTTTATAAAAATTTTGAATTAAGTTATTGAAACTGGTATTCTATGTATAATGCCTACTATAAAATCAAACAAAAGTTTATTATCAAACTATTACAGACTAATTGTTTTCCACTAGACCTGCTACAGAACAAAGCTGTACAGGATAAATTGGGGCATCTATTTATTTTCATAACATGAAACACAGGACTGTGAGTCTTGAAAAGGGACAAATATTAGTTGACTCTGATAAGAAATCTGCTTTATACTTCAAGGCAGAAAAATCAATTTACATCAAAACATTGTTTATAGCGGAGGCATTGCATAGTAGAGCATATCTTTGAGGATATATCTTTGAGGTTTAATCCCTGAAAAAAAAAGCAAACCAGTGTTTTGTTTGTTTTTCTTTGGGGGGGCCACACCAGGTGATTCTCGGGGGTTACTCCTGGCTATGCACTCAGAAATCGCTCCTGGCTTTGGACAACCATATGGGATGCCAGGGATTGAAAACAGGTCTGTCCTGGGTCAGCAGCATGTAAGGCAAACGCCCTACTGCGGCATGATCGCTCTGGTCCTCAAACATTTATTTTCCCTTTATTTAAACATCTTGATTACATATATGATTGTGTTAGGTTTCAGTCATGTAAAGAACACCCCCTTCACCAGTGTAACATTCCCACCACCAATGTCCCAAATCTTCCTCCATCCCATCCCACCCCCACCTGTACTCCAGATAGGCTTTCCAGTTCCCTCATTCATTCACATGATAATGGTAGTTCTCAGTGTAGTTATTTCTATAACTGCACTCACCACTCTTTGTGGTGAGCTTCATGAAGTGAGCTGGAAGTTCCAGCCCTCCTCTCATTATATCCCTGAGGATTGTTACAAAAATGACTTTTACTTTTCTTAAAACCCAGAGATGAGTGAGACTATTCTGCATCTCTCTCTCCCCCTCTGACTTATTTCACTCACATAATATATTCCATGTACATCCATGTATAGGAAAGTTTTATGATTTCATCTCTCCTGACGGCTGCATAATATTCCATTGTGTATATGTACCACAGTTTCTTTAGCCATTCGTCTGTTGAAGGGCATCTTGGTTGTTTTCAGAGCCTGGCTATTGTGAACAGTGCTGCAATAAATATAGGTGTGAGGAAGGGTTTTTGTACTGTATTCTTGTGTTCTTAGGTTATATTCTTAGAAGTGGAATAGCTGGGTCAAATGGGAGCTCAATTTCCAGATTTTGGAGGAATCTCCATATCGCTTTCCATAGAGATTGGACTAGACGGCATTCCCACCAGCAGTGGATAAGGGTTCCTTTCTCTCCACATTCCCGCTAGCACTGATTGTTCTCATTTTTTTGTGATGTATGCCATTCTCTGTGGTGTGAGATGGTATCTAATCGTTTTGATTTGCATCTTCCTGATGATTAGTGACGAGGAGCATTTTTTCATGTGCTTTTGGCGATTTGTATTTCTTTTTTATCAAAGCATCTGTTGATTTCTTCTCCCCATTTTGTGATGGGATTAGATTATTTTTCTTGTAAAGTTCTGTCAGTGCCCTGTATATTTTGGATATTAGCCCCTTATCTTATGGATGTTGGGTGAATAGTTTCTCCCACTCGGTGGGTGGCTCTTGTATCCTGGGCACTATTTCTTTTGAGGTGCAGAGGCTTCACAGCTTAATGTATTCCTATCTGTTTATCTCTGCTTCCACTTGTTTGAAAAGTGCAGTTTCCTCCTTGAAGCTGCCTTTAGTCTCAATGTCATGGAGTGTTTTACCGACGTGTTTTTCTATATACTTTATGGTATCAGGTATGATATCAAGGTCTTTAATCCATTTGGATTTAACCTTTGTACATGATGTTAACTGAGAGTCTATGTTCGCTTTTTTACAATTGGCTAACCAGTTCTGCCAGCACCACTTGTTGAAGAGGTTTTCCCTGCTCCACTTAAGATTTCTAGTTGAAGCCATCTACCACAAGCCAATGGCAAATATTATCCTCAATGGACAAAAAATAAGAGCCTTCTCTCTAAATTCTGGAACAAGACAAGGCTGTCTGCTCTCATCACTCCTCTTCAACATAGTACTGGAAGTTCTTGCTATAGCGATCAGGCAAGAAAAAGATATCAAGGGAATCCAGATAGGAAAGGAAGAAGTCAAGCTCTCATTGTTTGCAGATGACATGATACTCTACTTAGAAAACCCTAAAGACTCTACCAAAAAGCTTCTAGAAATAATTGACTCATATAGCAAGGTGGCAGGCTACAAAATTAACATACAGAAATCAATGGCCTTTTTATACACCAATAGAGAAGAAAGTCAAGAAGGAATCCTATTCACATTAGTGCCACACAAACTCAAATATCTTGGAGTTAACTTGACCAAAGACGTGAAGGACCTATACAAAGAAAACTATAAAGCCCTGCTCCAAGAAATAAGAGAGGAAGCATGGAAATGGAAACACATACCCTGCTCATGGATTGGCAGGATTAACATAATTAAAATGGCAATACTTCTCAAAACATTGTACAGATTTAATGCAATCCCCTTAAAAATACCCATGACATTCTTCAAAGAAGTGGATCAAACACTTATGAAGTTTATCTAGAACAATAAACACCCTCAAATAGCTGAAGCACCCCTAGGGAAAAGGAAAATGGGAGGCATTACTTTCCCCAACTTTAAACTGTACTACAAAGCAATAGTTATCAAAACAGCATGGTATTGGAATAAAGACAGACCCTCAGATCAGTGGAATAGGCTTGAGTTCTCAGGCAATGTTTCCCAGACATACAATTACCCAATTTTTGACAAAGGAGCAAGAAACCTTAAACAATTTTTACCTTAGCTGCTATGAAACAAAATTTTGTAGAAACATACTGTGTTTTAAATTAACAAAAGATATATAGTATAAAAAGTTGCTTTTATCTTGCACATAGATAACCCTGGTTTGATGACTTTTTAGCATCATTGTGAGCACCACAATTTTTTTGAATATAGAGCCAGGAGTAGGTACTGCACACCCATGGCTTTGGCACTCAAATAAATCAAAACAAATTTTTATAACATATATGTTTATAAAATTTATATACAGTATAAACACATACTTTTATATACAGAGCCTTGATATGTAAATGTTAAAATTGCCTAAAGTGGGCACATGTAATAATATAAATAGAAAATAGAAACATTTTGTAAATAAATGGACTATTATTATATTTTCAAGTGTTATGTTAAAAACCTGTGATTTAAAAAGATGTTAATGTAGGGTTTAATTCATAAAATATTCCAGAATCACACTGTCCTCCACAGTACCCACTTTCCTCTATTATTGTCCAAAAATCTCCCATAAGTTTCTAACTAAAGCCCAATTCTTGTTTTCCACTGCCTTTGGGCAGTTTTTATTCCCCTACCATGATTCTTTTTACACTACTATGAGAGGATCATTCTATGTTTCCTTTGAGTAATTTTCTCTTAATTCCTCATGGGCCCTGTTTTTTTATGTGTTTTATTTTTAATTCTCTGTAAAGTTTTGCAGTGAAATCAGCCGACTTAGAATTGCCTCTAACAGCAAAATAGTTACTTTGAAATATTTTTATAAGACACTTACAATTCATTTTGGGTTAAAGATTAGCATAATTAAATTAGAAGTAAAATGTTTTTTTTTATTTTATTAAAAATATTTTTTCTGGTATTTTCTGGTTCTTGGAGCTTAGTCATGGCTCTGCCCTGAAGGAGCACTTCTTTGGGGACTTGAGGAATCATATGGGATGTCAAGGATCCACCCCAGCAGCTGCATGTAAATCAGACTATATGCTGTTCTATTGTTTCAGCCCCAAGTATGTAATTTCTTTTTTTTTCTTAATGTGTGGGTCACAGTGGTGCTCAGGTACTGTAGGTGGCATCTGTCCTACAGCCATCAGTGGGATTTCAATGAATCCACTTTAGGAGAGTGGATTGCATGGGCTGCAAAATATGAAATATGGAATAATGAAACCACACACAGAGTATGTAGGGTCAATACATCTTCTGGCAGGAGTGTGACAAGTTTAATTTTTAAGCAGGGGGCTGTATAGGGGTAAAGCCAGCCATTGGTATAGAGAAGAATAATTAAAATCACAAAGCAAAGTTTAACAGTAAACATGCTTAAGCTATGGATGTGAGCTATAAGGATTCTGAGTTACAAAGGAGAAGGTTGTCACTCAAGGCAGCTCTTTGCAAGCTTACTTCAAATGCAAAATCAGGGATTATTAGGAAGTAGAAAATATCTAGGAACATGGTCTTCACTGGGCTGGGCTCTATTGTTTTAGAGGCCAAGTAAAGGAAGGCCCTATTTCTTATTCTGAGAAGAATCAATTGCCCAGAATCTGCTTTCTGGCCCTTGATTACCAGAAACTGCAGCTGCAAGGACATATTTGAAAAATAGAAAAAAAATATTGTCTTTGCTTTTAGGTGCTAAATATTATCCGGAAAAGGGGTTCTCTTAGTAATCTTTTGTGCTAGAATTTTTGAGCTAAATTATATGATTGAGGTCACAATTTTGCCTGAGATTTTACAAAGGAGATATCCCAAATAATGTCAGAAAATGTAATACCAACCATGTATTTATCTCTTCGGAAATTCCTCAACTATCCACATGGGGGGAAAGGCGTGCACAGTGAGCCTTTTGAGGAATCCCATGGGAGTTATTTTACTACTCCACACCAGGAAAATCTGGGGATACATCTGGTGTGTCTTCTGAGTTCTCCTAAGTTATGTATGCCTTGGCACTCAGGGTTTGCTCCTGGCTCTGTGCTCAGAAATCACTCCTGTCATGCTCAAGGGACGATGTGAGATGCCAGAGCTTGAACCCAGGTTGACCACAACCTGCTTGCTGTGCTATCACTTCAGCTTCATTTTTATTTTATTGTATTTTCCTCCACCCCTAACTCAACTCCATTTAATTAATTAATTAATTAAGTTGGTTTTTGGGCCACACCTGATGATGCGCAGGGCTACTCCTGGCTATGCGTTCAGAAATGGCTCCAACCTTGGAGACCTTATGGGACTCCAGGGGATTGAACCACAGTCTGTCCTAGGCGAGCACTGGCAAGGCAGACACCTTACTGCTTGTGCCACTGCTCCAGCCCCCTCAGCTTCATTTTAAAAAGATAATAAGTTACTAGTCTATATGTCTGCCCAAAGAACAAAAATCTGCATTTGTAAAAAAAGGAATTATAATTTTATATTTTTGATGCTGTTAGATGGATTATTAGACCACTTGCTATAACATCTGTACCAAGAACAGGAAAAGAAATACAACAAGATGTGTGTGAGGTCAAAAGTAAAAGTCTTATTCTCCAATTAGATATTTAACCCTCTTGAAAATAGGTATTGATATGGAATTCAAAAATCATTTGAATTAATCCTTGTCTTTTTTCTAAAAGCAGGCAATACTGTTGAATTTACAAAAATTCAACAACTAGAATTGTAATTCTTGTTGATTCTAAGTCTGGAAAATATTTTAACTAGGTTGCCTGTCTCATCACTTTATTAGTTTCCTAGTCACAATCATTTTAATAAACTAATTACTTTTCAGTATATTTGTCTTCTTTCTCAGATGCATTGAAAAATCTTGGGTATAAACACCAAATCATATAGGTGTAAACATTCATATATACTGACATATGTACCTTTATATATAATGACTCAATAATCATAAATTTAGCAGTTTCTTAAAAGCTATTTATATAGAATATATTTGGCTATTTAAAGGCTATTTAGTATTTGCTGACCTGGGTTTAGTCCCTAAAACCGTGTAGTGCTCAACATGCTCTGTAAGGAGTAACTCTTTAGTCAAGAGGCCAGGAATAATTCCTGAGCACCCTCAAGTTAACCCACAACTAAATAAACCTAACCATAAAGTAATATAAGTGAAAAAAGGCCAAAATAACCTATAAAGATGTTGCATTTATGTAAAAGAGGTCTACATAAAAACAAATGAAAGCAGCCTCAATGTAAAGAAACTGGGGTTGTAGCCACAGCACAGAGGAGAGCACATTTAATTTGGCCCACCCATATTTGATTCCTGGAATCCTGTGGAGTCGCTCTTGTACTTCCAGAATGCAGAGCCAGGATTACTTCTGAGCATCACCAGTTGTTCCCCCAAACAAACAAAAACTAAAGAAAAATGAAGGAACTGACTCAAAGACAGGAAGAGTCAATGTTTGCTGTATATTGAGAATATAGTTTATCAGTTCAAGTTTCATTCTGGCTCTGCCTGCTCTTTAGTATATGCCATCTAAACATTTTAAAGCTGCCAGAATCTTTTAAATACTTGAGTTATAAAGGGAGCACCTTTCAGAGACTAACCATAAGACATTGCATTGTGTTATATTTTAAGTGTATTTGGAGAGCCAGGAACAGAGCTCAAAGGGCTGATGTATGTACTATGAATTTTGAAACCCCAAGCTTGATCTTTGACACCATATGGTTTCCTGTTCACCACCAAGAGTATCCCTGAAGAACGACTTGGAGTAACCCATAATTCCCAATAAAATGTACATGAGTCCTTTAAAAGAGTTCAAACCTCCAGAGCATGTGGAAAAATTGTAAACATTTAAAAATAATGCAGATGAAGTCTGTAGTGAATGTATTGTCATCTTTCTTGTTGTCCTATTAATGCATCTATCCCCTGACCACCACAGAGCATTTCTTGATAATCATCATACTGTATGCCATTGGATTACCAATGCAACTGTTTGACTAGAAGATTGTTTCTTATACCCATAACTGTTGACATAAGATGTGCCCTGACATAAAAATAACAGCTTAGCTTCCTTATTTTGAGTGTTCACCTGTGTGCTTTAATTTATGCTGCAGGGCACACATAGAGATCAAAATAAAGGTACCTCCAGCTAAGTCATATCCTGATTTAGCTCATTTTTTGTGCTTTCCTGCATTTCTTATACATTTTTCCCCAAGGAATTGAACTTTTAAAAATTATATACTCGGCATCAAAGAGATAGTACAGCAGATAGGGTATTTGTCTTTCATGCACCAGACCCTGGTTTGATCCCAGTCAAAGCTCATGGTCTCCTTAGCAAAGCCAGAAAATGATCCTGAACACAAAGCCAGATATAAGCAATGCTAGATGTGGCTCCACAATAAGAGAAATACAATTTTAGACTTGAGTGCTAGAAAAAATTTAGAGGGTTAAGGTGCTGTCCTTGCTTGTTGATGTCCTGCAGCAGTATCCCCAGTGTTACATCATATAAGATTCCTGCAAAGCACCCTCATTCACCTGTTGCTGGCAGCTGTAGGGCACAGCATGTCCCAACTAGCAATACATTCCTACATAGCATTGTACCTCTGACCCCATTCTAAACATTTTGATCACTGGGAGCCCCTGTCCCACAATAAAAGAGTAATAAAATAATGATACCTAGGTCCTGAAAAAGAACAGCATGTAAGAAAAATAAGAAGTGGATTTTAAACATGTTAAATAGTGTTTTTATCCATTATGGAAAGATATCTTTTCTATGGAAAGATAAATAATTGCAAAAATAAAAAAAACAGAAGACTGCAATGATGATACATGGGTTAACTTGCTTTCCTAGAAGCCTATACCCTAGCAGGATTGAATTCATAGCACAAGAATTTGTCCCTCAAGCTCTGTCAGGAATGAACCCTTAATATAAAGCCAAAATTAAGTCCTAAGTAGTGGTGAGTGTGGCCCCAAATCCCTACACCCAGGAAAAATAAACATAATAAACATAATCACATTTTAACAAAGAGATACACTTTTATTACAATTCAAAAATAAAGGAGATTGTGTTTGTATAGAGAGATATTTGTGTAGAAAGATATAAAGAAATAGAGTCATAATGGGACAAGCTTAAATTATCTTGAACAATACAAAAAATAGAAGGTATTGAAAGGTGCAGCAGTCCAGATACCACTCAGATGTGGAGAAATGAAGAGACAGTTACTCAGGCAAAAGCTCAAGTGTGGTTCTTTATTCTGGCCAGCCAGGGTACAATGCTTGTTCAAAACCGAACAGAGGCAACGGACTACGTGGCATTCTATGTTCCTTCTTATATACCATAAGAAGGGGGGTAAGGAAGGAGTAGAGATGATTTCCTTAAAGGCGGGACATCTGCCAAGGTAATGTTATTGGTGGGGGCGGTAGTGATGACTTCCTTAAGGGCAGGACATCCTCCAAGGTTGGTGGGGGCGGGGTAGTGATGACTTCCCTTTTCAATCCCCACTTTTTGTAGTAAGGCTTCTAATCCTAGAAGCCAGTGTGATAGGGGGCCTCCATATCCTGATATTCCTGGTCAGAATTTTCTGTGTGAGCTAATTCTTGGTATTGTTGGCATAATACCATGAGCTTGACTTCCCCAACCTGAGCTCGAATGAATGTAGTGAGGCAATTGATTATGCATGGCCCAATGGCTACCAGAAGTAAGAGGCCCAAAAGAGGCCCCAGTAGGGGTATTAGATAGGGGAGAATCCCACCCCATAAAGACCATAAGGGACTGTCTAATAGCTCCTTCTTTTGGCCAGCTCTCTTGATGGTGTCTGATTCTGTCTCACACTATTCCCGATTTGTTAGTATAAAAACAACATTCTTCTTGCAAGGCCACGCAAAGCCCTCCTTTCTCTGCCAAGATTAAATCTAACCCTCGCCTGTTTTGTAATACCACTTCAGCCACGAAGTTGAGCTGGTCCTGGAGATCACTAATAGATTTATATAACGTCTCCACATCTGAGATTAACTTTTGCGAGAGTTTGTCATACCTGTCTATTGATATTGCTAGCCCTGCTCCCCCAGTCGCTAATCCACCTGCTACCCCGAGCCCTAGTAGGGGCAGGAGCACCACGGCTCGTCAAGACAGACGAGCACCGCCTAAAAGATCTATGCTAGGCAGAGGGATGGGCTCTGTCCCCGGGATGATGTCAATGTTGGGAAGTACTAATGCTGGGGCACAAATTCCAGTCCAGTTTTGGAGTAAAAGAGAGTAAGCCAAATTTCCCCCACATATCCATACCCGTCCTGGAGGTAAGCACCCTGGGCTGGGAGGGGGCAGGTAGGACTTCTGAGCACTGAGCGGCTCCTACCTGACCCAGGTCTACAGATTCGGTGCCATTATGCTAATAGCAAACAGAAGATTCAAAGCTAAGAGGGACTATCTTAAAGGGTATGACTTAAGTACAACTAAAAGAAGCAAAGGTTCGATTACCTAGTCGGACAGGCACAGCCAGAGGCCAATTTTCCCCCATCTTCATACAAAGCCAACAATCAGCAGCTAAAGAAGTTTGTGAGTTTCTTTTAAGATGTTCTGAGTATTCAGATCTAACTTCTCAGCAGGCATCCGGTTCGGAGGGTGAGATACTGGGGCCACTTAGGCATTAGGGTCTCCACCTCCTTTGTAGCCCAGTCTATGGCCTCCTTCTCTCTTTCCTGGTTTGTTGCCCCCCCCCCCAATCCGAGATGTGAATGGGCGCCTTTAGGGGCCAACAGACCAAGTCTCCCACTTCGGCCATGCAACTCGCAGCTTCATAGGGGGACTTATGGCTATTAACTGTCCGTTCCCCTCCCATGCTTCCCCTGTAAGTCTCGGTGAGCTTGGCCACCATATATGCCTTGTTATTTTTGGTACACTCTCGATACTCCCTATAGCACCGGGAGTGAACTTGATTAAGCTCCACACATCCAGCAGGGCATTTCCCCCTGAAGAGGGAGGCAAAGACTGAGGTTTTGCTTTACACACCCATTCCGGCTCCACCCCCCCATGGGAAGAAGTAGGGGACTGGAGGTGAGCAGTTCTAGTTCCACAGTCTACTGATCGAGTGTACAGAAGCCTACTGTTGAGTTGATAGCCCCCCTGCAGTCACAGGGGTTTCCATATAGTCTTTTTACTAGTTCATCTGGGTGTACGGCCTAATCGAGTCCTCCCTCAGCAAGTGCCAGGGTGAGCATTGCCAGAGTCAGTGAGCGCATTAGGGCTGGAGTGTGCCTGCCGGACCCGAATCTTGAGGGGATTCTCAGTGTGCTCCACTTTCCACTCATCATGGTTGAGATCAGCAGGGGCAGATTTTAGATGGGAGGCGTGAACCCAGGAAGCAAACTGTCCACCTTAACAGCAGTCGGGGTGATCAGAAGGACGACATAAGGTCCTTTCCACCTAGGCTCTAGTGTCTGCAAGCGGTGCCGTCTCACCAGGACCTGGTCTTTCGGCTTGAAGTGGTGAGGTACTGTCAGTTCGCTGGGTTCATATGCCTGTCTGAGTCCCTTCCAGATTTGACTTTTTAGGGCAATGATGGTGGCCAGCCGAGCAGCTAGGGGAGAGAAAACATCATAAGGCTTAGAAAGCATTCGCACTGGGGGGGGGGGACCCCCATATGGTTGCTGCTGTAGGAAGACCTGGACTGTCTGCCTTTTGTTCTGGTCCTATGAGCTGACTCAGCTGGATCTTCAGGGCTTTCTTCTTGTCCAGGCTGTGAATTTCACCAAGAAGATAAGGAGGTTTCTGCATTCTTTTCTATAATCCTGCAACTTAAAAGGGCTGTTGGGGTAGAGAGAAAACAATAAAGCCCTAAACTTCAGTTGCCTTTCCTGCACTAGGTTAGACAGAGATGAAGAAATTTCATATTTAGTAATAATTTTCTTACTTTTAACATTACCAAGGGAAGCATAAATTTTGCTTCTTTCCTTACACTACCCATCTTTGTTAAATGTTAGGGTTGGTTTATTTCCTTTAGGGTGGGACATACGCCAAGGTAATAGGAGTTATTGGTGGGGGCGGTAGTGATGTCTTCCTTAAGGGGAGGACATCCTCAAAGGTTGGTGGGGGGTGGGGTAGTGATGACTTACCTTTTCAGTATAAGAATAATTTTTATTCTACATTGACCCACTGTGTGTGAAAAATATGTTTCTTAAACTTTTGTAGAATATTTCCATGACAAATATTTTCCACAGTCAAAATATGTCATGCTACAATGGATATGTTATTCTGTTTTGTTTTCTAGAAAATTTGGATTCTGTCGATTTATTTTCTTATGCCAATGCATTGGCAAATCAGTCCCCTAGAACTTCAGAACAAGGGCTATTTATTAAAAGTCTGGAACTTTGAGTGAGATTGACATCTCAATGTCGGGAGATTGACTCTAAGTGAGGGTGATTGATTCTAATCATTTGACTATTTAATAAGTCATTATACATGCACAATAAAATCTTGATTAAAAACTCTCTAGCTGATGAACACACTCACTAGAAGAATGGACGTTTACCCCCTATCACCAAGAGAGGGTATAGAATCTTCAAGGTACTTCTGGGTCTTGCTATATGCGTAATCTTTACAGTAAAAGCACAATAAGAAGGTTAAGCTGTGACTAATTCCTGAGTCATTTGGATTAGTTGGTGAGCACGAAGGAACTGTGTGATCCCTTTAATTATTGTCAGGACTGTCAGAGTGCTCTTGATCTCTGAACTCTGTAGCTAAAAATCCAAGTGAGAGCAGTCTTAATGGAATGAAACCGTTAAATCTGTAAAATTTGGAGCTAACTTTTGATTTCTAGGACATAATTAAAATTGCAGGCCACTTAGAGGTATCAGAAAATTTGTGTCAAAAGTTTTGTAGTGTTTAAATAATAAATAGACCAAGTGTCTTCCTCAGAGTGAAGGGATGATTACAGAAGTGAGATTATAGAGACCACTAGAGGGTATTTCTCTAATTTCCCAATTTGGATTATGATAAGAACCTGAACAAGAGCTGTGACCATGGTGTATGGAATACACAGAGCATATCAGGCTGGAATGGGGCAGTGTCTAAAATCATGTTCTGTCATGGAGAATTTGAAGAACTAATGACCTTTAATACTGAGGATAGCAGGGCTCTGGAGTTAGTCCAAAGGGCACTACCAATTTTATGGAGTTTTGAGGCACTTGGATATTTCAAAAGCAGTGCAATGTGTCAGTTTTGATGCAAATATATATGAAGTACAGCACATATTTTACATGTTACATTTATTACTTTCTTCAACATGACATTTATTTTATCTGAATAGTAATATAAGATCTCTTGTAACTGTAGGTAAAGCATTGAGTAATAACCTTCTATATTATGGGATAGCATTTGAATTTCAATGTCTTTCTATGAACGTTATTTTATCTTAATGATTGTCATTAGTTTTCATTTGGATGTGATTTGCAGAATCTTGTAAGATGTCAATGACAGGAGAAAATATCCTACACCTAGCATATGTATAAATACATCAATTATTATAATGGTGAAGCAAGAATGCCATTTTTATATGCCTTGCAGACTGTTCACATTTATCATCTTACAGCTAATCAGAAGCATTTTAGAAAAGCATATACAAAAGTGTAGGCACGCGTGTGCACGTGTGTGTTTTCCTCTTTCTGAAATTCATGTCTTGTTAATAGATCACTTCAGCATTGAAATATAAAAAAATACTTTAATATGACCTCTTGAAATTTTGCCTTTAGATTTCCTAAGTTACACTATATCTCTACTAAACTGGCAATATGCTTTAATGATGTATATAATGATATATATAATCATTTTAAGCTTATATAATATGTAATTTTTACTGAAAGCTCTTGGAATGCAGACTGACATTAAGCCTGTTTGAATAATGTGGGCACTCCTAAAGTCAGTTGAAGTGAATTATCCTATTTCTCAACCAACCTTTCAATGTAAAAAACACTTGCAATATTAGAGCTCTTTTAAAATACTTTGTTTACAAAAAATACTTTGTTTACTAGGTGACTAAAAGAAAAATGTAAGGCTTTAATATTGTAGGTCTCTTAAAATAGTTTCTATACTGTCACAAGGAAAAAATACCAATGTGACACTATTTCTTCATCTCTACAAATGACATAATTATACTAATGTGATAAATTATTTTTCATTGAACTATTACTTGCCCTTAAGGATAAATGAACTTTTCAATAAACTAGTCAGAGTGGATGTACTGTCTCTAAAATATTTTAATGTTCATCACATAACTGAAACAACTTTATTTGGAAAGAAAATTTTTAAGCTGATTATTACCTGTTGTGATGAACCTCTTTCTGCTTTACTATTAATGATGGAGGAGTTAATAAATAACCCCTTCATAGAGATCAATCTTGATAAAACACTTGATATTAATAGCCGTAAAGATAAACATAATTTTTGCATTTTATTAAAATTTGAACTTTAGCATATAAATGGACTTCTTAATTCCCTGAAAGACATAATTTTAATATAAATCAAAACAAGAAAGTCTTAGACTATTAGCATTCCACAAGTAAAGTACTCTTTTATCTTTTTAAGATGCTTTTCGTGCTGGAGAGATAGAATGGCAGTAAGGCTTGCATGCAGAAGACCTAGGAGAGACCCAGGTTCAATCGTCGGCATCCCATATGGTCCTTGAGCCTGCCAGCAGCGATTTCCGAGTGCACATCCAGGAGTAACCTCCAAGAGCCACTGGATGTGGCCCCCAAACCACCCCCCCAAAAAAAGATGCTTTACTATTCAAAATGTCATTCCTAATCAGTGAGTTTTGAAATTTTTTTCTGAGTTTGTAACAATTGCATGTGACAGATTTTCATTATCCTTTTAGGCCTTCCTTATTTGAGACAACTGTTACACTATCTCCAAGCAACTCTTTTCTTAGGAAATACGTTATACGAACCAATTCTACTAGATAAGGTGAAAACAAACCTTTTCTATTGTATTTTCTATAGTACAACTCAAGAATGCTTCTACTTTGCTTGCAGTGTCCTTGAGTGATGAGTGGATACTAAAGTCCAAATGCACAGGATAGCTATTGCTTAGAAAATTTAAAAGCTACTTGGTTTAAACCCCTGTTATTTGAGAGTTACTCTTATCCTTATTCATTACAGAGAAATTTGAGATGCAAATAAAGATGGAGATCACGGGTAATAGTCATAGGCAAGAGTATTTGATTACTAGTAGCACTTGTGAGTACAGAGTAAAAAAATTTCCTGGGGTTGAGTTACACTTATCTTTGTTAAGTAAAGATTATGTGCTCAGGGATCACTTTGGAAGACTGCTTCTTAGAGCCTAGAGTTAAATTATTAAATTTGGGGCTCATGAAAAAGCTAGGAACAAACCTATTAATGACTGTTTTACAAAATTTATAAAGTATATTTTAGGCTTTAACAGAGGACTTGAATTTATGAAGCAAAATAGTAAATAATGGAATATACCAGCATTTTGACCAAATGCAAGTTCAATTTAAGAACATCAGTCTACATTGTTTTTATTAATACTTTTTATTTTAACCAAAGTGGATTACAAATTATTCATAGTAGTATTTTAGGGACATAGTGACATTGAAACAGGGGCATTCCCACCACCAATGTTGTCCTCCTTCCAACCCTGTTTCTAGCATGCATCCCATATTTTCCCTTTTTTGGCTGCTAGTATAAGTGGTCCCTCTGTGTCTAGCTTGTTGAAAATTGGGTATTGATTCTGTTGTAGTTGGCTTTGGATTTGATGCCTAAGTCTTTTTTAAAATAAAAATATTTAAGTGGACTCTTGCTAAATATTTGCCCTTTTATCTTGTACAATCTTCCTTTACAATGATTAATGCAGTGCTTAGTGTTTCAAATGGAACTGGATCTCTAAGGTGCAAAGGGAGTGTCTAGAATGTCATATGGTAACTAGGAATATATGGTAGCCCTATAATTGAATTACTAGAAGTGATATAGGAATTTGGTAGAGAGTTTTGAGCATTTTGGAAGTAATTTCATTGTAGTAACTTTAGAAATAACATAAATGAGAACACAATTATGACCATGTTATTTGAAGGGGAAACATGTATCAATAATAAGTAAATATAATATCACTTATTAAGTAAATATGATATTTATTAAAGGCATTATTTATCCTACTTAGCTCAGCAATATGCCTTACCTATTTGCAAAAAAACCTAAATAGTCAGTTGAGAACAAATATAATGTTATATAGACCACAGCTCTTATAGTTATATCTTGGACCAAATTTAAGCCAGGCTCTTCTGAGCCCTCTTTTCTATACTTTACCTATGCTGAGTCCAGTTTGAGCAAGAATCTTAATAAGCTAGCTTAATGAGAATCTCTGACCCTTGACCTACTTCAAACAAAAATCCTGTTAAGTGGCAATAGCAAACATCCTATTTTCCTTTATATATCCTCTTAGCAATTTTTTAGCCAAAGATTCACTTTATTCCTTAACAACAAATTCCCAGGTATCTTTTCTTTAGTAGGAGTTTAGTCTATTTTCTCCATTATTTAAAAATTAATGCAATAGTCGTGAGTAAATCTTATTATGTCAAAAATTTTTAACAATCATGGTAATCTGATGTTGAGATTTTGCATACATTTTTAATCAGTGGTTCATAGTTTATAAGGGGAAACAAGTGAGAGGGTTCCTGATGAAACACAGGTCAGAAAAATGAAGGTCCTGTAAGGGCAAGAAGGCTAAAGAACATTTAGAGGAACTGTTGATAAAGGATAGATTATGCTTTAGGAAAAAATATATACTAGAGGAAATAAATAATCAAGTGGATTATGAAATGCATAAATGTAGACCATTTCATGAGATATTTAGAACCGCTGTGAGATAATCTCTATATTTTCAAAAGTTAAAAGTGAAAAGATAGTTTGGTGGAAGAGCCTTATCTTTTATATGGCAGCTACTACATATGATTTCAAAAGAACTGTCCAAAATGACTCATGGGGCAGAGTAAAGTATGAATCCCAAGTACCACTGATCCCAGAATGCAAAAATCTATGTAAATCACTTTAAATCACTGGTAAAAAATAAATCATATATAAATGTCTCACCCTTTATTGATCAGATTTTGCTATTTAATATATAAGCTTTACCTTCTCTTTGTGTGGCTTTTATTGTTAGGCATCTCTAAATGATTATATGTATATTGTTTAGTGAGATAATCAGACTTTCATATTGATAGTTCAAGGGTTAGAACTCTATTCCTGTAATAGTGGATGTTTACTTTTATTATTGTACTTTTCCAAAGAAGAGCAATACAGAAACCTATGTTTAAGATGAAAGAAAATAATGCTTGTAAAACAACCAAGCAATAGGCACAAAATCAATTAATTTGCCATTATATGTTAGAATTAATTTATTAATTCTGAAGTAAACTATTTAGATTTATACTATTTCTTTCATATGCCATTATAATTGTGTTTAGTTAGCTGTGATATAGTCATAAATTCTTACTGCCTTAAACTAAATTTAAAGCTACAAAAAGGGGGGCCGGGCGGTGGTGCTGGAGGTAAGGTGCCTGCCTTGCCTGCGCTAGCCTAGGACGGACCGCGGTTCGATCCCCCGGTGTCCCATATGGTCCCCTAAGAAGCCAGGAGCAACTTCTGAGCGCATAGCCAGGAGTAACCCCTGAGCGTCACAGGGTGTGGCCCAAAAACCAAAAAAAAAAAAAAAAAAAAAACAAAAGCTACAAAAAGGATTGTCAACAAGCTATGATGCATTAACTATAAATAACAAAATCTCCTGTTTTATTAATATATGAATTAAAATATAATATAATTTTAGTCACTTATTCTAATAATCTCTTTCTATGTATTAGAAAATTACAAGTAATTGTCATTATCATTATCAGTGCCATGAAATAGTGAAAGATATAACCTTAACTAATAAATGGCAGCAACTTCTGTACATGAAGGGAGATGGGGGACATTGGTGGTGGGAATGTTGCACTGGTGAAGAGGGACTGTTCGTTTTTATAACTTAAACTCAACTACAATCATGTTTGTAATTATGGTGCTTAAATAAATACATTAATTATAAAAAAAAACTTGGAGGCACCAGAGAGATATCACATACAAAATAAATAGCAGGCATCACATATGATGCCAGAATTGACACTTTTGAGCAAAGTGAGACCTAAATGCTCAGCACAACTGGCCATGAAAAAAAAAAAAAAAAGGAATTGTTGGGTACATGCTTTGCATGCTACTGTTTTGGGTTAATACCTTTATAGATCTGAAAATATGCTATATTTAGCTCTGGAAGCTCCCAGGGACTGGAAGTATGGTGGATTATTCTCAATAATATAGCTCATGAACAGAATTGCAATAAATTGCTTCTTAAGCCTTCAGAGTATACTTGGACTATCTTCTCCCTCCAAAGAAAGAAGTTGGATATTATTAAGTAAACTTTTTAGATAAATCCTGATAAACCAAAATAGCAATATTAACATTGATTAATAGGAAATATACAAATATAGATGAATATATATTTGTGAATAAATAAGTGCTATATTCAATTTTGGAATGGATATCACTACTGTATCAAGGGTGGTTATTTTTATTCTGTATTTTCTCAGTACTAAACTGACCGTATAATCAAAACTGCATATTTCTTGATATTTAATGTCTATAACTTTACTTATATTCATTTTTAATAAATATTTTTATTTTGACCAAAGTGTATTACAAATCATTTACAGTAAAATTTAGGTGTATAGTGACATTGAATCAGGGCATTTTCACCACCAACCAATGTTGTCCTCCCTCTCTCTCCTCATTCCCAGCATGCATCCCATCATGCATCTTTATTTATATTAAATAATATTTTTAAAAGTAAAAATACATATTTATTATACATAAACTTCATTATTAATTAATCATGATGTTCAGTTAAATAATGATTAAAATATTGTGATAACAAATATGAAAGGATGTAGATTAGGGGCCAAGTGTTTTTAGGTGCATTGGTGGTGTTAATAAAATGATCGAACTAAATATACAAGTCAACAGCAATAAAATCAAGGACCCAAACTTTATCAATATAAAATTAAAATGGGCCTGTTACACTGATAGGCTGAAGTTTAATGGGTGGTAATATGGGGTGCACTTAGAGAACAATGGTGGAGGAAGGTCGACACTGATGGTGGGATTGGTCCTGAATATGTATGTCTGAAACCGAATGATGAAGAACTTTGCAAATCACAAAGGTTGTGATAAATATATTGTGATAAAAAATATAATGATTACTGGTTGTTTCTAATAAACAGACCTATATGTCCAAAGATTTATAATTCAGACTATGAAGGCTTCAATGTGTAAGGATAGTGATCAAGAGAATATTTAAGTATATGACTATGCTGTTAGCTTAGAACGTAATGACAATGTTTTTGTTTATTTCTAAATTTGTCTTAAATTCTGTTCCACCTTATCTATCTTAAAAGGAGGGTTAGATGATCATAAGTGGGAGAGAAGATCATGTCAAACTACACAATCCAGAAGCTCTCTGATGATCAAGAATAGCATTGAGTTTTTTTAATCACATAGAGATGATGATTAAATTAGAAATTTTTTAGAAAAAGTAATAATAATTTAAGCATGTTCAACCCTAGTTTTAATTGATTTTTCCTATGGTAAAGCTATTTCTCCACCTCTTATGATCAACTAGCAACCATGTTAAGGGGAAGATTCCAACCATCTCTATCCCCTTCATTCTCCCCCAAACCCACAGGAAGTTAAAGGAAATAATCTAGAGAAAGAAAGTTCTAACTCCTTAGCAACTTCTGCCCTACAGCTAGTACATGCTGAGTCCATCAATACTCACAAGAAAGCAGAAATCTAATTGGAAATGTATGTATATATAATGAAGATCTTTATTGATAAGGCATTAGATGATATGACATACAGACAAGCCCAAAATATATAGGGCTGATGATTAGATTGGGAACTCAGGCTCTTAAGCAAGTACTGATGTTGCAGATTAAAAGCAAAAGTACTTCTTCAGAAGGTAATCTGTTTCATTTTTTAAATGCTTTTCAGTGTATTCGATGAGGACCATCAATATAGTAAAAGGTAAACCCCTTCACTGAAGGTAAATTGTACACAAGTAAATGGAAAGAAAATAATCCAAAGCACATAGGTCATATGTATTATAACTCTGAGATAGTTTTTTATTGGAAGCACATTGAAGTAAAAATCAAGAAGCTTGTTTAGCACTCATATACATAGTATACTGTAAAACTTCAATTGCCTCACATTATTAAGTCAATTATTGGAGTAGTTGATGAATATATAACATTCATATGTTATTCTTTACATATTATAAATGTTGGATGCTTTAACATATTTTACTTCAAGAATAATTGTAGCCCATTGATTTATGAAGTGAAAAAGTATTATTTTTTTCCATGTGGTTGAATACCATTTACCAAACACTTGCCCTTCTAGTAGAAAAAGTTTTATATCTTTCTGGAAAGGAGAGAAATTTTACATAGATCCAATATAGAATAAAATAGTAGAGCTGCATTCATGCCTGAGATATCCCATGATACACAGGATGAAAATCCTACAGGTAAACTTTGTCCAAATATTGTTCAGGCCACAAGTTATTTAGGTTTATATGTACTTACATATTTAAAGCTGAGTAAAGCTTTAATATTAGTCTTTTTTTAAAGCACCCTTAACTTCTTTGAACTAACATATTTCAGATCAGCCAATATATTTTCAATATTTATTAAAATAGCACATTCAAATGTGTCTAAGGGAAAATAGGGATCTTTACCTCTCAGCTCCTTAGATATTGACCTACTTTGTTTCTCTAGGCAGGAAGGGGACTGAGAATAACTGCTTTTATCTTCTGATCCGTCCAAGAAATTTTATAGGTAACTATGGACGACATTTCTTATTTTCTCAGTGATAATAGACTTCTGAACCCACCTGTGTCAGATTCAAATAAGAGAGATTCTTTCACTTAAATATCTGTGGTCTCACCTAATGTGAAAAACTTATCTGGGATTGTTAACTTTGAGGAGGTGAGAAAATGATTGGACAGCTTTGGTTGTTGTGTTAGAGTGATGCATAACTCCTCACACAGAAATTCAGTCAGCAAGGTCCATAGCCACTACTGAATTGAGTTCCCATTTTCTTCATGCTCTTCTCTTTAGTAGAGTACTCAGAGTTTCAGTGGATTAATGAAAATTTGCCTTTTGTCACATCAGATAACCGTCTTTCTAATCATCAGGCTTTTTGGAGTTTGACTGACTAAATGAAATCCTTCATATGCTACATCAAAAAAAGGGTTAACATACTGAAAGATTACATCTGAGCAAAAACCAAAACCACTAATTACAGAAGACTGATTGCAACAACAGTGATGGAATAGAACTTCTAGAACATAAAGAAAAACTCTCTCCTAGTCTTTGCCCTATGACCTATGCAAATAATAAGATGTCCAGCTACAGAGGTGAATGTCATCACCCACATCTGAGCGGAAAGTTTCCTGGCACCATAAAAAGACCGTGGGGCATGTAAATGAATGAGTATGGAGCCTGTAGTTGTTCCCATGGCAGTATGCTTTAAGGGCGGAGAAACCCTGTATCTCTTTGGCCAAGGGAATTCCCATTCTAATTTCCCCAATATTTACCGTGCCTGTGCAAAAAAGAAGAAGAACAAGAACAAGAATACACAAAGAAGAAGAACAACAACAAGAACAAGAACAAGAACAAGAAGAACAAGAAAATAAAGAAGAAAAGAAGAAGATGAAGAAGAAGAAAAAGAAGAACAGGAAGAAGAAAAGAGGAAGACAGAAAAAAAGAAGCAACCCTTTTTTAATAAGTTGCTGGTCTGGTTTTTTTTTCTTGTTTTGTTTCCTTTTTCTTCTTGTTTCCCTTTATTCAAAATAAATTGTTATAACACTCAGTTTTTCTCTTTTCTGTTTGCCTTTATTTTCTTTTTACTTTTCTTCTCCCATATCTTTTCTTATATCTCCAATAGATCAACATTACTGGAATCCCCTTGATCAGCCTCAGAATTTAAGGAGGATAAATGGATGGTACCAAGACCAGAAAGTTGGATGTCCATTTGGTGGAAATAAAACCTGATCAGACATGAATACCAAATCCAAAGTCAACATCAGAGTTGATACCCAATATACAACAAACTGTACAAGGCGGCGGGGACAGTTGCAAAGGAGGGAGATATGGGATGCATGCTGGGAGCAGGGGTGAAGGGAGGAAATACTAGGGAATGCCCCTCATTCATTGTCTCTATGTGCCTCAAATATTACTATGAAAGATTTGTAATTCACTTTGACCACAAAAAACAAAAAAAAGGAGGATTAAATAATGGAGGAATATATTCCACAGTCATCACCACTTGGGAAACTGTCCTTGTTCTTGCTAGTAATTGATCTTTTGCTGTGATCTTTTTCTCACACTGGAGCTGGAACAACCAAATACAATTTTTTGTTTGTTTTTGGGCCACACCTGGTGATGCTCAGGGGTTACTTCTTGCTATGTGCTCAGAAATCGCTCCTGGCTTGGGGGACCATATGGGATGCTGGTAGATCAAACTGTGGTCCATCCTAGGCTAGCATGTAAGGTTGATGCCTTACCACTTTTGCCACCACTCTGGCCACAAGCAAATATACTTTCTATAGTATTCTTTATGGCCAGATAAGATGCCATTGACAGCAAGACTTCAACTTGATGGTAGATTGAGCTCCAGATTCTGAACTGATTGAAACTCACTCTCCTGAGTACTGATAGAGATCTCCACTTTTATTAAACTGGGTAGTTCCCATTACGTAATGCCATGAACAAATATAACGGGCATAGTAACAGGGAATAGTCTGCTATATTCTTGTACAAATTTTCATAGTGATTCATGCAATTCCATTACTGTCTGCTTTAGGATAAAGTAGTATTTTGTGGTGAATTTAACATAATATATACATGTTGATTTTTAATGATATTTACCTGAAACTTATATAATATTATAATATACAATTACTTCTAAAATTTTAAAGATGCCTTTTATGTCACCAATCTGCATGTAAAATTTAGGAGAGAAAATCATTCAATACATTTATCTTGACAAATACCAGTGTGCTAAGTTGGCTTTAAATTTGCTGTTAATTTCTTCTCCCCATTTTTTTTGATGGGGTTAGATGATTTTTCTTTGTAAAGTTCTGTCAGTCCCTTGTATATTTTGGATATTATCCCCTTGTCTGATGGGTATTGGGTGAAAAGGGTAAATAGGTATTGGGTGAAAAAATGGGGAGAAGAAATGAACAGACACTTTGACAAAGAAGAAATACAAATGGCTAAAAGGCACATGAAAAAAAGCTCCACATCACTATTCATCAAGGAGATGCAAATCAAAACAACTATGAGGTACCATCTCACACTACAGAGATTGGAGCACATCACAAAGAATGAGAACAAGCAGTGCTGGTGGGGATGTGGAGAGAAAGGAACTCTTATTTACTGCTGGTGGCAATGACATCTAGTCCAACCTTTATGGAAAGTGATATGGAGATTCCTCCAAAAGCTGGAAGTTGAGCTCCCATACTGTACAACTATACCACTCCTAGGGATACACCCTAGGAACACAAAAATACAATACAAAAATCCCTTCTTCACACATATATTCATTGCAGCACTGTTTACAATAGCCAGACACTGGAAACAGCCTAGATGCCCCTCAATAGAGAATATCTAAAGAAACCGTGGTACATATATACAGTGGAATATTATGCAGCTGACAGACAAGATGAAGTCATGAAATTTTCTTATACATGGGGGTATATGGTGTCTATTATGCTGAGTGAAATATATCAGAGGGAGAGAGATAAACACAAAATTGTCTCACTCCTTTATGGGTTTTGAGAAAAATAAAAGACATTTGTGTAATTATTCTCAGAGACAAAATAGAAGAGGACTGGAAGGTCCAGCTCACAACATGAAGCTCACCACAGAGTGTGTTGGGAGCAGTCACAGAAACAATTACACTGAGAATCATCATAACAAAATGTGACTGAATGAGGGAAGTAGAAAGCCTGTCTAGAGTACATGCCAGAGTGAGATGGGGAGGAGGGACACTTGGGACATTGGTGATGGGAATGTTGCACTGGTGAAGGGTCTTTAAAAAAAGACCTGCCTAAATAAGTTTAATGTGTGACCATGAAGACTACAAGTAAATGCAATATAAAAACATTTTCAATTCCCAAGTACTGACAAAAATAAATAAATTTGCTGTTAACATTGAATGCTCTGATTTTATAAAGGAAGGTGTTAGAGGGACAGAGAAAGGTTTTGGTTACATCAGGGACAGACATAATGCACAAATCAAGCATACATAGTTGATTAGTGCCTTTATTGACTGCAGCTGGGGAGAGGATTAAGCCTCTCACAAAGTGACTTCTGCAAAAGTGTCTGGGACGCTGTTCTATGTCTTCAGCCGAGACTGAGAGGAGCGATTTCTGAATGCAGAGCCTGGAGTAATCCCTGAGCACTGGCTGGGTGTGACCCCAAAACAAACAAACAAAAAACAAAACACAAACACCCCCTCCTGTGTCTGTTCAAATTCCTGCTTCGAAAGAATCACTGCTTAAGAAGAGCTGACCACATGATGCAGCTTCTTCAAGTGGATCTTCAATGATTCTGAGTAGCAGCTGAAAATAATAATCATCCAAATTGCTCTTCACCAACAGATACTTTGTCAGCTGGTCACAATCAAATATTTCCCTCATCGCTAGGTATTTTTTTTAACAAATAAAAGAGTGGGAATTGTTGTCATACATCTTTAAAATCACTTTACTTTTTTCCTTTCATCTTTTCTGAGTTACTTAGCACAAGTACCCTTAATTACATCAACCCATCAACCCTGATCCTCAGGTGATTTATGTTAAAATGACTAATAAAAGTGGCAGGGGAAAGCAACAAAAAAAGAGGCTTGGCTGTCTCAGTAAGATCCAAGAAACTACTCAACAACTTCTGGCTGAAAAGTGCACTTTTGATTCTGTCTAATTTTGTATGTGAAACTGCAAGGTGAGACCCCACAATTTACAGAGTTAAAATATGAACAGGATATAGGATATAGTTTGTTGTTACACCAAACACTCAAAAACTTAGGTATATTTGGACTCACTAGAGTGGGCTTGGTGTTTATTTTGAAATGTGTTTTATTTGATAATAGTCTTGTTTACTCATGTTTAGAACAAAGCCTTTGCAATTTCAGAGACATTCTGAAAATGTTAAATATCTATGTATATGTAGATATGTATATACATATAAAGAGAAAGAGAGAGAGAAGGGTTGGGAGATGAAATCAAGTATTTTATAGAAACAGATAATAATTTCAGTGTATTATCTGTGCTAATACATGAATCTGTGACTATATATAAAAATGTCCTAGTTTAATCAAGGTGTTTAAATAAAAAAATAAATAAATAAAATAAAAGCAACTACCTCCAAAAAATGTCCTAGTTTCCTAATAATGTTACCTCAAAGGATTTTAAGACACAATTTCTGTTCTTCACACACATATATATTATATTCTTGAAAAAATATTCTAAGAATAAACATACAGTTGATGAACTATGTATTGTTTTGATTATATGTGTGACTTTTAGAAGTATGGGGAGTTGGTTTTAAAAAAATTAATAGTGATTTATCTATAAGATAAAAAAGGAATATAACAAAGTTATGCATCTTAAGAATAGGGGCTCAGTAACTTGGCTCATTTTCAGCTGTCAGTTTTTTTCAGACCACTCATGTGGAAAAAAGGGCAGAGTAGAAAGAAATTGGGGACTGACACTAAGAGAGAGTTTGAAGGATTAAAGAACATAAAATGCATGTGCCTGACATTCAAAGAAATACCACACTAAGAATGGAGCTGCAGGCACGAAGAGGTCAAAGGCTCTGCACCATCTCTCCATGCCTGAGTGAGTTCTACATTCTAGTTAATGAAATTGAAGCTTCCTTTTAAGAACAATTGCTGGTTTTTCTGTACTTCTCCAGATACTTAATGTTTCACCTAAGCACCACCAATTATTCACTAATCACTTTCTGTATTCAGCTGCCATGAATATTGGTGCTCTGTCAACTTACCTGGTTTCCAAATGGCTACAAAACTAGTGGAGCATTTGAAATTAGGTTTTAATGGAATTTCTCATTCTGTCCTTAGACCTCACTACTGAGGTGAAACAATTCTAGAAAGAACCATCTCCATTTCTTGCCACTCATTTGCCTGTTAGTGCAACAAACACAATCTTTTGTAGTAGGAAACCTCTAAATGGTCTGATTGCATTCCAAGAGTCCTGGATATCTTAGTATCTTGTTTATTTTTGGAGTAATAAGTATCTTATTTAATTTTGAAGAGAGGAACTTTTGCTAACAGGGACAGTTGAACTATAATAAATGACTAAAATGCAGATCTTTCCTTATTGCCTCTGGCAATGCTTAGCTCTACCATGGAAAACACTTCTAGGGTCTCAGTTTAAGTAAGTGATAATACTTCTTTTAGAGAACTCATTCTTTACAATACATCTGAACAATAAATGGTTCACTGATTATTAAATATAGACATCTATTAAAGTAAATGATCACTGAAATATTCCCTTGGAACAACACTTAGCATTGAGGTAAAGGAATAGATGTTTCTCCAGCTCATAGATTCCAACCTGATAAATGATAGATTGGAATTATTGAATTCAGGAAAAAGTGAAGGAAAAATAGGAAGCAATTGACTAAAAAGCTTAAACAGGTTGAACTCTGCTTTGGACTATGACTTTCTCTCAGTCAAATTAGAATAATCAGGAATTGCTTTCTTGCTCATGAGCTCTTTTTTCCCCTTTCTCTTGTGCCAGTTCTGGCCAAGGGATGCAGGATATGCTAAAGTTTTGGCATACTTGTAACTTATGATTCCCAGGTTAATTAGATCTACCTTATCTTTGAATCTTCATTTGCTGTTCTGCTACTGTTTGGATAATCACTGTCTTCTGCAGGTGTCTTGCGTCTCATCATCTCTAGTGGGGATGAAATCCTTCATGAGAGGGAGGTGGGTACACGAGTGGATGAATATGAAACATGAAATAATAAACCACCAAGTATGTGGGGTCAACACATCTTCTGGCAGGAGTGCTACAAGTTTAATTTTTTAAGCAATGGGATTTATAGGGGTAAAGCCAGCTATATATATAAAGAAGAAGAATTTACATTCACAAAGCAAAGTTTAACAGTAAACATGCTTAAGCTATGGGTGTGAGCTATGAGGATTCTGAGTTACAAAGGAGAAGGTTATAACTCAAGGCAGCTCTTTGAAAGTTTATTTCAAATGCAAAATTAGGAATTATTAGGAAGTAGAAAATATCTAGGAACTTAATCTTCACTTGACTAGGCTCTATTGTTTTAGAGGTCAAGTAAAGGAAGGAGCCAAGTCCCCTTAGATGTGTTCCCTTATTCTGAGGAAAACCAATAGTCCAAAATCTGCATTCTCGATTACCAGAAACTAAAGCTGCAAGGATATATTTGAAAAAGAGAAAAAAATAGTCCTTGCTTTTAGGCGCAAGAACCCCCAGAAAAAGGGTTCTCATAGTAATCTTTGGTGCTGGAATTTCTGAGCCAAATTATATGATTGAGACCACAATTTTGCCTGAAATTTTACAAAGGAGAAATACCCAAGTAATGACAGAAAATGTAATACCAAGCATTAAATTTTCTCTTCGGGAATTCCTCAACTATCCACACAGGGGAAAAAGGCGTCCACAGCGGGCCTTTTGAGGAACCCCATGGAGGTTATTTCAGTTCTCCCCACCAGGAAAACTTTGGGATACAACTGGTGGGCTGAGCTCTCCTAAAAGTTTGTGCATGCTGTGGCAACTGTCTGTTAGAAAGAAGTGATTATTTGTGGACATAAGGAAAGAGAAAAGAAATACATCCATAAGAAACAAAACTAGAATAAAAATTTAAAAAAGTGATTAAGAAGTAACATTTGTGTTTATTTCCTTGTCCTTGAAAAGGTCCGACAGTCCAGATAACACTCCAACGCAGAGAAATGAAGAGATGATTACTCAGGCAAAAGCTCAGGTGGGCTTTTAATCTGACCGGTCAGGGTCAACTGCCGTGTGTGTCCGTAACAGGACAGAGGCAAATGACCTCATGGTTTTCTACATTCTCCCTCATATACGATAATGGAGCAGGGGTAGTGACGACTTCCTTAGAGGCGGGACATCCACCTAGGTAACATGAGCTATTGGTGGGGGCGGGCAGTGAGGTAGTGATGACTTCCCTGAAGGCGGGACATCCACCTAGGTAACACAAGGCATTGGTGGGGGATGGGCAGTGAGGTAGTGACAACTTCCCTGAGGGCAGGACATCCGCCTAGGTAACACGAGACATTGGTGGGGGCAGGAGTAGTGATGACTTTCGACTTCCCTTTTCAATCTTCACTTCTTGTAGTGGGGCTTCTAATCCTAAAAGCCAGTGTGATTGGGGGCCTCCATTTCCTAATATTCCTGGTCAGAATTTCCTGCTAATTCTTGGTATTGTTGGCGTAATACCATGAGCTTGACTTCCCCAACCTGAGCTCGAATGAATGTGGTGAGGTGGCTGACTATGCATGGCCCAATGGCTACCAAGAGTAAGAGGCCCAAAAGGGGCCCCAGTAAGGGTATTAGATAGGGGAGGATTCCACCCCATAGAGACCATAAGGGACCGTCTAATAGCTTCTTTCTTCTTTTGGTCAGCTCCTCTTGATGGTGTCTGATTCTATCCTGTACTATTCCCGATTTGTTGGTATAAAAAGAACATTTTTCTTGCAAGGCCACGCAAAGCCCTCCCTTCTCTGCCAGGATTAAATCTAACCCTCGCCTGTTTTGTAATACCACTTTAGCCATGGAGTCGAGCTGGTCCTGCAGATCACTAATGGATTTATTTACTGCATCCACATCTGAAATTAACTTTTGCAGGAGTTTGTTATACCTGTCTATTGATATTGCTAGGCCTGCTCCCCGAGTAGCTAAACCACCTGCTACCCCAAGCCTCACCAGTAGGGGCAGGAGCACCACAGCTCGTCGAGATCGAAGAGCACCGCCTAAGAGATCTATGCTAGGCAGAGGGATGGGCTCTGTCCCCGGGAAGATGTCAATGTTGGGAAGTATTAATGCTGGGGCACAAATTCCAGTCCAGTTTTGGGGTAGAAGAGAGTAAGCCAAATTTTCACCATATTCATACTCGTCCTGGAGGTAAGCACCCTGGGCTGGGGGGGGCAGGTAAGACTTCTGAGCACTGAGCGGCTCCCACCTGACCTAGGTCTACAGATTCGATGTCATTATGTGAATAGCAAACAGAAGATTCAAAGCTAAGAGGGACTACCTTAAAGGGTTTGACATAAGTACAACTAAAAGAAGCAAAGGTTAGATTACCTAGTCGGACAGGGACAGCCAGAGGCCAATTTCCCCCCCATCTTCATACAAAGCCAACAATCAGCAGCAAAAGAAGGGTTAGAAAAATTAAGAAGTTTGTGAGTGTCCTCTAGGATGCTCTGAGTATTTGGATCTAACTTCTCAGTAGGCATCTGGGGTCAGAGGGAGGGATGCTGGGGCCACTTAGGCATTAGGGCCTCCACCTCCTTCATAGTCCAGTCTATGACCTCCTTTTCTCTTTTCTGGTCTGTTGCCCCTCTCCCCATCTGAGATGTGAATGGGCACCTTTAGGGGCCAACAGACCAGTCTCCCACTTTGGCCATGCAACTTGCGGCTGCATAGGGGAACTTATGGCTATTAACTGTCCACTCCCTTCCCATGCTCCCCCTGTAAGTTTCGGTGAGCCTGGCCACCAGATATGCCTTGTTATTTTTGGTACACTCTCGATACTCCCTATAACATTGGGAGTGAACTTGATCAAGCTCCACACATCCAGCCGGACATTGCTCTCTCAAAGAGGGAGGCAGAGGCTTTACACACCCATTCCGGCTTCCCTCCACATGGGAAAAAGTGGGGGACTGGAGGTAAGCAGTCCTAGTTCCACAGTTTACTGATCAAGTGTACAGAAGCCTACTGTTGAGTTGATAGCCCCCCCTGCAGTCACAGGGGTTTCCATATAGTCTTTTTACCAGTTCATCAAGTTTATGATCTGATCGAGTCCTCTCTCAGCAAGTGCCAGGAGGAGCATTGTCAGAGTCAGTGAGCACATCAGGGCTGGAGTGTGTTTGCTGGACCCAAATATTGAGGGGATTCTCAGTATGCTCCACTTTCCACTCATCATGGTTGAGATCAGCAGGGGCAGGTTTTAGATGAGAGGCGTGAACCCAGGAAGCAATGCCGTCCACCTTAACAGCAGTTGGGGTGATCAAAAGGACAACATAAGATCCTTTCCACCTAGGCTCTCATGTCTGCGAGCGGTGCCGTTTCACCAGGACCTGGTCTCCCGGCTTGAAGGGGTGAGGCACTGTCAGTTCTTCGGGTTCATATGCCTGTCTGAATCCCTTCCAGACTTGGCTTTGTAGGGCAGCGATGGTGGCCAGCCAAGCTGCTAGGGGATTAGAAGGGGGAGAGAAAACATTATAAGGCTCAGAAAGCATTCTACCAGTGGAGGGGTGCCATACAACACTTCAAAGGGGGTTAATTCACACAAAGAAGGCAAAGGGGTATTTCTTGCCCTGAAAAGGGCAGAAGGTAGGAGGGTGATCCAGTCTCCAATGCCAGTTTCTAGAGAAAATTTGGTTAGAGTGTCCTTAATTGTTTTATTCATTCTTTCTACCTGCCCTGAACTCTGGGGGTGATATGCACAATGCAGTTTCCAATTGATCCCCAGGATCTTGGCTAGTCCCTGACTTACCTGGACCACAAAAGCAGGTCTGTTGATGATCCAATTACCTGAGGAAGTCCAAACCTAGGGAAGATGTCATCTAATATCTTCTTAGCCACCTGGGCTGTTTCCTTCTTGCATGGGTAAGCTTCCACCCATCCTAAAAAGGTATCTACAAAGACTAGCAAACACTTTAGTCCATATTTGGCAGGCTTGATTTCAGTGAAATTAATCTCCCAATGTTGGCCTGGTCTCTCCTCTTTCAGTCTCTTTCTGGTCCCCATCTTGGTAGGATAGGCATTTACCAGCTGACAGGGTTGCAGGATTTTACAATTTTTTCAGCCATTTCCTTTAGCATCTCCGGTTTGGGTGCCCGGGGCCATTCTCTAATTAGCTCCATCATTTTTCTGGCCCCTAGATGGGTGAGTTTGTGAAGAGTTCACAGATACTGATTGACTTCTTGTACTTTGTCAGAAGGAAGGAAGTTTACAGTTGACACTGGAGGGAGGTTGTTGGGTTTAGTAACAGTAAGCACAGGGTTCTCCTCTGTGTGGGATGCCGCTGCATTTGCCGCTTCATCAGCTCTTCAGTTCCTGAACGCGATGGCTCCTTTTCCCGTTTGATGACCTGGACAGTGAACTCTGGCCAGTTCTTTGGGTAGGAGTAGAGCTGATAAAAGATGCAGTATCTCTTTTTTGTTTTTAATTTCTTTTCCTGCCGAAGTCAGGAGTCCTCTCCTTTGGTAGATAGTGCCGTGGACATGGGCAGTTCCAAAAGCATACCTGCTATCCGTGTAGATGGTTGCCCTTTTTCCTGCTGCCATTTCCAGTGCTCTGGTAAGGGCTATCAACTCAGCTCGCTGAGCAGAGGTTCCCTCTTTTAGGCGCTGGGACCAGATAACGTCATGGTCACTCACCACTGCAGCTCCAGCTCGCCTCTCCCCATCCTGGAGAAAGCTACTGCCGTCCGTGTACCATATGACATTAGAGGTTTTTAATGGTTGGTCTTGTAGGTCCCTCCGCAGCCCACTCTCTTCAGCCAGGAAATCCTGGCTAGCATCAGGGAGGCCAGGGCTGGGGCTGTGAGCAGAGCTGTTTTGATAGAGTCAAACGCCTTCTGGCATACATGGGTCCACTCAAACTTGGTATCCCCCTTCATGAGGGGGTATAGTGGGGCTGCCAGATTGGCGAAACCAGGGATCCAGAGGCGGCAGAAACCTGCTGTCCCCAGAAACTCACGTAACTGCCGTCGGGTGGTAGGCACTAGGATTTGTGCCACGACCTTCTTCCAGGCCGCACCCAGTCAGGGGGGCTGGTACAAAAGTCTTCCCACATGAGAATGTAGGGTTCTTGAGCAGGATATCCGTGCAGCCCTGGTTGATACATGATGTCCTTCACCCTGTGAACTAAGAAAACATGGAAAGACCCTTCCTGAGGCCATCAAACCTGAAAGGTAGGCCACTCAGCAGCACAACAGGTCCACCACTTGCCCTTTTTGATGGCTAGGGAATAATTTCGAGCGCGAGTCCTTACTTACTTCTGACCAGTGGTCCAGAGTAAGAGACAAATGGGTAGTTTGCTGCTGACCTATGATGGAAGTAGAAAATCAAAGAAGTAGATGAGGGAGTAAAGGAAATGATAGGGGTGAAAGGAAAAGAGAGAAGCGGAAGAATTCAAGGAAATGAAACCCACACCCACCTACACAACCTACACACTTACACCAAAAGAAAAAACAAAACCTCACAAATGAAGATTTCCAATTAATAGAAATAGGGTCCACCACAGCAGCCCGGGAACGTCTTCCCATTGCAGCAAAAACCAAACTCCTGGGGCACCTCCAGGGTCGTGACCTATAGTTTTTTGAACCTGTCAGTTCACTACCACTCGGAATCCACATCGAGTGGGGACTCTCAAGCCCTCAATCACACAACTATTTCCCTATTTCTATTTCCAACACACATCAAATCACAACCGACAACACAAGATATACTGCTAGTTTCTACACACATCAAATTACAACTGACATTACAAGATATACTACTTAAGACCCACTGAGTTTGTCTGTTCACCACCCCACTCTGGGCATATCAAGGACTCCTGGCTGGCTCGCCAATGAAAAGGTCCGATAGTCCAGATAACACTCCGAGGCAGAGAAATGAAGAGATGATTACTCAGGCAAAAGCTCAGGTGGGCTTTTAATCTGACCAGTCAGGGTCAAATGCCGTGTGTGTCCATAACAGGACAGAGGCAAATGACCTCGTGGTTTTCTACATTCTCCCTTATATAGGATAATGGGGCGGGGGTAGTGAGGACTTCCTTAGAGGTGGGACATCCACCTAGGTAACACAAGGTATTGGTGGGCGGTGGGTAGTGAGGTAGTGATGACTTCCCTGAGGGCGGGACATCTGCCTAGGTAATGCGAGGCATTGGTGGGGGTGGGCAGTGAGGTAGTGATGACTTCCCTGAGGGCGGGACATCCACCCAGGTAACACGAGGCATTGGTGGGGGCGGGAGTAGTAATGACTTCTGACTTCCCTTTTCATCCTCACAATAATATCTTTATTATTTTAACTTTTATTATAATTCATATGAGTATTACAAAAGAGAGCATTAGGCCACATTCAATTATATAGTTCTGAGTATGGTTGTTAGAAACAAAAACTGATTTGAATAAAATTTAGCAATAAACTATACTAAAACTAATGAGAGGAATTGATTCTAATCTGCAAAGTTGGCACTTAAAAGGGAAATTCACATATATGGTTGGAGAAATAAAGCAGAATAAACAAAGCTGTCATAGTTCTCTTTGTGACTCTTAATTGTGCATAAACATACATAAACACACACTTTTAACTTTTTGAAGAGCAACTTTCTGAAAATACTTTGTTCCTAGGTTTCTGAGACATAGATGTATGTGTAAGATATTTGTAAGCAACCCTTATTAAGAAAAAGAAGAAGAAAAGAGGCCAATTGAAATGCATGAAATGCAGGCATCATCAAGGGTATTCCTTGTTGGGATATGGGAGTCAGTATAACTTTTTTTTTTTTGCTCAGATGTGGTTTCCTGGCTGTTTCAGAAGTGCAAAGACTTTAGGAAAGAGCCATAGAATTGTTGACCACACTCTTTACTATTAGGCATAATATTTTTACCAGAGTGGATGTGGATGCTTCATGGCCACATCCATCACACATCTGTCCTAATGTAAGTGTGATCATGTCCCAGCATTAAACATTTTTTCATTCACAAACTGTCAAGCTTCTCATATCTTAAATCTTTGAAGGTAAAGGTGTCTTTTTATCTGTCATGTAGTCCCTTTTAGTGGTCAGGTAATCAGACAACAGACACTAAGTTCTCATTTACAGGGCTAGATCCAGTTATACTCAATTATTTCATTAGTTTTTGAACAAAACTAGGTAAAACTAGAATATTTTTAGTTTTATAGGAAGAAATGATACAAGTAAGCCAAACTATAGAGAAGGATATAGAACACTGAAAATTCTTTTCCTAATTAACTTTAAAGAGTGATATATATCTGTAGTTACAATATATATATTGTATATATATTTATAAATACATATATAAAGGACCTCCCACTTGTATTTAAGGCTACTACTATTATCATCACTCCAATATATACGTGTTGTGACATTGTTTAATTTGGAAGAGATGGCTGATATTATTAATGAAATTATAGATTTGTAAGAAAAACACAAATGATTCCACACATACCTAGCATATGCAAAGTTCTGAGATCACTCAATCCTTGAGATCATCCCATATATAGCCTCACTAGTATATGTTAGTTCTGGTGGCCTGCGAGCCCACCCAACTTAATCACTATAATATTCTCTAAGAAAATTAATAACAAAAATGAAATCAACATTGTGAATACAAGTTGTTGAACTAGGTCACTCTTACTTGGTAAGTATAGCTACAAAAGAGTCATTGTTGAAGCCTTAATTTTTATAATATAAAAAGTAAATTTAGTATTAACTTTTTTCACTTGTTAGCTCAGTAATTATGGATAGGGTAGTTACTCATTTCTGTATCATATTTTGTATTTTTTAAAAGGATATGTAGTTTCAAAGAGCTAAACTTAAGAAAATATGGTCTGGTAACACTGAGATAATATGTGGACAAAGTTGCTCTCTTTACAGAATACAAAGATCTGAGTACACCTTGTGATCATTTTTATTTGACTCATTCCTTTAATAGAAATTAATTCAACAATTCAAAGAATTTCATCTAATAGGTTTGTAAATGAAGCTACATAGAGTAACAGTCTTCTCAGAGAGATTTTGTGTTCAAGCTCCAATATTGCCCATGCATGTCTGCTTTTCCACTAATCTCCCTGAACTTGGCTTTGAGATCAGAGTTGCATTGCAGGTCAATGAGCTCCATTTGAAGCACAGGAGGGGCATCTTGCACATCAAATGAAAGGGGTCCACAAAAATTTGGAAAGCAGCTCTGTGCTTTTTGAAGTCTGCAAATCTGTGATCAAATTCCTTCTCTAGCTTAAAAATAGTATCAGCATATTTCTCACCACTGAATGGTATGCCTGCATCCACAAGTTCCTTGCATGCTGGGAAATGGCAAAGGTTTATCTGAGAGAGCTGGGATTTCTATAACACAAGTTTTGTGGATAATGCTCTCACATCATATGCAGCACTGATAAGCTGCTCCGGGCCTTGTAACATCTTATTTAGTACATTCAGCTTATGTGTGATGTCAACAAGAAAAACTAAATCCATGAGCAATTTGTGTCACTCAACTCAGAAACAGCATTCCCATCATCTCTATGAAGGCTTTCATTTCTTCTCTCAACTCAAAAAATATTTTTAGCACATTTCCCCTCTAAAAAAGCATGGACCCTCCTGTGCTTTAAGCCCCTGGATCTGATTTGGTTGATGCATTTCAGAACAGACATCACATTGTCACACGGCAGGCATTTACTGCAAAGGGCCTGCTGATAGATAATGCAGTGAAGAGCAATGGCCTTCTCTACACCCTCCTCTTCAAGTTTTTTTTGAACAAGTGCCACCAGCCCATTTTTCCTCCCTGTCATCGATGATGCTCCATCGGTTATTATTCCAACAAACCTCTTCCATGGCTAACCTGCATTCTCAATGGCATCACACAGATGCCGATATATATCATTGGCGGTGGTCTGGCCATGCATTGGAATTATTGTGAGCTGCTCGTCTGTCAATCAAAATTGCAATCAACACCAGGGACATAAATTTTGAGCTGTGCAGTGTCTGTTATATCTGTGCCCTCATCAAGAGCAACTGAATGTGCATCAAAACATTTGGCTTTCTCACACAGTTGATGATAAATGCCACTTGACATGTCAGAAATGTGCTCTGCCACAGTGTTGGCAGAAAGGCTGATTTTGCTAAACTGACCTTTCTTTTCCACACAGATAATACTTGCAACCTGTAACATGCATTTTTTAACAAACTCTCCTTCTGTGAATGGTTGACCTGCCTTAGCAATCATCTCACTAATCATGTAACTAGCTTCGACTGATGTAACATTTGGTTGCTTTCTTGAAGAAATCTTGTTGCCTCATGAGACATGCTTTAAGACTGGTAACCCGCTTGGCTCTCTCATTTCCTTGATATTTTTCACATTCCTCAGCATGTTTAGTTAAATAATGGCGTTTCAATTTGTATTTCTCTGAGCAAATAAGACATGTGGGGATGCTCCTGTGCTCAACAAAGAAATACTGCATCTCCTACTTTTCCTGAAATTGTCCATGCTTGTCATCAATCTTTCTCTTCACTACAGTCTTTGATGAAGTCATGATGAAGGTATGACAAAATCTCATTCTGTAATAAACTTCTCTCCCTTAGGCCTCTGATAATGCAAGAGACAGAGGGCAGGAGCAGCGGAAATGACATCTGTGCTAGGCACAAAGTATTCACGATTATTTGCTTACCAAATATTCGCAATAAAAATTGCATTAGTAAGAAAAAATCACATTAACTTTCACATATCCCGAGCAGTTCCATACGGGGTATGCAAATGTTTAATGTGATTTTTTGTGATTTTTTTCTTAATGCGATTATTTGTTAAGTGAATAATTGCAAATACTGTGATATTTGAAGGCTGGCCACGGGCCACAAAATGTTGTACAGAGGGCCACAAATGGCCTGCGGGCTGCGAGTTTGAGACCCCTGCCTTAGACTCTTGGTTTTTATCTCTTTCACCATTTTCCATGACATAATAGAATCACCATTCACAGTCAAAGTCATCTCTTCAGCATATATTCCATGTCTCTGAAATGTGTTTAGCTCTAGAATTAATATTCATGCTGTCATTTTTACTTAGGTCACAGCCATGCTTATATACATACTCAGCAAGGGTCAAACTTTCTGCCTGTGGTCTGCACATATTTTATTAGTGGCTACAATACTAATTTTGATGTTAGCATGACCTGGCTGTGGTGTGGCCAGAAATTACTCCAGCAATGAGCATCATAGACATCAAAGCTGCTAGGCACAAATGGGAAATTCATCAGCACCTGTTGAGCACATGTAGCAGAAGTATTAAGTATTTGGATTTAAAGCAGCCCCAACAACAATAAAGAGGCTGGTGACACCAGAATAATGGTGATTTCAGGCCCTGCAGCAAACCAGCAAGAGAGGCCCCAACAACATATGGAATTGTAGTCTATCCATCCCCACAAATCAGAGACCAATCAAGCTCAAGCTTACACAGCTTCAAGATAATCTCTCATATACATAAACTCCCTTGAGAATTTTCTAACAGTAGGGAAGTCTGACATAGAAAAAAAAAACACCTTGAGACTGCAGGGTACCATGATAAGCAGTACAAAACCAGTCATATATCTAACCTCAGACGATGAATCTGAAGCAGATAGGGTAACCATAAAGCAGGGGTCCTCAAACTTTTTAAACAGGGGGCCAGTTTACTGTCCCTCAGACCATTGGAGGGTCTGACTATAGTGAAAACAAAACTTATGAATGAATTCTTATGCACACTGCATATATCTTATTTTGCAATGAAGAAACAAAACAGATACAAATACAATATGTGGCCCACGGGCCATAGTTTGAGGACCACTGCCATAAAGAGTTAACAAACCACGCCAATATTAGGAGAGAGAGACATGGAATCAGTTTTCTTCTTGCCTTATGGCATTCCTGCATGTGCTATGTTAAACTGTCCTTTCTTTATTCTCCTAGAAACAATTCAACCAGGTGGAGTAGGGTAAAGTCATTCTGTTGGGCTTTTACATATAAAAAAGATGGGTTTAAAGGAAAGAGAAAATTGGAGGAATGCCTTTGTTTTGATGTCATCTTATAATTTCACTCTTCCTTTACAAAACAAAAAATATAATAAAGGGGGCTGGAGAGATAGCATGGAGTTAAGACATTTGCCTTGCGTGCAGAAGGTTGATGGTTTGAACCAGGCATCCCATATGGTTCCCCGAGCCTGCGAGGAGTGATTTCTGAGCATAGAGCCAGGATTAACTCCTGAGCACAGCCAGGTTTGAACTCCCCCAAAATTATGAAGGCTACAAAAGTTTTGTTCTACGTTTCTCCACTAGAGGTAGAAATCCAGATCAGAACTTATAAAACTTGTTATTAATTTGCATAAAGACACAGTAAAAGTTGGCTGTAAAAGCATCGAAGTTTAGATTGTAAACATAATTTTAAAAACAATAAGCTTTTTTATATCTTTATCTTAAACATATCACAAAGGTTTTTCAAGGACTACTCTGAAAAAAAAATTAGAACCTTTCTGCAGATAAAATAATTAGAAAATAGTTAAACATTTTTACACTGTAGTAAGTCTATAGCAAAAACTTCCTTTTTTCATAAACTTCTCTAAAGAAAATAAAAATAACATTACTGTAAATAGATTTTCTAGAAATTCTTACAATGAGAACTGTATAAAGAGTCTATAGTATCTAATCTTCTTTTCCATTGACTTCTATGGACAAAGACTTCGAACATTTTAGTAGACATACTTTTGAGAATAAGTTGCTAAATAATACACATAATCAAATATCACAGAAAATTGGACATATTCACTGGTATAGCTGAGAATTCTTATTAAAAATCTAACAACATTATGCATTTCCCCAGAACTGTGCAATCTAATATTAAACTAGTAAAGTTGTATGCAAAATTTTCTGCTTGCAGTGGGGCATAGAAAATAACAGCAGATATTAATATTTGTATGCATAAACTATACTGTTTAGCCAGTAATATAGTTACCTATGGAAATAAGATTAAGAAATTAACCTACAAGAAATATTATGCAGCTGTCAGGAGACATAAAGTCATGAAATTTTCCTATACGTGGGTGTATATGGACTCTATTATTCTGAGTAAAAAAGTCAGAGGTAGAGAGACACACAGAATTGCTTCACTCATCTATGGGTTTTAAAAAAAATAAAAGACTTTTTTATTTAAACAACTTGATTACATACATGATTGTGTTTGTGTTTCAGTCATGTAAAGAACACCACCCATCACCAGTGCAACATTCCCATCACCAATGTCCGAAATCTCCCTCCTCCCCATCCAACCCCCGCCTGTACTCTAGACAGGCTTTCTATTTCCCTCATACATTCTCATTATTAGGATAGTTCAAAACGTAGTTACTTCTCTAATTTCATTCCTGTTTGTGATGAGCTTCATGAAGTGAGCTGTAACTTCCAACTCTTTTCTCTTTTGTGTCTGAAAGTTATTATTGCAAGAATATCTTTCATTTTTCTTAAAACCCATAGATGAGTGAGACAATTTTGCATCTTTCTCTCACTCTCTCTTACTTATTTCACTCAGCATAATAAATTCCATGTACATCCATGTATAGGAAAATTTTATGACTTCATCTCTCCTGACAGCTGCATAATATTCCATTGTGTTTATGTACCACAGGTTCTTTAGCCATTCATCTGTTGAAGGGTATCTTGGCTCTTGCTATGGTAAATAGTGCTGCAATGAATATAGGTGTAAGGAACTGATTTTTGTATTATATTTTTGTGTTCCTAGGGTATATTCCTAGGAGTGGTATAGCTGGGTCATATAGGAAGCTCAATTTAGAGTTTTTGAAGAAACCTCCATATTGCTTTCCATAAAGGTTGAACTAGACGGCATTTCCACCAGCAGTGGTTAAGAGTTTCTTTCTCTCCACATCCCCACCAACACTGCTTGTTCTCATTCTTTGTGATGTGTACCAATCTCTGGGGTGTGAGATGGTACCTCATAGTTGTTTTGATTTGCATCTCCCTTATGATTAGTGATGTGGAGCATTTTTTCATGTGTCTTTTGGCCATTTGTATGTCTTCTTTGTCAAAGTGTCTGTCCATTTCTTCTCCCCATTTTTTGATGGTATTAGATGTTTTTTCTTGTAAAATTCTGTCAGTGCCTTGTATATTTTGGAGATTAGCCCCTTATCTGATGGGTATTGGGTGAATAGTTTCTCCCACTCAGTGGGGGGCTCTTGTATCCTGGGCGCTATTTCTTTTGAGGTGCAGAAGCTTCTCAGTTTAATATATTCCCATCTGTTAATATCTGCTTTCACTTGCTTGGAGAGTGCAGTGTCCTCATTGAAGATGACTGTAGTCTCAATGTCCTGGAGTGTTTTGCCTATGTGTTGTTCTATATATCTTATGGTTTCAGGTCTGATATCGAGGTCTTTCATCCATTTGGATTTAACCTTTGTTTATGATGTTAGCTGAAGGTCTAAGTTCAATTTTTTGCAAGTGGCTAGCCAGTTATGCCAACACCACTTGTTGAAGAGGCTTTCTTTGCTTCATTTAGGATTTCTTGCTTCTTTACCAAAAATTAGGTGATTGTATGTCTGGGGAACTTTCTCAGAGTATTCAAGTCTATTCCACTGATCTGAGGGCCTGTCTTTATTCCAATCATGCTGTTTTGATAACTATTCCTTTGTAGTAGAGTTTAAAGTTGGGGAAAGTAATTCCTCCCATATTTTTTTCCCAATGATTGCTTTAGCTATTCTAGGGTGTTTATTGTTCCAAAAGAATTTCAAAAGTGGCTGATCCACTTCTTTGAAGAATGTTATGGGTATCTTTAGAGGTATCACATTAAATCTGTATAATGCTTTGGGGAATATTGCCATTTTAATGATGTTAATCCTGCCAATCCCTGAGCAGGGTATGTGTTTCCATTTCTGCGTGTCCTCTCTTATTTCTTGGAGCAGAGTTTTATAGTTTTCTTTGTATAGGTCCTTCACATTTTTATTCAAGTTGGTTCCAAGATATTTGAGTTTGTGTGGCACATTGTGAATGGGATTGTTTTCTTAATGTCCATTTCTTCCTTATTACTATTGGTGTATAGAAAGGCGTGTGTGTTAATTTTGTGGCCTGCCACCTTCCTATATGAGTCTATTGTTTCAAGAACCTTTTTCGTAGAGACTTTTGGATTTTCTATGTTGAGTATCATGTCATCTGCAAAGAGCAGAGGTTGACTTCTTCCTTTCCTATCTGGATTCCCTTAATAACTTTTTCTTGCCTAATCACTATAGCAAGTTCTTCCAGTGCTATATTGAATAGGAATGGTGAGAGAGGACAGCCTTGTCTTGTGCAAGAATTTAGAGGAAAGGCTTTCAGTTTTTCTCTATTGAGGACAATATTTGCATCTGGCTTGTCGGAGATGCCCTTAACTATACTGAGAAAGGTTTTTTCCATTCCCATCTTGCTGAGAGTTTTGATCAAGAATGGGTGTTGGTCCTTATCAAATTCTTTCTCTGCATCTATCTATGATCATATGAATTCTATTTTTTATGTTGTTGATGTTGTGTATTATGTTGATAGATTTATGAATGTTAAACTAGCCTTGCATTTCTGGGATGAAACAACTTGATTGTAGTGGATGATCTTCTTAATGAGGCATTGAATCATATTTACCAGGATTTTTTGGAGGATCTTTGCATCTGTATTCATCAGCAATATTGATCTGTAATTTTCTTTTTTGGTAGCATCTCTGGTTTAGGTATCAAGGTGATGTTGGCTTCATAAAAACTATTTGGAAGTGTTCCTGTTTTTTTTAGTTTCATGAAAGAGTCTTGCCAGGATTGGTAGAAGTTCCTCTTGAAAGGTTTGAAAGAATTAATTAGTACATGCATCTAGGCCCTGACTTTTGTTTTTGGGCAGACATTTGATTACTGTCTTATATTCCTCAATAGTGATGTGGTTGTTTTGATATGCTACATCCTCTACATTCAACCGCGGAAAATTTTAAGAGTCCAAAAATTTATCCATTTCTTCCAGGTTTTTATTTTTAGTGGCATAGAGTTTCTCAAAGTAGTTTCTGATTACCCTTTGAATCTCTGTCATATCAGTAGTGATCTGTCCTTTTTCATTCTTAATACGAGTTATTAAGTTTCTCTATTTCTCTTTCTTTTTCGTTTTGCCAGTGGTCTATCAATCTTGTTTATTTTTTCAAAGAACCAACTTCTGCTTTTGTTAATTTTTTGGATTGTTTGTCGGGTTTCCCCTTCATTGATTTCTGCTCTCAGCTTTGTTGTTTCCTTCTGTCTCCCTATTTTTGGGTCCTTTTGTTGAGTACTTTCTAATTCTATGAGCTGCATCATTAAGCTATTCAGGTATGCCCCTTCTTCTTTCCTGATGTGTGCTTGCAAAGCTATAAATTTTCCTCTCAGTACCACTTTTGCTGTATCCCATAGGTTCTCTTAGTTTGTTTCTCCATTGTCATTTGTTTCTAGGAAGGTTTTGATTTCCTCTTTGATTTCATCTCAGACACACTGGTTATTCAGTATTAGACTGTTTAACTTCTAGGTATTAAAGTTTTTCTTCTGTATCTCTTTGTATTTCACATATAATTTCAGGGCCTTGTGGTCAGTGAAGGTGCCTGCAAAATTTCTATCCTCTTGATATTATGGAGGTATGTTTTATGTGCTAGCATGTAGTCTATCCTGGAGCATGTCCCATGTAAATTAGAGAAGAATGTGTATCCAAGCTTCTGGGGGTAGAGTGTCCTGTATATATCTACTAGGCCTCTTTCTTCCATTTCTCTTTTCAGGTCTAGTATATTTTTCTTGGGTTTCAGTCTGGTTGACCTTTCAAGTGTTGACAATGCTGTGTTGACGTTTCCCACAATTATTGTTTTGTTATATTATTTTTCAGAGTTGTCAACAATTTATTAAATATTTTGCTGGCCCAATATTCGGTGCTTATATGTTTAGGAGTGTGATTTCTTCCTGCTGTACATATCCCTTGATTAATACAAAATGTCCATCTTTGTCCCTTACAATTTTCCTAAGTATAAAGTTTGCATCATCTGATACTAGTATGGCCACTCCAGCTTTTTTATGGGTGTTGTTTGGTTGGATGATTTTCCTCCAGCCTTTTATTTTGAGTCTATGTTTGTTCTGACTATTCAGGGGCATTTCTTTTAGGCAGCAGAAGGTTGGATTGACTTTTTTTTGATCCATTTAGCCACTCTATGTCCCTTAACTGGTGCATTTAGTCCATAATATTGAGAGAAAGACTTGTCCTGGTATTTAATGCCATCTTTATATCGAAGTTTGGTGTGTCTGTTTGTCAGTCTTGTCTTAAATTAGGCCATTAATTTTTTCTTTTAAGAATGGTTTTGAATCTGTAAAGTTTCTGAGCTGTTGTTTGTCTGTGAAACAATGTATTGTTCCTTCAAACCTGAAAGTGAGTTATGCTGGGTGCAGTATTCTAGGCGAATCATTTATTTCATTGAGTTTTGTGACTATGACCACCACTGCCTTCTGGCCTTGAGTGTTTCCGGTGACAAGTCTGCAGTAAATCTCAAGGATGTTCCCTTGAATGTAATTTCTCTTTTCGATCTTGCTGCTTTCAGAATTCTCTCTCTATCTATGGGATTCGTCATTGTGACTAGGATGTGTCTTGGGGTGTTTTTTCTGGGGTCTCTTTTAGTTGGTGCTCTCCGGGCATGCAGGATTTGATCGCATGTATTCATTAGCTCTGGTAGTTTCTCTCTAATGATGTTCTTTACCGTTGATTCTTCCTGGAGATTTTCTTCCTGGGTCTCTGGAACTCCAATGATTCTTAAGTTGTTCTGTTGAGCTTATCATAGACTTCTATTTTCATCTGTTCCCATTCTTTGAGAAATTTTTCTCAAAGATTGATCTTTGAGAAAAAAGTTTGATCTTTTTTATTTTTTTGGTTTTTGGGCCACACCCGGCAGTGCTCAGGGGTCACTCCTGGCTGTCTGCTCAGAAATAGCTCCTAGCAGGCACGGGGGACCATATGGGACACCAGGATTCGAACCAACCACCTTAGATCCTGGATCAGCTGCTTGCAAGGCAAACACCGCTGTGCTATCTTCCCGGGCCCCATTGTTTGATCTTTTGCTTTAAGGCTTTTTTCCAATTTCTTCTGCTGTTTGGAATTGTTATTCATCTCATCTTCCAGTGTACTAATTCTATCATCCGCTGCTGTTAACCCATGGGAAAGCTCATCCATGTTTCAGTTCTTCTACTGAGTTTTTCAGACCTGTTATTTGACCTGAAATTTTAGTTTGGAGTTTTTTGATTTCTATCTTCATATTCTCTTGATTCTTATTAGTGTTCTCTTCTATACTTTCTTTGAGTTCTTTGAACATCTTCCATATTGCGACTCTAAACTCCTTATCTGAGAGACTGACTAGTTGGTTGGCCATGTTCTGGTCATCAGAGTTGCCATCTTCCTTCTCTATGTCTGGTGCTGGCCTGCGTTGTTTCCCCATTGTCACACTTGTATTGTGGGTTTTTCTACGTGTTGTGGTTGTATTCATTGGCTAAATGATGTGCAGGGCCAGGAAGCGAAGCGGAGCAGCCGTGCTCCTCTGGCTCCACCCTTTCAGGGCTTGTAAACTCACCTCCAGGGAAGGCTCCAGGAAAGGCGAGCCGTCCTCAGATGAGCCACATACAGGATGAAATCACGGCGAAATTGGAGCACAGCACAGGCGACAGGCAGATAGGGGTGCTGGCATCTGAGTTCCAGCAGTGTTCAGTGGCTTCCCCTTTCTGGGCTTGTAAGTTCACCTCCAGGAAAGGCTCCAGGGAAGGTGAGCCGTCCGCAGATGAGCCACACACAGGATGAAATCAGGCCGAGAATGCAGCACAGCACAGAAGACAGGCAGATAGGGGTGCTGACATCTGAGTTCCAGCAGAGTTCAGCGGCTTTCCCTTTCTGGGCTTGTAAGCTCACCTCTAGGGAAGGCTCCAGGGAAGGTGAGCCGTCCTCAGATGAGCCACACACAGGATAAAATAAGGCCAAAAATGGTAAAAGACATTTTTGCTATAATCCTCAGAGTCAAAGAGAGGAGGGCTGGAAGGTACAGCTCACAACATGAAGCTCACCACAAAGAATGGTGAGTGCATTTAGAAAAATAACTACACTGAGAGCTATTATATAAGCATGTGAATGAATGATGAAAGTGAAAAGCCTGTCTAGATCATTGGTGTGGATGGGGTGAGGAGGAGGGAGATCTTGGATATTGGTGGTGGGAACGTTGCACTGGTGAATGGGGTGTTCTTTATACAACTAAACCCAACTACAATCATATTTGTAATCAAAGAGTTTAAATAAAGGTATTAATAAAAATACCTAAGATAGGGCTTCAGTGTGTGTGTGTGTGTGTGTGTGTGTGAAAAATGTATAATTATTTTTATTTTTAAAGTATTTCAACTAATAATTGTTCACAGACACAAAGTTTGAAAATAAATACCTTGGATAAACTAAAAAAAAATGAGGAAAGTTATAGGAGGTTTTGAAAGCAGCTTCTAAGCTGAGCTTCAGCTGGGCTTGGATACTTAACCTTATCCTTTATGTTCTCCTCCATCTTATCCTTCTGTAGTAGGCTGATGCAGTCATTTATAATGAAGGCCTTTGAGTCCTGAGGGGGGCACTAGCTCCCAACTGTTGGTCCTCTTCCAATGGGAATTTTTTTTTGGTTTCTACCCCATCAATGATCTTAGTAAGATGCTGTAGGTTGGGGGGGCCAAGGTCCTTACTTAAGCATCTTTGGTAGAAGAAAGGTGGTGGGCCTCAGCCTCTGGAGCTCTGTCTGCTTTGATCCAGATACCTCCTGCTTCTTTCCTTCCTGAGTGGGTCTCTGCCACGTTCAGAGATTCCATTGTGCACCAATGTTCTGATGAAGAGCACGGCACATTTAGTTCACTTCTAAGAGGCCATCATGTTATTAGTCCATCAGAGGATCAAATAACTCACCACCACTGGCGTCTTCTTAGATCCTTGGATTGCTATTTGAGTGCCAGTTGTAAAATACATACCACACAGTGTGAAATCATGGCATATACATATTTCCACTCCCAAGTGGATGGGTTTGTTGCAGGTAGGGTAGCTGCAAAGAATTAATAGAGCAAGCCAGTCAGGAAAGAATCATGGAGTCAGTTTACTTCTCACCTTGTGGTATTTCTGTGCAACTGTTCTTTATTTAATAAACCAATACAAATTGAGAGAAGGAAAGTCAAGCGATCCACGTGGGCTTTTACATATCAATGGGAGAGGTTTAAAGGAAAGAGGGAGATGGGGGCGTGCCTTTGTTTTGGGTGAATAGCTGGATGTCATCTTATAGTCAATATGAACAAGGTATCATGTACTAAGCATAGCAGACCCACATTCAGAAAAGTTGCTGCTTATAAAAATATTATTAAAAGCCAGAGAGATAATAGAGGAGATAATATGCTTGCCTTGAATTTAGAATTAGTTAGAATTTCCAAGCACTATGAGGGATCACTCCTGAGTGCAGAGTTAAAAATAATGATATGTTGCTATGGAGTACTCTCCCAAATAAATCAAATCTTCCGATTAGCCATCCTCAGGGGATTTTTTTCCTTTGACTGATATTAACTTGTTTTTATATATTTTATAGAATCAAAAAATATTGACTATTTATGGGTTTTACTCAAATGGTATTTACATAATTATTCTCCTAGTCTATGTCATGTGAAAAATAGATTTACTTTCTATGGTCACTATACTGATTGTATGATCATCTAAAAATAGGAAAGGCTGAGTTAAGACACTGGGCCCAAGTCACTAAAAATACTTTCTGCCGTCCTTAGACTTTTTTTTTAATCTTTTTCCCCCTTTCCCTATAATAGAACCACCATTCACACTCAAAGTAATCTCTTCTGCAGACATGCCATGTCTCTGAAATTAGTTTATTACAAACATATTATATTATATTATATTATTATATATTATTATTACATTACATATAATATATTATGTTATCATATATTATAATAATTACAATGATATAATTATTATAGTAAGTTTATTATAAACTTATTATACATTGTATATAATATTATATTATTGTATATTATATTATTATGTATTCTATTCTATTAATTTATTATAAACTTATTTCAGAGACATGTCAAGAATACAGGTCTGTAGAAAATGAGATAGTCTTAAATATATGTGTATTATATTGGATAGAAAATAAATGCTTCCCTCTGTTGTTTTTTTAATCTGCAAATATGAGAGGAACCAGGAATAATGAAAGTGATACCTTGTCTTTTTGAAAACAAAATAGCTATGTAAAGCCTTAAAAGCCTTCAATTTACTCAAGAGCTGAAACCTAGGTACTCTCAAAATAACCAAAACAAGAAATAATCTATCTAAAAGCATTGAGCATTAAAGTCTCTTAGTTCTAAATTATACCTTGCATTAAAGTAGGAAAGAAACCACATTTCTGTGTTGTACAGATAAAAAATACATGTGCACTTACAAATCCTTGGCAGCTTTGAGGTCTGTGTGGCTCTAATTCACCAGGAAAAAGGGAAGGGTCCTTCGCAAAAGAGTCTTAAGGTGTTTGCTTCTGAGTAGCAACTTATAGAACGAGCTACCAAACATACTTGAATTTAAATGGGAGAATCTTGGGGCCAGAGCAGTAGCATAATGCGTAGGTGCTTGTTTTGCATGCAGTAAACCTGGGCTCAATCTCTAATGCCCCATATTGTCCTCAAATAGCTCCACTTGGAATAATCCCTGAGCATAGAGTCTGTACTATTTCCTGAATACTGATAGGTGTGACTCATAATCAAGCAAACAAACCTAAATATTAAAATTTAGTCTTAAATATAAATCCACGTGTACCAAGAAAAATGACAAATTTAAGAATTTTTAATACATTTATTTAGTAAATTAATAAATTTTAAATACATTTATTTATTTAGAGGAATTTAAGCATTAATGTAACATGGATTAAACTTCTTGTTTTAACTTTATTTACCTCTGGAATCACCAGCCAATTCTTCCAACCCTCTTCCCCTGCATGACAATACTATGTATTTGAGATTATAAATTTATAATAGAAACACTTCATATATTAGTAAAGATGTTAAGTAGTAATACTATGACTGTCTTCTCTAAAGTTAGAAATGATTTCACAATGTAACTTGAAAACTAGATGGTAAGAAATTATTAAGATTTACTGTGTTCTGTAGTTTTTCTTCTTTTTAATATAAGATAGATTAGTAAATAAATATCAAAGTATGTGGAAGGTGTAAAGGCGGTCCCAAATTTTGTTTTGTGAGTTAAAAAAATGAAGGGAAAATAAGATTTTCTTTGAGAACTCCTCTGGTATATGTTTCTAGAATGCTCTGGAGGTTGAGTCTTAAAATTCCCTTTTTACACTGTCATATATTATTATGTATTTGTGATAAATATTTAAAACATGTATTGAATATATGGAGAAAGTAATTCAAATGAAATCATCCAGGGATGCTTAGCAGGTTCCCTAAGGGTGAGGAAAGGGAATGCTGCCGAATATAAGACCCGGAGAAGTGAAGAGTCTTCATATGAGCTCATTAGCCCAGCACTGCAGGTGGACGTTTGTATCAGATTCTTAGATTACGCCCTGCTTTCCTTTATCCTTCTCACACCTTCTTTTTCTTTTTCTTTTTTTTTTTTTTTTGAGTTGTAAAAGTCCATCCAGGCTTGATTAAGGACCCACCAAGGTTTAAGTTACATAAGTGCCCTTAACTAAGACAAAGCTGCCCTTCAGGTGAATTACCTTTGCTTTGCTAACTCTGGCTAATAAAAGTGGTCAGAAAAGAAGCTCAGTTCAGCTCAGCTCATTTTGGCTGGCTACTGCAGTAAGATCCAAGAGTTTGCTCAATCCCTGGTCCTTATGCACCTTCTCCCATGACCTATCTGTTGTGCAATGTCCCTGCTACCTACCTGTCCAAACAGGTAGGCACAAACACGAATATGGTGGATACAGCAAACTGCACATTACAAGCAACAGCTCCTGGGAAATAAGCCCCTCCCAACTCCATCAGGAATCTTCAAGTTAACTGAACTGCTGTCCCAAACCCCATTATTTAAATTCCGATTTTCCAGTAGTAACACACAAATGTAAAATATTCCTACTTGCCAAGCGACAGGCTTCGGAGAGGTTGGAAAATGGGTGACCAGGTCGTAGGGAATTTTACGTTAGAGATGAAATGTTGACTGTCAGAAATAAACATATTATGAACAACTTTGCAAACAATGGTGTCTAAAATAAAGAAATTTAATTAACAAAAAAGAAATATAGGCTAAACAATACATTTGTAATATAAATTTAGGCATGATATAGCAATTTCACTTTTTCTTTTAGCAATTTCACTTTTTATATCTAACCACCAGGATTTAAAAAAACATTCATTCAAAAGAATGAATTGCTGCAGTTGAACAATATCTAAAATATGGAATCAATCCTTGTGTCCAATAAGAGATGAATGCCTTATGAAAATAATGGCAAATATGCAATGAAGACCTCTGCAGTGGCAAGTAACCATAAAATTATGCAATTTACAGCAAACTTATTGTTATTTTTATATTGGAATATACTATGTTGAATGCAGTAAGCCAGAAGAAGAAAGACAAACACTTGATTTCACTTACTAGTAGCCGGAGGAGAAAAAGTAATGTAGTAAAAGAGAGAGAGAGAGAGTGACTAGATCAACCTTGATCCTAGAGCTTAGGGATGAGGACAGAAAAGGAAAAATATCAAGATGAGAAGGAAGAAGGTGAGAAAAGGAAATGATGGGGCACAGAGATTAGGACTTCACTTAAATTTGTAATGTGGGTAAGCAGTCTAGTGTAGTAGAAGCCGCGTGCCCTGATCCCAGGGGATTGCTATAAATTTAAAGTACTGACTCAACAACACTGAAAACATAAAGTGTAAGCTGTAACCACTGAACTTCACCATGTCCCTGTCAAGGTTGCAAAGGGTATAGGTTGGGGATAGATTGGAGTATGGAGTATGGAAACACTGATAGAAGTTGACACCAGTGGTAGGTTTGGTGTGGAAATACTGTGTGTCTAAAATACAACTATCAATAATTGTAAATCATTGTTATTAAGCTAAATAAAAAATTAAATTTAAAAAGTTAGTACTCAGTAAATATTGAGTAAAAGCTAATTGGTAAATATTTAATAAGATTTCTTTCTTATTATAAAAAAGAACTATCTTGCTTCAATAAAAAATTAATAAAAAATTTAAATACTGCTTAAAATATGAATTTAAGTATCACCTAATGAATACAATGTGTTTCTGAGCATGGAATACAATGAGGGAAAAGGGTTCTTTTCCAGGCTAATTTAATCAATTTACCACATTGTGTAAGTGGTAGCATGTATTATGCAGCTATTTCTGCTTTGGGGGGAGCACAAGAAAGTGTATAACATCTTTTCTTTGCCCTTAAATGCCAATGCAAAACTAAATTTCCTGCTTTGTTCTTCTATTTTAAAGAATTAGGGAGTATGCCAAAGATTTTTTATGTATAGCCCAGAATAAATCACATTTGATGTCATTTATTTTTACTGCTGTATTTCTTCTTAACTGTCAGCCATATTTTATATGTAGCTCCATTCTTTCTCAATTATTTTATAGTTGCAGATTCTGTCATTGATTTGTGAATGTTATCTTCTGATTGGACATTATTCCATTAGGATCTATGAATGAGCTATAGAAAATTACTTTAACTTATTCAAATATAACTAATTTACAAACAAAATCTCAGAGCTAATAAGGACACCTTGTTTTATGAAGTGATATTTTCATCTAAAAACCTACATGCTTGAGTTAAAAATAAATTTTGACATTCTGGTGGAGGATGAAATTGTTAGAACTCTGCATTCATGTAACTCTATCATTAAACAGTATTGTAAATCACTGTATTTCAAATAAATTTTGTTTGTTTTCTGGACCACAGTAGTAGTGTTCAGGGGTTACCCCTGGCTCTTCTCACAGAAACTAATCCTGGCTGGTTCAGGGAATCAAATGGGGTGCCAGGTATCAAACAGTGTTGGCAGTGTATATGGCAAGTACTATACTATTACTTCAGAGAAAAAAATATTTTAAAATGTTTTCATTATTTTATTTTTAATTTTTATTGATTTAAAGAACCATGATATATAAAGCTATTGATAATTTAGTTTTTAGGCACATAAAATTTTGTTATTGTTGTTGTTGTTTTTTTGGCCACACCTGGTGACACTCAGGGATTACTCCTGGCTATGCACTCAGAAATCGCTCTTGGCTTAGGGGCCATATGGGACGGCTGGCTCGAACACTGGTCTGTCCTGGGTCAGCTACGTGTAAGGTAAATGCTCTACAGCTGTGCTATCGTTCCGGCTCTAGGCACATAACATTTTAATCCCAGTCCCATAATCACCACTATTAACTTCCTACCATCAGTATTCCCATACCTCGTGTAAGGCAAATGCCCTACCACTATGCTCTCTCTCTGTTCCTCCAGCCCCCCCCCCTTTTATCTCTTTCAACTGATAAATAATATTTTGGCCTCTTATGTCTGGGTACATGAGCTCTCCTGCTCTAGGAATGTCTCACCAATGTCTTTGACCACTGCTTCTTCATCAGCGTTGTCTTCCTGGTTCTCTGGGATCTTGGGACCTCAATAATTCTTATGATGCTCTTGTTGAATCCATTCCACAACTCTCTTATTTAGAGTCTTTTTTTTGTTTTTGTTTTTTTTTTCATTTTCTGATATTGTACAGAGGTATTATGCATTTAAACTTGGAGCTCACTGATTTTCTCCTCAGCTACTGTTACTCGTCTACTAAGTCCATACAATGAGTTTTTCTCACCTACCAACTAATTTAGTTATGTATTTTATGCTCGTAGATTCTTATTTTTGATCTCATATTTATTGTGATTTACTGGTTGTAATTTACTTGGTTATTTGAGCTGCTTAAACATCATCAATGTATCTTCTCCAAAGTTATTATAAGATAGGTTATATGAGTAGTCATATATGGTTAAGTTTTCAAGACTACAGTATTAATTCCTTAAGCTCAATGGGATTTTGTGTTATTTTCCCATTGCTACTTTTGCAATCTGGAGGTGTTATTTGTGTGTGGATAGGTGACTAGAATTTAGATAACAGTGTATGTTTGCTGTGAAATATTGAAAAGCTAAAGAAATAGTCTGCCATATTATTGGCCACATGATTTTCACATTCCTGACCTGAGATTAAATGACAAGTTATGAGTGCAGCTTCTGAACTATTTAGTGGATGCTGAATCTGTAGGGCCAGGAGTGGAACTTCTAAGGGCCTTCCTGAGTTAAACTGGGCTTAGACAGGCAGCAAGTGTGATTCTCAGGGTCCTAACCTGACCTACAGAAGGCAGGTCCTAAGTTCATCTTTCCAACTACTTCTTATCTTCTTTGACTACATGTTACTGGGGGTAGGGCTTCTAACCTTAAATATTAAATAATCCAAATGTTTATAATGACAGTTTTTTTTAAATCCAAATAGTAGAATACTACTCGATAACAAAAAAAGCAACTTTGGAACATTCATTTATGAGCTGAGGGGATCTATTACTGTCTTAGAAGATCTAGTTGTGTTCATAATTTTTCAACTGGAAGTTTAGTAGTATCTTGTTGATCAATTTCTATCAATTATGATGAGAATATTCACATCACATTAATCATCAAATGCTTCAAATAAGACCCTTTCTTCTGACTTCCAAGAGAATTGATTATTCCTATACACTATATGCTCTTAACACACACCATAAAAATGAATGCAAAAAAGAGACTTGTAAGAAACACAAGAAAAGACCATATTATTCTATTGATATAATATTTTACAAGATTGAAAATGAAATCATGGTTCCAAATAATATAATACTAGTTATCAAAGATTGGAGTAGGAATGGATTTGCAAGGTAGGCAAATTAAATATTTTGCTTTCAATAGATAAGTTCATTATTTTAAAGCTAAAGATTCACAGGTATTTAAATATACCAAAACTCATCATATTCTAACTATAATGATATGAAATTAGGTGAGTGCCAATTATACATCAATAGGTATGGAGAAAAAGGTCTTGGAATATGAAAATCATATATTTTCTTTTGTCAGGTTACACCTTAATATACTTCTTACAGCACTTAACAGAAATATACTTCAGGCACCATAATATACAATATTATTAAGGATAGGGTTTCATGTATTTGGTGTTTCAACACCACACTTTTCATTATACCGTTGTTCCCCTCATCTAAACCTATTCATCCTGTACTAAGATAAGGTTAGTTCTATAGATCAGGTATCAGGTTTGATTTCTCTTTGTGATTCCATTTGTGATTCTCTTACTGTTTCTTATATCCACTGTTGAGATAAATCCTTCTGTGTCTGCCACTATTATTCTGCCTTCATTCATTCATCATGAGATTCCCCATTTTCAGCCAAATGGCAAAAAAGTTGCATGATTTTTTATATCTTATAATCAACTTGGCTTATTAGAAAACCTATATCTAATGATATATGGATATGTATTTACAACATAGTTTACTTATATAGTCGTATGTTCCTTGATAAGTTGTTTAGATATGTTAACTACTCTGAATAATGTGGCAATGAACATAGGGTGAAATTTCTTCTTTGAGCTGAGTTTTGGGGTCCTTGTTAGTAGTATCTGTTATATAGTTTTTAAGCTCTCTTTTCTTCTTTTCTCTCCTTATTTTCCCCTTATGACCATATAATATCATATTGTACATACCGTACTTTCTTCATAGATGTCTCCACACACCTGTCCTGCTGTCCAGAATAATTTTGGCAACTAAATTTTTCCAACTGTATGATATTTATCAATTTAATTTTTACATATATATTATAGACCAAGTGGTCTACTAAGAAATAAAGAGACTAATTTGTGTGTTAAAAGTGTTTAGACTGCCTGTCTTGATACAAGTAGGGGGAGGAAGATGGGAGAATTTGGTGGTAGGAATGTTGCACTGGTGAACGGGGGTGGTCTTATCTATAACATAAATGCAACTAAAACATGTTTTTAATCATAGTGCTTAAGTAAATATATTATGAAAAGTCAAAAAAGTGACCATACTCTGACTTCTATAGAAAAAATTATCATAAAGTGAAAACTGGTCACTCTGAAGATATTACTTTTTTCCTTGTTGTTGTTATTAAATTACACTCAGCTTTGGAGAAATACAATTTTATTTGATTTTTCTGACTTGCAATCTAAATAGTTATAATATTGGATAAATAATTCATATAATTTTATAAAACATGTAAAGTATTGATTATAATTGTTGTATTAATATTAAAATAAATGTAAAATACACATGAAAATACACATGTTGTGAAGCTCAGGGGTTACTCCTGGCTGTGCGCTCAGAAGTCAGTTCTCGCAAGCATAGGTGACCCCGTGGAATGCCAGTATTTGAACCGGGGTCAGTCCTGTGTTGGCCTCATGCAGGCAAATGCCTTACCACTGTGCTAACACTCCAGCCCACTCTCAAGATATTACTTTTAAGGCAAACATCAATTAGTTTGTCATTATATTTGTTAAGACAAGTACTAATACTATTGGAAAAAATCATGCAAAATAAATGTTTTCTGATAGTCTAGAAAAAAAAATCCTAAAATCTGGACAAAGCTTTATGGAAAACATTTAGTTTTTGGAGAAAAATGCTATGTAGGGGTTTTGATTCATTTATTTTTGGCAAATATAAATCATGTTATCTTAAACATGTATATATAAAAAGAAATAATTTTAGTCATTTTAGTCACAATATATTATAAATTAATAACTCATTTTCTTTTTTTTTCTTTTTTTAATATATTTTTATTTAAACAACTTGATTACATACATGATTGTGTTGTTTGGGTTTCAGTCATGTAAAGAACACCACCCATCACCAGTGCAACATTCCCATCACCAATGCCCCAAGTCTCCCTGCTCCCCACCCAACCCCTGCCTGTACTCTAGACAGGCTTTCTATTCCCTTCATACATTCTCATTATTAGGATAGTTCGAAATGTAGTTATTTCTGTAACAAAACTCATCCCTGTTTGTGGTGATCTTATGAAGTGAGCTGTAACTTTCAGCCCTTCTCTCTTTTGTGTCTGAAAATTATTATTGCAAGAATGTCTTTCATTTTTCTTAAAACCCATAGATGAGTGAGGTCATTCTGCATTTTTCTCTCTCTTTGACTTATTTCACTCAGCATAATAGATTCCATGTGCATACATGTATAGGAAAATTTCATGACTTGATCTTTCCTGACAGTTGTGTAATATTCCATTGCGTATATGTACCACGGTTTCTTTAGCCATTCGTCTGTTGAAGGGTATCTTGGTTGTTTCCAGAGTCTTGCTATGGTAAATAGTGCTGCAAAGAATATAGGTGTAGGGAAGGGATTTTTTGTATTGTATTTTTGTGTTCCTAGGGTATATTCCAAGGAGTGGTATAGCTGGGTCATATGGGAGCTGGATTTCTAGTTTTTGGAGGATCTTCATATCGCTTTCCATAAAGGTTGAACTAGACGGCATTCCCACCAGTAGTGGATAAGAGTCCCTTCTCTCCACATCCCCGCCAACATTGTTTGTTATCATTCTTTGTGATGTGTGCCAATCTCTGTGGTGTGAGGTGGTACCACATAGCTGTTTTGATTTGCATCTCCCTGATGATTAGTGATGTGGAGCATTTTTTTTTGTCTTTTGGCCATTTGTATTTCTTCTTTGTCAAAGTGTCTGTCCATTTATTCTCCCCATTTTTTGATGGGATTAGATGTTTTTTTCTTGTAAATTTCTGTCAGTGCCTTGTATATTTTGGAGATTAGCCCCTTATCTGATGGGTATTGGGTAAATAGTTTCTCCCACTCAGTGGGTGGTTCTTGTATCCTGGGCACTATTTCCTTTGAGGTGCAGAAGCTTCTCACTATAATATATTCCCATCTGTTAATCTCTGCTTTCACTTGCTTGGAGAGTGCAGTTTCCTCCTTGAAGATGCCTTTAGTCTCAATGTCCTGGAGTGTTTTGCCTATGTGTTGTTTTATATATATTATGGTTTCGGGTCTGATATCGAGGTGTTTAATACATTTGAATTTAACCTTCGTACATGATGTTAGCTGGGGGTCTAAGCTCAATTTTTTGCAAGTGGCTAGCCAGTTATGCCAACACCACTTGTTGAAGAGGCTTTCTTTGCTCCATTTAGGATTTCTTGCTCCTTTATCAAAAATTAGGTGGTTGTATGTATGTGAAACATTCTCAGAGTATTGAAGCCTATTGCACTGATCTGAGGTCCTATCTTTATTCCAATACCATGCTGTTTTGATAACTATCACTTTGTAGTAAAGTTTAAAGTTGGGAAAAGTAATTCCTCCCATCTACTTTTTCCCAATGATTGCTTTAGCTATTCTAGGGTGTTTATTGTTCCAAATGAATTTCAAAAGTGCCTGATCCATTTCTTTGAAGAATGTCCTGGGTATCTTTAGATACAATGCTTTGGGGAGTATTGCCATTTTAATGATGTTAATCTTGCCAATCCATGAATAGGGTATGTATTTCCATTTCCGCATGTCCTCTCATTTCTTGGATCAGAGTTTTATAGTTTTCATTGTATAGGTCCTTCACAATTTCAGTAAAGTTGATTCGAAGATATTTGAGTTTGTGTGGCACTATTGTGAAAGGGGTTTTCTTAATGTCCATTCCTTCCTTATTCCTATTGATGTCTAGGAAGGCCATTGAGTTTTGTGTGTTAATTTTGTAGCCTGACACCTTTCTATATGAGTCTATTGTTTCTAGAAGCTTTTTGTAGAGTCTTTAGGGTTTTCTAAGTAGAGTATCATGTCATCTGCAAACAGTGAGAGCTTGAGTTCTTCCTTTTCTATCTGGATTCCCTTGATATCTTTTTCTTGCCTAATCGCTATAGCAAGTACTTCCAGTGCTATGTTGAATAGGAGTGGTGAGGGAGGACAGCCTTGTCTTGTGCCAGAATTTAGAGGGAAAGCTTTTATTTTTTTCTCCATTGAGGATAATATTTGCCACTGGCTTGTCATAGTTGGCCTTAACTATATTCAGAAAGATTCTTTCATTCCCATCTTGCTGAGAGTTTTGATCAAGAATGGGTGTTGGACCTTATCAAATGCTTTCTCTGCATTTATTGATATGATCATGTGATTTTTATTTTTCTTGTTGTTGATGTTGTGTATTATGTTGATAGATTTACAGATGTTAAACCATCCTTGCAGTTCTGGGATGAAACCAACTTGGTCATAGTGGATGATCTTTTTAATGAGGTATTGAATCCTATTTGCCAGGATTTTATTGAGGATCTTTGCATCTGTGTTCATCAGTAATATTGGTCTGTAATTTTCTTTTTTGGTAGCATCTCTGTCTGGTTTATGTTTCAAGGTGATGTTGGCTTCATAAAAGCTATTTGGAAGTGTACCCGTTTCTTCAATTTCATGAAAGAATGTTGACTGGATTGGTAGTAGTTCCTCTTGAAAGGTTTGAAATAATTCATTAGTGAATTCATCTGGGCCTGGGCTTTTGTTTTTAGGCAGACATTTGATTTCTGTCTTAATTTTCTCAGTAGTGATGGAATGGTTTAAATATGCTACATCCTCTTTATTTAAACTTGTAAGATTATAAGAGTCGAAGAATTTATTCATTTCTTCCAGGTTCTCATTTTTAGTGTCATAGAGTTTCTCAAAGTAGTTTCTGATTACCCTTTGAATCTCTGCCATATCAGTAGATATTTCTCCTTTTTCATTCCTAATATGAGTTATCAGGTTTCTCTCTCTCTTTCTTTGTTAGTTTTGCCAGTGGTCTATCAATCTTGTTTATTTTTTCAAAGAAACAACTTCTGCTTTTGTTGATCTTTTGGGTTGTTTTTCGGGTTTCCACTTCATTGACTTCTGCTCTCAGTTTTGTTATTTCCTTCTGTCTCCCTATTTTTGGTTCCTTTTGTTGAGCACTTTCTAATCCTATGAGTTGCATCATTAAGCTATTCAGGTATGCCCTTCTTCTTTCTTGATGTGTGCTTGCAAAGCTATAAATTTTCCTCTCAGTACCACTTTTGCTGTGTCCCATAAGTTCTGATAGCTTGTGTATCTATTGTCATTTGTTTCCAAGAAGGTTTTTATTTCCTCTTTGATTTTATATTGGACCCAGTAGTTATTCAGTATTAGGCTATTTACCTTCCAGGTATTACAATTTTTCTTCTGTGTCCCTTTGTATTTCACATATAATTTCAGGGCCTTTTGGTCAGCGAAGGTAGCCTGCAAAATTTCTATCCTCTTGATATTATGGAGGCATGTTTTATGTGCTAGCATGTTGTCTATCCCGGAGAATGTCCCATGTACATTAGAGAAGAATGTGTATCCAGGTTTCTGGGGTGAAGTGTTCTATATATATCTACTAGGCCTCTTTCTTCCATTTCTCTTCTCAGGTCTGTTGCAAGTCAGCCCCTGAAGAGATTGACTGATGGAGGGATGGAGGATGAGGACTTTCCCCTCCAGCTCAGAGCACACATCTGCCACCCTGTCTAGCCATTTGTTCTGAGATGAAATGGTGGGTAAACAGCTCGCAGAAAGTCAGGTTTTGGAAATATTAGCTTTGTTCAGTGGACAAGACTGATCCAAAGACTCAGCATATGGTCCAGCCAAAAGCTTCTCGTCTTCCACAGACCGTTGTTTTTATCCCCCAGAATCTGGTACCACCCAGTGGTGGGATCAGATACCACCCAATGGTGGAAGCAGAATCAGGTACCACCCTAGGGTGGGGCAGAATGCCAGGTCACATGTAGGGCACAATCACTGCTCTGGGTAGGGTCAGTAACATAATAATTCCCTAAAATATTTACATACAGAACAAGATCTAGTACATTCTTGTTGTGTTTTGGTCTGGTTGTCCTATCAAGTGTTGACAATGCCGTGTTGTGTTGAGGTCTCCCACAATTGTGTTGTTATTGATAGTATTTTTCAAATTTGTCAACAATTGTATTAAATATTTTGCTGGCCCATCATTCGGTGCATATATGTTTAGGAGAGTGATTTATTCCTGCTGTACAAATCCCTTGATTAATACAATCCCTTGATTAATCTTTGTCCATTATAACTTTCCTGAGTATAAAGTTTGCATCATCTGATATTAGTATGGCCACTCCAGCTTTTTTATGGGTGTTGTTTGCTTGGATGATTTTCCTCCAGCCTTTTATTTTAAGTCTATGCTTGTTCTGACTATTCAGGTGCGTTTCTTGTCGGCAGCAGAAGATTGATTTGAGTTTTTTGATCCATTTAGCCACTCTGTGTCTCTTAACTAGTGCATTTCGACCATTGACATTGAGAGAAAGAATTTTCCTGGGATTTAGTGCCATTTTTCTATCTAAGTTTAGTCTCTGTTGGTCAGTCTTCTCTTAAATTAGGTCTTTCAGTTTTTCTTTTAAGATTGGTTTTGAGTCTGTAAAGTTTCTGAGCTGTTGTTTGTCTGCAAAACCATGTATTGTTCCTTCAAACCTGAAAGTGAGTTTTGCTGGGTGCAGTATTCTAGGCAAAGCATTTATTTCATTGATTTTTGTCACTATGTTCCACCACTGCCTTCTGGCTTGAGTGTTTCTTGAGACAGGTATGTGCTAAATCTCAAGGATGTTCCCTTGAATTTAATTTCTCTTTTTGATGTTGCTGCGTTCAGAATTCTGTCTCTATCTATGGGGTTCATTATTATGACTAGGATGTGTCTTGGGGTGTTTTTTCTGGGCTCTCTTTTAGTTGGTACTTTTTGGGCATAAAGGATTTGATCGCATGTATTCATTAGCTCTGGTAGTTTCTCTTTAATGATGTTCTTGACCATTGATTCTTCCTGGAGATTTTCTTCCTGGGTCTCTGGGACTCCAATGATTCTTAAGTTGTTTCTGTTGAGCTTATCATAGACTTCTATTTTCATCTGTTCCCATTCTTTGAGTAAGTTTTCCATTGTTTGTTCATTTGCTTTAAGGCTTTTTTCCAGTCTCTTCTGCTGTACAGAGTTGTTATTCATCTCATCTTTCAGTGTACTAATTCTATCCTCAGCTGCTGTTAACTCATGGGAAAGCTCATCCATTTTTTTTTTCAATTCATCTACTGAGTTTTTCAGACCTGTTATTTGACCTGAAATTTCAGTTTGGAGTTTTCTGATTTCTATCTTCATATTCTCTTGGTTCTTATTATTGTTCTCTTTTATACTTTCTTTGAGTTCTTTGAAAATCTTCCATATTTCGACTCTAAACTGCTTATCTGAGAGACTTACTAGTCGGTTGGCCATGTTCTGGTCATCTGAGTTGCCATCATCACTCTCTATGTCTGGCACTGACCTGAGTTGTTTCCCCATCGTCACACTTGTATTGTGGGTTTTTCTACATGTTGTGGTGTATTCATTGGCTAAATGATGTGAGCGGCTGTGCTCCTCTGGCTCCTCCCTTTCTGGGCATGTAAACTCACCTCCAGGGAAGGCTAGCCGTTCTCAGATGAGCCACACACAGGATGAGATAAGGCTGAGAATGCAGCACAGCACAGAAAACAGGCAGATAAGGGTGTTGGCATCTGAGTTCCAGCAGAATTCAGCGGCTTCCCCTTTCTGGGCATGTAAACTCACCTCCAGGGTTGGCTAGCCGTCCTCAGATGAGCTATACACAGGATGAAATCAGGCCGAGAATACAGCACAGCACAGAAGACAGGCAGATAGGGGTGCTGGCATCTGAGTTCCAGCAGAGTTCACTGGCTTCCCCTTTCTGGGCCCAATACCTCATTTTCATGAAGCATACAAAAGTTCTGAGGACTGGAAAAATAGGACATTTAAGGAATGACCAATAAGAAATATGTGACAGACTTTTTGAGAGGTTGTAAAGTTTCTTGTCAGCTATGCTGTAGTCCCTTTGTTTATGCAGCAAGAAAATAAATGGAGAAAAATATTGCTAAATTAAAATGCCTTGATATATTTTACTAACAAAACTCCTAATTCTTCAACAAACATTTTTACTACATTTTAACATTTTTCAGTCATCATGTAAGGCCAGAGATGATAAAATCATTACTATACAGGTGTTTTATTTTCATGTGTATTTTTACAGCATTCATTTTAATATTAATACAATTATAATCAATACCTTACATATTTTATAAAACTTATATGAATTATTTATCCAATATTATAACTATTCAAATTGCAAGTCAGAAAAATCAAATAAAATTGTATTTCTCCAAAGCTGAGTGTAATTTAATATATTGAATCTTATTAAAATCAATTTTTAATTTGGCTTTATGTATTACATATAAAATTAAACCTAAGAGAATTAATTTTATATCCCAAAAATGTGTCTAAGGACACAGGGAGCAAATAGAGAATGGAAGGTCTAGATGACATAAATCAATAAAATTATTTATTGAGTGATTCCTGTCAAATCTATTCAGAGTTCATTCTTATACCAAATCCTATTTTAAAGATTAAGAATGACCTCTAAACTCAAAGTAACCCAATGTATGAAATTGTTGTCACATGTGGTCTTAAATAGAAATTCTCATTCTATGATAGAAAATTATTTGGATTTCATTTTTACCATTGCTATATTGTAAAAATACAATATCATTTTTGTAAAAAGGGGATATTGTACTTGAAGTGAATTAGAGTGCAGTGTGAGAATTTTGCATAAGGGTGTAAAGAAAAAGCCTAAAATTTAGACTAAAAGGGTGCACTAACTATTGCTCCCATTGCCTAAAATATCGGAATGTTCAGATCATTTCTACAAAAGGTGTTCAGGTCTTATCATCATAGAACTAATATTAAGTCTCAGACAAAACAGGTACAACTAAAATATGTGCTGTGTGTTAAATATAGATTGAAATAAGATTGAATAATAAAAGTGTAGAGAATATTTCATTACAGTGTTTGAAAACTGGCTTGTAACAAGAGACTAGGCTACAGACTTGAGGATACCACAATGAATAGTATGATTCATAGATAGTAGTAATAGTAGTAATAATAATAAGGGAAATTCTAATCTACTAACCTAACAAAGTAAAGGGCGAGGCTTTGAGAAGGACAAAGTGACCTATCATGCTCAATTTTTAGTCTTTGGAGGCAAGGAGAGTTGTCCTTGTATAATATTGATCTTTGGCCTGGTTACATAAGAAGTCAGGAGAGAATTTATTATTAAGGCAATTCAAGGTTCCTGGCTTCAGGTGTCAAGGCAAAACATGCCATTGAACCATAATTTAGGCAGAACTTTATATGTTCCAAATAATGATGATCACTACCTTCTTTCATAAGGATGATATTTTTTCTATTTTGTAAATATATTACAAGAATCACTTCTTTTGCCACCAAAAAGCAAAACAAACAAACAAACAAAGAACAACCCAAAAATAATTGGTAGAAAAGACATACATGTCTCCCTATTATATTCCAGAAAACTGATGGCTTTTTATTTTTCTCAATTCACAATATTAAACATGAAATTTGATGCCATTTTGACTAACATTAAAAATTCAAAATGGGCTGTAAACAAAGTAATAGTATAAAGTACTTGCTTCAAATAGGATCAACCCTGTTTGATCCTCAGGACTGCATGTGTTTTTTCTGAGCATTATCAAGAGTGATTTTGAGGATAGAGCCAGGAGTAAGCCCTGAATATAGCTGAGTGCAGTCCCCACAAAACCCATGATCAAAGTCTTCTGAATACATATGATATGTCCTAGTAGGAATACATCACCATTAAATAAATTATGAGTGGCATCTAAGTTCAGAGCTAGGAGTAAGCCCTGAGCACATTTAAGTGTAATCCACAAGGAAACAAACAGAAAATTAAATGGGGCCAGATTAATAGCACAGCAAGGAGGGCATTTGCCTTTCTCACTGCCAAGCTGTATTTTATCCTCTGCATTCCATATATTCACCCAAATCCCAGCATGCTCAGAAATGATTCTGAGTGCATATCTAGGAGCACTGTGTGCATGGTCCTAGAAACAAACCAAACAAACAGAAATTAACTGATACTGCATGCAGGTTGGTAGAATTTAGCACAGTAGAAACAGAATGTAGGCGTTTATTTTGGTACACAAATACAGATGTCGTCAGATCTTGAAGTAGACATCATTTCTCCTAATCAGGTATTGAGATATAGTTTAAAGAGAGTATATTTCATTTTTTAGTTTGCCTGTTTGTTTGATTTTTTGGTAACATCTCATAATGCTCAGGGCTTACTCCTGGCTCTGTCCTCATGAATCAGTTCTGGCATTGCTCAGGAGACTATATTTTATACTGAAATTAAATACTGGTCAGTCACACGCAAGGCACAGACCTGATTCACTGTACTATCTCTCTGGCACTATTCCACATTAGTTTTCAGGGTGGTCTGAAGGTAAGAAGATCAGGGTAGAACAATGAGCTAATTCTTTGGGCTATCTTGTGTCGTTCTGGTATTCATAAGAAAATGAAAGAGTACCAGTATCTTCTGAGGTATCAGACAAGTCTCTGCACCTACATCAGTTTGTGAACATTTGTCCCTAATTGGCAATGATTATAGAAATGTTTGGAACAATTTTATATATTGTATTTTTAAAAAGTAGCACAACATACTGAGGGTGAAAATAAGCCAGCCTTTTATTGCTGTAGGAAATCTAAGTAATACTATCATCCCAATTATAAACAGCTTTTTGGTATGTAAGATACTTTATATTTCAGATTTGCAGGCAAACATAAACCTACTTTGCATAATGTAAGTCTTTTTCATAACACCATGGAGACAACATGCACACATCTAAGTCATTAATTGGCTAAAGATACTGTAAGTAATAATACCAATTTTCTTAAACCCCAGAAAAGGAAATCAGAAAAATACTGCATTTTTACCGCACACTTTACTAGCAATTCATATCTCTATTTACTATTAACTCCTAGAAATGAAGAGCTTAGATATCATTGACTTTCAGGCTCAAATTGGAGTACAAGGTATTAAGTTCTGATTTTATACAAAGTCTATTATATATGAGTTAATAGAAAAATGAAAACAAGTGAAGTAATTTTAAATAAAATATAATTAAGAATTCAAAACTATAAGCACATTTAAATGGAATTATTTTGAAGACACTATCATGAAAACAACTTTTAATATTTATTCTAATTTCCTTCAATTTTTTGAAGGAAAATTTTTTCCTTCAACTTTTCCTTATAATATAAAAGGTACAAGACTAACTTTCAATTACAGATTTTCTAAGGGAGCACTTATCTAACCAACATTTCTCAGGTATTAATAAATGCCCAGGCAATTAAAGTGCAAGTGATTTAACTCAGGACAAGTTGCTAACATGGAAAGATATATTTTCTTTTTTATTCTGAAATGGAAAGCAGACCGCATTAGAACAAAAACAATGCATGTGGATTGCTTTGTTGACAGAAGAGAAATTCTAAATTCTTTCTCTAGGTGGCAGCAGGAGTCTAAACTCTTTAGAAAAGAATGTTGCCCAAGAAAATCATAAAAAACAAGAATGTCATGTTTGCCTCTCCAAATCCTACGAATGTTTAAGGTCTGATTAAAATCCTTTATTTCAGAGAAACCTTTTAGAACTGTCCTTTTCTCCTTCCTCACATCCACCTGAAGTTCAAGCTTTTCTGGGAAGTGCCATTTAGTGCCCCTTAAAGATTATCTGGTAACCTCTTAACTTACAATTCTATGTTGCTAACTTAGTTTTCCAACAACTTTTCTCAAAAATCATATCCCATAGGGATTTTTATTTTATACATTTTACTATTTTCTTGACTGTGGTCCAGTATAATAAAGATTTGGTGTCTAGGTGAAGCTAGATTAAAGCTTATCAAAATTAGACTTTATTGGGTTATATGTTAGATTATGAATAAGTTGTGAATCTAATTTAATTCACAAAGTTTTTTTTTTGAGGCCACTTATTTATCACAAGTAAGTATTCTACACTTGCCCAGTTAATGGATTCATATTGTCATAGCTACAACCATGACCAGAGAATGTAAGATTGGTAAATCTCACATTAACTCTTAAATTTAGTTTTTCCATCAGAAAGGGACAAATCTTTATCTCACTTTTTTTTGAGAATGGACACACCCACTTGTACTCAAGGCTTACTCTTGGCTCCTACTCAATTGTCACTCTTGGTAATGCTCTGGTGATCATATGTAATGCCAGGGGTCTATCAGCTGATCAGCTGGTTGTATGGAAAGTACCTTAACCTCTGTAATATTCCCTGGACCTCATTTGCTCACATTTTTACTGACAATACAAGTTACATAGATGATACTGGAATCGTTAGAATACTGACCTTGTACACAGTCAACCCAGATTCAATCCCTGCACTGCTTATGTTCCCCAAAGACCACCAGGAATGATCCCTGAGCAGTCAGAGTAAGCCCTGAACACAGCTGGGTGTAGAACCAAACCAACCAACCAATCAAACCAACCGACCAACCAACAACAACAACAACAAAAACAAGACACATAGTCAAACCTTATATCAAGATTTTTGCAATATTGCCATATGTACAGAGACTTGGGAATATTGGGTAGAGTAGGAAGGCAGCAGTCAGTAGAAATCTATTTGCTCTCAAGCTCGCTGTGAGAAAAAAGCAGCCTCATGTAGTTAACTAATTATCTATGACATCTATTATAAATTGTGCACAAGTAGTGGGTCCTATTGAAACACATCATGTATATTCAATCAACTGGCATTTAATTATGTATTCTGTACGTTTTCCTCCTTTAATGATAAAATGTTTATTAAACTTGCTATTAATGAAGGATGACTGCTTCTGAGTCTCAGCTTATTCCTTTATCATGAGCTTCAAATAGTTAAGCCTCATAGTTAAGCATTATCATAGCTTGAATGACAATAAGCCCTGATTAAATTATTTTATGTCTAGTCCCTAGAAAGCAGAGATAGTTAAAGCTGAAAAGACAAATAATTTAAACAAGCAATTATCTACTTTGAAAGGCTACTTAAGAGAAAAATGTAGATTTGTTTAGAAAATATGATACCTAACCAGGGTTGGGGCAATACATATATTGTAATTAATATTCAAAATAATGAAAAATACATTAACCCCTTTATACAATTCTTAGGCTTTAGAGCACATACTTGTACTAGAGTGTTTTATGAAGAAAAAACTTGTCAATTGCTTTTAATTGGATATTGTCTGTTGCTTTTGTTCCATAAAACAAAAATCTAAAAAAAAATCTGTATGGGCACAGGGAAAGCAACAGAGAACTTTCAGTAAAAAGATAATCTGCAGTTGTAGCTTTTGCCACAAAGATATTGGTTCTGTAAATCCAGTTGTAAAGTTAATGAGGCTTCTCCAAGTCTTTAAAATGACTACAATGTAGAATTCTAGAGAAATACATGAAAGCTAACCAAACTCTGGGCCTGTCATTCTTCCTGTGCTCAAAAACTCATAAAAAGTTCATCAAAGTGAGGAAGGATTGTTTTTGCTGTCAGCTGAGTAGTACAGTTAAGTTACTAGGTATAAAAAGTCCTTGTGATGAAGAAGAAAAATGAATTACTCCAGAAATGAAATAAAACTGTGCTTAAAATCAAGAATGCATTAAACAGGAATCCAACAGAAAGGTAATTGAAAAAAAAAAAAGGAATGGAATAAAAGAAAAAAGGGAAATAGAACAAGATATCAACAAAGGAATAGAGACGTGAAAGACTATTTATGGTGGATAAATGGCTGTAGATAAGTAAAGGTTGATGCCTTTACTTTAAGTGATTTTGTGTATATTCTTGAATATCATTTTTTTGTTTTATTATGGCCACACCCAGGGATGCTCAGGGGTTACTCTTGGCTCTACACTCAGAAATCGCTCATGGCAAGCATGGGAAACCATATGGGATGTTGAGATTCAAACCAATGTTATAATTTACTTTCTCCCAAACTCTGCTCCTTAACTGATGGCAATTATTTTTTTATTTTTACTTTTTTGGTTTTTGGGCCACACCCGGCGATGCTCAGGGGTTACTCCTGGCTGTCTGTTCTGGCAGGCACGGGGTACCATATGGGACACCAGGATTCGAACCAACCACCTTAGGTCCTGGATCGGCTGCTTGCAAGGCAAACGCCGCTGTGCTATCTCTCCGGGCCCGTGATGGCAATTATTAATTGTACTAATTTGTCTTTGAATTCTCCTGTATTTTACAGATATTTGATAAAAATGTGCTCTTATGAATTTACATTTTTCCCTCCATATTGTTCTGGCTAGTTTGAATAGAACTAGTTATGGCATAAAATTGAGTCCAATGCTGATATATTCAGGGTCCCCAAATAGCTCCCAAATTGAGAGACCAACTCCCATTCTCAGGGAGACCTTGGCAATAATCTTCCGCAATAAATGATCCAAACAAAGAGGTTTTGGGGTACAAAAGGTTTGGCCAAAAGAGCCTAATCCTTCCCGCTTCGATTTCTCTCCTCCTCTCCTCTCTCTCCCTCTCACTCTTTCTCTGTCTTTCTCTCTGTTTCTCTGTGTCTCTCTGTGCTGTCTCTTTCTTCTGTACTTCTCTTCACTCTCCTGTCTCTTCTCTATGTCTCTCTCCTCTCTGTTCTCTCCTCTGTCTCTTTCTCTGTGTCTCCCTGTCTCTCTCTGTTTCTCTGTTTCTCTCTGTCTCTCTCCGTGTGTCTTTCTCTCTGTGCTGTCTCTTTCTTCTTTCCTTCTCTTTTCTCTCTCCTGTCTCTCCTCACTCTCCCACTTCCCACAACCCCCTCTCTCCAACTGCCTTTGCCCAACCGTCTCCTCTGGTCTCCCCTCCAAGCTCCTTAATTTCCTAATCAATCGCCCCACCTGGAAAGTTCAGGTGGGACGACAGACAAAAAACAAATAGAATAAATACAAAATAAATACAATACATAAAATAAATACAAAAATACTCTACAATTCCCCCTTTTTAGTAAACAACAATAATAAACAATATATATATATAACCCACTATCCTAAGCAAAACCTTAATGAAATACAAAACTAAGGGTTAAAAACATCAATTACAATAATTTAAAAACATATAGAACCAAATATACTTCTACAATCCATACAAATTGAAAAGCTAAAACATCTCCCAAATGTAACCCTGAGCTCTCAGTTACTTACAAATGAACATGATAGTAATGAGAGTCACGTTGTGGAAATGTCAGACTCTGTCACACAGAAGGGGAATTCCTTCTGTAAAGTTAGTGAGTGCCCCGACGACAGCAAGGACTTGGGGAGGACCCCAAGGCTGGGAGGGAGGATGGCGATAGCGGCTCTGCGCTTACTGTTGCTGTGCCTTTCCGGGAACATGGCAGACTTATTGAGCTTTCCCTTTGATGAAGTTTCAGATCACAAAAAAGCACCTTAAAATATAATAGCCGGCAAATTGTTTCAAAGAATATCTTCAAAATCAAAACAACAAGAAAAAATATTTTTAAAGCAGAGTCGAGTAAATCTGAAAGAGAATTTCATATACACTATGACCATGAAGTCCAATAATGCAAATATTGAACAGTAAATCCAATGTAGTCAGTCCTCTAAGATGAGCACTTTGAAGAGAGTCCACCTAAAAAGTATGGTTCTGTCAAGATTATGATTATATCTCCATGCTATAGTGAAAAGTTAAAAATTGTTAAACAAGTGTATCTCAATACTTAACCCTAAACCAACATTAATATGATGAAGAATCTTTCTCTCATGTAAGCCTTAAGTAACATCAGTAGATCGCAAAGTTTTCCTATTAAGGATCCAAAACAATACCGAAAGTAAGGCATTAACACATCATACAATCAACCACAATGGAGATCCATTGTGTTCACTCCTAATAAGCAGTCATATTTAAAAACATTAACAGGTACTTATCGTAGATCTCTGAGAAGTATAAAACAGGATATATGCTGCTGTGGATTTTACAGATGTAATAGAAATTTTCTTGATCTTCTTGTCATCAGAATTGATCCAGTATTGTTCTGTGGCAATTTTACAATATGAAGTACAATGTCCAAAGTAAATCTGACCAAAATGATTTGATACTGATGATAAGTCGTATTTTTCAATCTTGTTATTATTTTCCTGAGTGAATTCTTCTAAATTAAGGTTTTCTAAAAGAAAATCCACACAAGTGTGTAGTTTTATAATTTTTTTAACATCAAAAGCAAAACATTTTAAATGAATTATCAATACTGGATGTAATCTCCATAAGTATGTTTTCTTTAAAAAATCTCTTTTAATGTTGCAGTTGTTACAATAAAGTCTATTATTATCTCTCAAATTTTCTTCTTTAAAAAATTCAAAGAGACATTCCTGTAAAGTATATAAATCTGCATATATCTGCAGATTTGATATCCAGGGACAACTGAACAAATGTTTCATAAATCTCTGACTTTTAGTAACACGTAAGATACTGTAGTATGGGCCCAAAGAGATAGCACAGCAGCGTTTGCCTTGCAAGCAGCCGATCCAGGACCTAAGGTGGTTAGTTTGAATCCCAGTGTCCCATATGGTACCCCATGCCTGCCAGGAGCTATTTCTGAGCAGACAGCCAGGAGTAACCCCTGAGCAATGCCGGGTGTGGCCCAAAAACCAAAAAAAAAAAAAAAGATACTGTAGTATACATTTAAACTGTCCTTGAAAGAGATCATAGATAATAGATTCACGAGCCCTAAACTGTTGATATTTTTTTATTGTCCTCAATGTGCATAGCTTTATCTATCATCAAATTTTTAGCTAGCAAATCATGATGTAGTCCTATAAGAAACATTTATAATTCATGAGAATCCTGTTGGTTATGTCCATCAAATTTGTCATTGAGTTATATCAAGCCCAGCACTGCCCACCGTGGCATGTTTCAATTCTCTAATTAAGATAAATCTTGGGCTGAGCTGGGAACAGTTACAATTTGATGAATTTTCCCCTGATTTGGATGGGCCTGGGGGTTGGCCCTGTAGGAGTTTCCCTGCACTGTGAATGTGGGTCTCGAAAGAGTTAAATTAAAAAAAGATGACAATTCCTCTTGATATTCCCCTGTTTTCTGTAATGGTAAAAGGTGAATTGTCTCCTAGGGTTTGTGTTAACACCTCTCCCTATGTTATTATTAGAGAGATTTCCGGATCTGCAATCTTTCACCCAGTGACGACCCTCTTTGCATTTAGGACAGAGACTGGGCTTTTGGCAGGTGTTTTGTCCCTGGAGGTACTGCTCCCTTAGCAACTGCAAAGGTCCACACCGGGTCCAGGTTTGCCAATGAATGGGACATATCATAAACATTTCTACATGCATATAAAAATTTATTTAAATCAGCTTTTTCCTGCAAGGGAGCCAATACCATTTTGCAGGCCGAATTTGCATTATGATAAACCAAATATTTTTCTAGAAATTTCCTCACCTCCTCATTTTTAATTTTTATTTTCAGAGCATCTTTGAGTTTAGCCACAAATTCTACATAAGGCTCATTGGGACCTTGTGTAATTCTTAAAAAGTACCCTCACCAATGTGTTAGCATTAATTTCTACCCACGAAGACAATGCAAAGTCTTTAATTATTTTTGAGGTAAAGCCACTTGTGCCTGAATATCTGCAAATTGATTTTCTCCCATCAATAGTTCATATGAGAGATTAACCCCTGCCACTCTTTTTTTGGTTCCATCTGGACTATACAATTTGGTTTTCACACCCTCTGCATATAACATTTTCCATTTGGTTCTCTGTTTAGATGACAGGCATATTTCAGCAAGTTTTTTGAAGTCATATAAAGTCCAAATTGTTTTTTGACACCAAATTCTTAGTATCTCTAGACAGTATGGAGAGGTCACGCCAAAATCTTTACATGCTTTTTTAAACCATTCAACATCCTCCATTTCAAGAGGTTGATATCTTGAAACATATACTGTCTGTAATGGAGCTGAGGCCTAATTAGCAGAAGTACCCTGCACAGGGCTCTGAGGCCTGAGGTGTGGAGTACTAGAATGTGGTTCATTGTCTGAGTTGGCACTATCATATGAGTCCATACCATGAACAGAATCAGGACTCCATTGTGGGCTTAGCATTGGAGGTTGGTCATTAGTGTCAATATATTGATTTGGATTGTGAGTGTCTAAATTACGTTTCTGGGTTGATTTTTTGTTGGAAAAAATGCTATATTTTTGATGGTGGTGCTAGATTCATTAGCCCATACCTTGGTCTGAACCTTTATAGGACAGACTTTCTTATTGTCCTTACTGGTCATCACTTTACAATTTCCACACTATTTCCTAACCACCAACCAGTTCCTATACACATCAAAGCCATATTAGTCAGCACAGAAAGTCCACAAACTATGACCAATGGAGTTCACACAGGCAGTGCAATTGTTGGGATAGAAATTTTGGATTGACAGCAACCATCCAATGCCGATGATATTTGCTAGTGTCAAACCAAGTGGTTTGGCCTGCCCAGTCATTTCCAACTGTGAGAAGCTGTGAGTGTTGCCTGTGTGTTTTTCCACTGTCATGTCTTCTGAACCTTTCTGGAGTGGGCCAAAAAGGTCCCAGAAAAATAGCTCTCCCAGAGGCTCATTCACAAGCTGGAACGCCAAGGAACTGTGTCCGTCCGATCATGAAAACTGGCTATCTGCAGTATTCTGCACAAAGGCAGGTCCCCTGTTTGTGACATCAGGCTGGGAAAATCTATGCCTGCCCAGTTGTTCCCGACTGTAAGAAACTGTGAGTGTTGACTGTGAGTGTTTTTTCACTGTCCTATCTCCTGAACCTCTCGGGAGTGGGCCAAAAAGGGCCCAGAAAAATAGCTCTCCCAGAGGCTCATTCACAAGCTGGAATGCCAAGGAACTGTGTCCGTCCGATCATGAAAACTGGCTATCTGCAGTATTCTGCACAAAGGCAGGTCCCCTGTTTGTGACATCAGGCTGGGAAAATCTATGCCTGCCCAGTCGTTCCCGACTGTAAGAAACTGTGAGTGTTGACTGTGAGTGTTTTTTCACTGTCCTATCTCCTGAACCTCTCAGGAGTGGGCCAAAAAGGGCCCAGAAAAATAGCTCTCCAAGAGGCTCAAGAAGACCATGGCTGCTCCGCTTCACTTCATGGCTGTGCGCTCTTTCTAATGAAAGAACACCACTGCAACAAGAAGAAAAAAATCACACTACAAACTGTGCTGGATCTCTGAAGCCCAGCATCTCTCTCCAGATTGTATTCTCTGCTCGGGCCTAAGATCTGATCCTGTGTGAGGCTTCATCCAAGGAGGGCCCCTTCCTTGGAGGCAAGTCAACCCACCCAGAAAGGGTGGAGCCAGAGGAGCATGGTCGTGCACATCTTTTAGCCAATGAATACCACCACAACACATAGAAAAACCCACAAGTGTGACAATGGGAAAAAACGTAGGCCAGAATCAGACATAGAGAATGAGGATGGCAGCTCTGATGACCGGAAAATGGCCAACTAACTAGTCAATCTCTCAGATAAGGAATTTAGAAAAGAAATATGCAAGATGCTCAAAGAACTTAAAGAAACCATGGATCGAGTTGAACAGAACACTAATAAGAACCAAGAAAATATGAAGACAGAAATCAGAAAACTCCAAATTGAAATAACAGGTCAAATAACAGATCTGAAAAATAATCAGTAAATGAAGTGAATGACAAAATGGATAAGCTCTCCAACAGGGTAACAGAAGCTGAGGCTAAAATTAGAGCTGTGGAAGATGAGATAAATAAAAACTCCATAAAGCGGGAGAGATTGGGGAAAAAAATTAAAGCAAACGAACAAAAAATGGAAAAATTAGTCAAAGAATGGGAACAGATGAAAATAGAAGTCTATGATAAGCTCAACAGAAACAACTTAAGAATCATTGGATTCCCAGAGATCCAGGAAGAAAATTTCCAGGAAGAATCAATGGACAAGAACATCATCAAAGAGAAACTTCCAGAGCTAAAAAATATATGTGATCAAATCCTGCATGCCCGAAGAGTACCAACCAAAAGAGACCCCAGAAAAAATAGCCCAAGACACATCCTAGTCACAATGACAAATCCCACAGATAGAGACAGAATTCTGAAAGCAGCGAGATCAAAAAGAGAAATTACATTCAAGGGAACATCTTTGAGATTTACAGCAGACCTGTCACCAGAAACGCTCAAGGCCAGAAAGCAGTGGTGGGACATAGTGACAAAAATCAATGAAATAAATGCTTCACCTAGAATACTGCACCCAGCAAAAGTCAGTTTCAGGTTTGAAGAAAGAATACATGGTTTCACAGAAAAACAACATCTCAGAAACTTTACAGACTCAAAACCATTCTTAAGAGAAAAACCTGAACGGCCTACTTTAAGACAAGACTGACCAACAGACACACCAAACTTTGATATAAAGATGGCACTAACACTCAGGACAATTCTTTCTCTCAATGTCTATGGACTAAATGCACCAGTTAAGAGTCAATGAGTGGCTAACTGGATCAAAAAAGTCAATCCAACCTTCTGCTGCCTACAAGAAATGCGCCTGAATAGTCAGAACAAACATAGACTCAAAATTAAAGGCTGGAGGAAAATCATCCAAGCAAACAACACCCATAAAAAAGTTGGAGTGGCCATACGAATATTAAATGATGCAAACTTTATACTCAGGAAAGTTCTAAGGGACAAAGATGGACATTTTGTATTAATCAAGGGATATGTTCAGCAGGAATAAATTACTCTCCTAAACATATATGCAGCGAATGAGGGGCCAGCAAAATATTTAATACAATTGATGACAAATCTGAAAAATAATATCAATAATTATGGGGGACCTCAACACGGCTTTGTCAACACTGGATAGATCAACCAGACTGAAAACCAACAAGAATATACAAGACTGAGAAGAGAAATTGAAGAAAGAGACCTAGTAGGTGTATATATATAGGACACTCCATCCCCAGAAATCTGGATACACATTTTTCTCCAATGTATATGGGACATTCTTCAGGATAGACTACATACCTCCACAATATCCAGAGAATAGAAATTTTGTAGTCTACCTTCACTGGCCACAAGGTTCTGAAACTATATATGAATACCAAAGGAACACAGAGGAAAAACTTGAACACCTGGAAGTTAAACAGCCTCATAATGAATAACCAGTGGGTCTGAGATGAAATCAAAGAGGAAATCAAAACATTCCTGGAAATAAATAATAATAAAGACACAAACTATCAGAACTTATGGGACACAGCAAAAGCAGTACTGAGAGGAAAATGTATAGTTTTGCAAGCACACATCAGTAAGGAAAAAGGGGCCTACATGAATAGCTTAATGATGCAGCTCATAAAATTAGAAAGTGCTCTACAAAAGGACCCAAAGTTAGGAAGACAGAAGAAAATAACAAAGTTGAGAGCAGAAATCAATGAAGTGGAAACCCAAAAAACAATCCGAAAGATCAACAAAAGCACAAGTTGGTTCTTCGAAAAAATAAACAAGATTGATAGACCATTGTTGGGTATGTAAACATTTTAATGGGATTATTACCTGATTGGTGATTTTGCCATACCCTAGGGTGTGACCTGGCATTCTGCTCCCACCCTAGGGTGATACCTGATTCTGCTCCCACCATTAGGTGGTACCTGATTCTGGGGCATAAAACCAAGGGCCTGTGGAAGTCGAGGGGCTTTTTGTCCTGGAACTATTCTTAGGCCTTTTGGCTTTAGCCTCTTCACGGAATGAAAAGCTGTTTACTTCGGAAGCCTGACTGACTGTTGGCTTTCTTCCCGCCGCATTCACCTCAGAACCACTGACTGAACAGTGTAACAGATGAGTGGTCCGTGCTGGAGGAAAAAGGCCTCATCCTCCATCCCTCCATCAGTCAACCATTTCAGGGGCTGATTTGCAACAGACCATTAGCAAAACTAACAAAGAAAGAGAAAAAGAACAACTTGATAACTCGTATTAGAAATGAAAAAGGGGAGATTCACTACTGATGTTGCAGAAATTCAAAGGGTAATCAGAGGTGAATGTCAATTTTCTGGGTGACCCTGGAAACCACAGTGAAGGTTTTGGAGGCTTCAAGATCTTTCACTTTGTCAGTAAGAAGATGGGAAGCCCCAACCATCTGAGGGGATTACTCATTTAAGACTAGGATTAAAGTTCTAAAGGATATCTGGGAACTCAGATGCCAGCACCCCTATTGCCTGTCTTCTGTGCTGTGCTGCATTTTTGGCCTGATTTCATCCTGTGTGTGGCTCATCTGCGGATGGCTCACCTTCCCTAAAGCCTTCCCTGGAGGTGAGTTTACACGTCCAGAAAGAAGAAGCCTCTGAAATCTGCTGGAACTCAGATGCCAGCACCTCTAACTGACTGTCTCCTGTCTTCACTTTTAGGTTTGAAGGAACAATACATTGTTTCACAAACAACAGCTCAGAAACTTTACAGACTCAAAACCATTCTTAAAAGAAAAACTGAACAGAACTTTACATGACTGAAACCCAAACACAATCTAGTATAGAATAAAGTTGTTTAAATAAAAAAAGAAATTTAAAAAAAGCACAAAAGGAAGTAAAAAATAAAATACTAAATTAAAAAAATAGAAAAAGTAAAATTCTATGAGCTTGCTAAAAAAAGAGAGGAAAGAAACAGAGAGAAGAGACAGGAGAGAGAGAAGAGGACAGAAGAAAGAGACAGCACAGAAAGAGATACACATGCAGAGAGACAGAGAAAGAGTGAGAGACAGAAAGAAAGGGAGAGAGGAGAGGAGGAGAGAAATCAAAGCGGGACGGATTAGGCTCTTTTGGCCAAAACTTTTTTTAAAATATATTTTTTATTTAAGTAACATGATCATATTTGGTTTACAGTCATAACCAAAACACCCCCCTTCACCAGTGCAACATTACCCCCTCCCCCCTTACCATCCCCTGCCTGTATTCGAGACAGGCATTCTACTACAGTAATTTGTTTTTAAGTTCCGTAAGTTGTATTTTTTCCTTAAAGGATAAGAGTAAAAAAATATAATAAAGGTGTGATAGTGGCAATCGCCAAGTTTGCATAGGTCCGAGAAAATGGAGAAAATGGGAAAAAAATCCTTGACCTGATTACAAAAAGTTCTCACCCCAGAAGTTTATTGGCATAAGACTGACTCTGGGTTCTAGGCATACCAGTCTATCCAACTCCAGTCATTCTCAAGGTCCCGGTGAAACTTTTTCACACTTTAGCTATTGTTGGTATCAGACTCTTATATTTAAATACTCTGGATTCTGTGCATTTATTTTATCGATGTCAGGCTGATGTGGAGCATCCTCTAGTTTCAGCATATCATTAAATGCGGAGCAATCTGCCCTGCATGCAGACTGTTGCTGAGTCACCTGGGTATTGGGAGCACTCTTGGAGTAAGTCAATGCCAAAGCAGTGGTAGGCCTTCTCTGGTAGAGGCTTGGATTCTGGTAATGTTAAAGACAATTGTGGTTGTTTCCATAAATGGTATCCATTGTTCAGGTGTGTGTGGGTGATGCCCATTCTTCTGAGGCCTGAGCCAAATCATTATGCCAATGTTCAGGGTAAAAGGCCTAATTACATTACCGAATTTGTGTTTCCATCTCTATTAGATAAGAACTTGTTTGCATATGTATTATTTTCCCATTTTAATGTGCCTATGAAAAAGAGAAGCAATACCACAAGATATTGTTGGTGTATCTGGGGGCCGAAGAATAAAGTCCAACATTTCCCGTAACTTGGTATAAACGTGAAATCTATACAGAGTTACTCTTATACCAGTATTGCTTATAAAACAGATCTCACAGGGGGAAAATCAAACAATCAAATAACTAATCTAGTGGACAAAATTGTCACTATATGAGGATATTCAAAAAGAGTTATAGATGTTAAGGGAATACATCTGAGATATACAAAAGAGATACATGTGACCCTTTTATGGTTTAAAAAGAAAAAAAGAAAGAAAACAAAGGTATTTGAAGACAACAGGTGATAGTTGAGTTTGAGACATGTTTTGCAGCATTACGGAACCCTATATTGTCCTTGAACTAGGGGTTTTGCTGAAGCTGATTCCGGTACCATGCAACAGTTCATAGTTTGATGGGGGCATGAGGGGCCATCAAGCATGTGTCAACAGATGTGTTGGTTGTAGTTATTTGTAGAGGCATGAGCTGGGGACCAAGAGGGTGTCTTTCAATGAGGAGCTGGATGGTGGTGTTGGGGCAGAAGGTCAGTCTTGGTGTCTACCCAATTAGGAACTGAGGATAAGGAGGGTTGAATAAGGAGAAGATAATGGTTCAGGGTTTGGGTATGAGGAGGTAGGAGAGACACAGGGGTGAGGGGAGAGGCAATACATAAAAGACTAGACAATAAAGGTCAATTTGTGTGTTTTATCAAAATCTTGGGCATCCTGATTCTATTCCTAGGAAAACTCTAGGATCAGGAACATTTTTGGATAATGCTTTAAAAAGTATATTTGTCACGCGGGCGCATTTGCGCCCATGTAGTTTTGAAAAATAGTATTACTAGCAAACAAAACAGGGGGTCCAATATACATAGGGGAGGGGTTTCCCTCCTCTGCCTGCCTCCCAGGGCCCGAGTTGCCAGGGCCGACCATGAAGACCTGCCTGCTGTGGGGGGTCCCAGTCTCCTGGACCAAGTGTTCAGTCCAGGAGATCTGTGGTCCACTGTCTGACCAGTGAGCCTGCCATATCAGAAAAAAAGAGGGACGGCTTTCCTGGCATGTGCGCTCTGCTGGGTCCAACTGCAAGCTCCCTCTCCAGTTTGAAAATTGAAAGGGAGGGGTTTCCCTCCTCCGCCTGCCCCCCAGGGCCCGAGTTGCCAGGGCCAGCCATGAAGACGGGCCTGGTGTGGGGGGTGTCTCCTGGACCAAGTGTTCAGCCCAGGAGATCTGTGGCCCGCTGTCCAACCAGCAACCCTAACATACCAGAAAAACAGAGGGACAGCTTTTCTGGCATGTGCGCTCTGCTGGGTCCAACTGTGAGTTCCCTCTCCAGTTTGAAAATTGAAAGGGAGGGGTTTCTCTCCTCTGCCCGCCTCCCAGGGCCCGAGTTGCCAGGGCCAGCCATGAAGACCCACCTGGCGTGGGGGGTCCCAGTCTCCTGGACCAAGTGTTCAGTCCAGGAGATCTGTGGCCAAAACTTTTGTACCCCAAAACCTCTTTGGATCATTTATTGCGGACGATTATTGCCAAGGTCCCCCTGAGAATGAGAGTTGGTCTCTCAATTTGGGAGATATTTGGGGACTCTGAATATATCAGCAGTGGACTCAATTTCATGCCACATTTGGCGCTCAAACAGGGACCTGAACCCTCTTGAACTGTGAGTGACATGTTGGATTGGACACTGCCTCTGGAGGCCCTTGTTTGGTTTTTGTGGATACTCATGCTCACTATGCCATCTATTATTAAAAAATAGCGGTTTGACATTGTTCAAGTGCATCATTCTGCTTGGTTGTAAACCACTTTTTTTTTTCATTTCATTCATATATTCACATTTATTCATAGAGATATCACCGAAGTTTATGAATTGCCTATATATAAAATATAAAATGAATGTTGAATCTTCTTTTTTCCAATTATATTTATGCTTATGAACATTTTTGACCTTTTATTTGTATTTAAATACATTGGTTACAAACATGATTGTGGATGGGTTTCGGTCACATAAGATTACACCACCCATCAGCAGTGCAACATTCCCATCACCAATATCCCAAGTCTCCCTCCTCCCCACCCAACCTCCACCTGTACTCTAGGCAGGCTTTCTATTTCCCTCATACATTCTCATTATTAGGATAGTTAAAAATGTAGTTATTTCTCTAAATAAACTAATCCCTGTTTGTAGTGAGCTGCATGCAGTGAGCTGTAACTTCCAGCTCTTTTCTCTTTCATGTCTGAAAGTTATTATTGCAAGAATGTCTTTCATTTTTCTTAAAACCCATAGATGAGTGAGGCCATTCTGCATTTTTCTCTCTCTCTGACTTATTTCACTCAGCATAATAGATTCCATGTACATCCATGTATAGGAAAATTTAATGACTTGATCTCTCCTGACAGCTGCATAATATTCCATTGTGTATATGTACCAGTTTCTTTAGCCATTCATCTGTTGAAGGGTATCTTGGCTGTTTCCAGAGTCTTGCTATAGTAAATAGTGCTGCAATGAATATAGGTGTACGGAAGGGATTTTTGTATTGTATTTTTGTGTTCCTAGGATATATTCCCAGGAGTGGTATAGCTGGGTCATATGGGAGCTCAATTTCCAGTTTTTGGAGGAATCTCCATATAGCTTTCCATAAAGGTTGAACTAGACAGCATTTCCACCAGCAGTGGATAAGGGTTCCTTTCTCTCCACATCCCCATCAACACTGCTTGTTCTCATTCTTTGTGATATGTGCCAATCTCTGGGGTGTGAGGTGGTACTTCATCGTTGTTCTGATTTGCACCTCCCTGATGATTAGTGATGTGGAGAATTTTTTCATGTGTCTTTTCGCCATTTGTATTTCTTCTTTGTCAAAGTGTCAGTCCATTTCTTCTCCCCATTTTTGGATGGGATTAGATGTTTTTTTCTTGTAAAGTTCTGTCAGTGCCCTGTATATTTTGGATATTAGCCCCTTATCTGATTGGTATTGGGTGAATAGTAGCCTGCAAAATTTCTATCCTCTTGATATTATGGAGGTATGTTTTGTGTGCTAGCATGTAGTCTATCCTGGAGAATGTTCCATGTACATTAGAGAAGAATGTGTATCCAGGCTTCCAGGGGTGGAGTGTCCTGTACATATATACTAGGCCTCTTTCTTCCATTTCTCTTTTCAGGTCTAGTATATTCTTGTTGGGTTTCAGTCTGGTTGACCTGTCAAGTGTTGACAATGCCGTGTTGAGGTCTATCACAGTTATTATGTTGTTATTGATATTATTTTTCAGATTTGACAATTCACCTCTGAAGCAAGCAGGATCACTGGCAGGAACACTGATGAAATCCAGTCTTAGGCAGCTGAAAACAGCATGACCGAAGATGGCTTCTGCACCCTTCTGACTCCTGGCAGAAACCAGCAGGAATCAGTGTGTGTATGTCCCCACCCACGTCTGAAGCAGGCAGGATCGCCAGCAGGAATGCAGATGCAATCCAGTTTCAGGCAGCTCTGAAGCAGGCAGGATCACCAGCAGGAACGCTGATGAAATCCAGTCTCAGGCAGCTCCGAAGCAGGCAAGATCATCGTCAGGAATACTGATGAAATCCGGTCTCTGGCAGCTGGAAATTTCGTGGCCCAAGATGGCTTCTGCGCCCTTCTGACTCCCGGCAGAAATCAGCAGGAATCAGTGTGTGTACCTCCCTACCCACCTCTGAAGCAGGCAGGATCACTGGCAGGAACGCTGATGAAATTCAGTCTGAGGCACTTGGCGGGGCCTGTCACTCTCCTCTCTGTCCTCTCCTCTGTATCTTTCTCTGTGCCTCCCTGTCTCTCTCTGTTTCTCTGTCTTTCTCTCCGTCTCTGTTTTTCTTTCTCTCTGTGCTGTTTCTTTCTTCTGTCCTTCTCTTCTCTCTCCCCTGTCTCTCCTGTCTCTCTCCTGCCTGTCCTCTCTCCTGCCTGTCCTCTCTTCCCCTCTTTCCACAACCCCCTCTGTCCAACTACCTCTCTCCAACTGCCTCTGCCCAACTGCTTTTGCCCAACCGTCTCCTCTGGCCTCCCCTCCAAGCTCCTTTATTTCCTATCAATCGCCCCCGCCTGGAAAGTTCAGGTGGGACGACAGGCAAAGAACAAATAGAATAAATACAAAATAAATACAATACATAAAATAAATACAAAAATACTCTACACTAGTGATCATAGAAATCATTATTTGTTCCTGCTCTCTCTATAAACATTTCATTATTCATCATATGATTAATTATTGCTGCATTTTTGTATATATTTGTAATTTGATCATATTTTATTTGGTAAATAATTTTTTACTCTTACATTGTTAAAAGTATGAATTTTAAACTCATACAAAGCATGATGAATAACCTTTATTTAATCTTTTGAGATATTATTATATTTGTTGTAATTTACATCTCCAACTCATTTTAAGAACTGACTTAACCATTGAAATTTAAATTATTATTTTTAAAAATAATATTTGAAGTTATGCTGATTTTGATGGTTTTTAATTTTTTTTTTTTTGGTTTTTGGGCCACACCCGGCGGTGCTCAGGGGTTACCCTGGCTGTCTGCTCAGAAATAGCTCCTGACAGGTATGGGGGACCATATGGGACACCAGGATTCGAACCAACCACCTTTGATCCTGGATCGGCTGCTTGCAAGGCAAACGCCGCTGTGCTATCTCTCCGGGCCCGGTTTTTAAATTTTAACTCAATTTCCCAATTATTATAAATAATTATATATATTCTCATAGTACAATAAATAGTTTAGGATGTAAAGCTACTTTCTTTAAATTATCCCATCTATTCTCTCTTAGTTTTTTGGACCCACCTGTCAGCACTGAGGGGTTACTCCTGGCTCTACACTCAGAAATCGCTCCTGACAGGCTCGGGAGACCATATGGCAAGGGGAACAAACAAGTTCGACACAAAGAGCCAAAAATTTTAAACTGTGAGAGTCAGAAAGCAGCACCATGCAGTGACCTGCCAAAACAGACAAACACTTACACAAAAGCATCTAATTTTAACAATAATCTATTAAATACTTATTGCATTTTGCCATTTTGAGTGAGGGTCAAATCCTGCAGTGATAGTGAGGGTGTGCTGCGTCCTCCACACTAAGAACTAATGGCCAGATGTGACCCAACATGTGACACATGGGTCCCTCTGCTCACTGGCCCCTTGCAGTTTTTTCCGGGAGACGGGATGATGCAGCCTGGGGGCGGGCCTACATGCTCAGAGATCTTTCCTCAGAGGTTCCTTCTCAGAAGCTGCAGAACAAAATCCAAACTTGGCAAAGAGCCACAGTATACAAAATAATGATAAGAGGCAAAGAGCCACATTCATTTTGGCTGGGAGCCTCATGCGGCTTGAGAGCCAGGTGTTCGCCACCCCTGCCATATGGGATGCTGGGATTCAAACCACCATCCTCCTGCATGCAAGGCAAACACCCTATCTCCCTGCTATCTCTCTGGCCCCAATTCTTTTTTTCAATGTTTTGTACCTACCTCTATTAACCCATTATTGAATATTTTTCTTAGACTTTCATAGTAGTAGAATGGTCAATTGTGTCAATTATGTGATGTAATGTGGATATTTCTAAAAAAAAAAAATACACCTAAGAATTGAGCTTGCAAATACTACTTCTAGGAATATACCATAGGAATTCAAAAACATTATAGAAAAGCCCTATGCACTCCCATGTTGAATGGAACACTATTTACAATATTTACAATAGTCAGATTCTGGAAACAATACAAGTTGCCCTAGAAGATATGAATGGATAAGGAAACTGAGTTACATCTACTCAATGTAATATTATGCATTGTTAGTAAAAGTGAAGTCATGACATTTTCTTATACTAGAATCAGTATGGAGATTTTTATGCTGAATTAAATGATTCAGAGGGAGAGTCATAGAAATAGAAAAATATTACTGTTCTGTTGGAAAATGAGAAAAATAAAAGATAGTATGATATCAATAAACTAGAGATTAAGACCAGGACAATTCCAGGTATGCTTGATACTCCATTAGCAGTAATGCAAACCACAGTGTCATCAAAAAAAGATAGAAAGACAATTAAAATGTCTGCCCCAGAGGCATATGGGGAAGAAGTGATGGGAGGGAAATTGAGAGCATTAGTAGCAGAAAATATGTAATGTTAAATGTTGGTGCACATTCTATGACTGAAAGTAAATCATGAACAATTTTGTAACCATGGTGCTTAAATAAAGTAATTATAAAAATAATAAAAAGTATTCAAATAAAGATGAATTTAGTTAAAAATAAATAAATCAGAAATTGTGAATTTGAAAATGTAGTATGGTTTTAATATACAAAGATAATAGGTAAGAAGGTCAGGAAGACCAGTTCATAATAGCAAGCTTGTCAAAGAGCATGGCAATGCAGTTAGTAGTATAGAAAAGGTACCAAAATGAAAATGATAGTTGGAAATGATTTCTCTGAACAAGAACTGGGTACTGAATGCAGATAAAGTGATATGCATGATATTTTTCTTTTTCTTTCTTTCTTTTTTCTTTTTGGTCTTTGGGTCACACCCAGCAGTGCTCAGGGGTTACTCCTGGCTCTATGCCCAGAAGTTGCTCCTGGCAGGCACAGGGAACATATGGGATGCCGGGATTTAAACCACCATCCTTCTGCATGCAAGGCAAACACTCTACATCCATGCTATCTCTCCTGCCCTTCATGATATATTTTCAATAATTATATTTAAAATGAGTATCTACATGGAAAATATGTGAGAAGAAAGAGAAAGAGGAGGAGGAGGAAGAGGAAGAAGAGGAAGAAAAAGAAAGAAGAGGAAGAGGAAGAAAGATGGAGAAGGAAAAGAAAAGAAAAAAGAAGAAAAGAAGCAGAAGAAAGAAGCAGAAGAGTAAGAAGATGAAGAAGAAGCAAAGAGAAGAAGAAAGGAAGGAGGATGTGGACAAAGAAGAAGAAGAAAAGAAAAATTTCTTCCAGTGGCAAGCAGAGGAGAGATTAGTGGAAAGGTGGGAGGTAAATGGGCCATTGGTGGAAAGTGTGTACTGGTGAAAGGTGTTGCACATTGTACAACTGAACTCAATCAGAAAGAACTTTGTAACTCTATAGCTCACAATGATTCAATTAAATAATATATTAATAAAATTAAAACATAAATGGAAAAAATGCCTCTTATAAAGCCAGACTGATGGGTTGTAGGGAACTTGGAAGCATTAGGAGCACAAGACAGGACTCTAGTGAAGATATTGGTATTTGGAATTGGGAACACTGCATGCCAAAACCCCAAATATAAATAACTTTGTCATTCATGGTGAATATAAAAATTAATCCTGCACAGTTTATTTACATCTTTATGATTGTGAAAAAATAAATCATGCATTATATCAATAATTGATAGCTTATTTCTTTTTTCTCTTATTGCCTGATTTTAATGCTACCAAATTCATATCTAGACATGTGAAGATCTTTATCTCAACCTCAGTTACTTCGAAGGAACTTGTATCTAACTTTATATCTTCCAGAGAGGAAAAAAAAAAAACAGTTTCTCTTGGGAAAAAAATCTTTTCTTAGATCTTTAGTTTCTTAGCAACCACAGGGTCTTTGATTTCACTGCATGTTGTCTTAAACACTTAGTTTAGGATATCAACAAATGTCTTGTGATAACATCAGTGTATAAAGAGTTCAGTATGACTGCTCTCTTTTCCTGGGAATATTGGGCCATCAACTTTTGACTGTTTAATAACTCACAGGCTCCAGGTCTTTTGTAATTTTTTATTTTATTTATTTATTTTTTGTTTTTATGGGAAGAAGGTCCCACTCTTTTGTGCTCACTCATAGATTACTCATTTCTGAATTCAAGATCATATTTGCTTATCTTTGTTACTGGGATCAAACCCATCTTAGCTGTGTGTAAGAAAAACATGTTATCTTTATATTATCTCTCTGGCACTAGTCTTTTTATTTAAAGAAGTGACATTTTTGAGACAAATGATCCTATTATATTTATCAGCATTTAAAAATATGAATAGTGAAAATGCAAAACATTAAATGTCATGAATTTTTATTTAATCATAAATGATAATTTAAAGCAATCTATTTTGTGATAGTGATAGAAACTATTACAATTTTCTACTGTCTATATTATAACTAATAATTGCCTTTGCTACTATCTCTTATTTGAGCTAAGCAAACTTATATTTGGAGTTATAAACGAATGTCCATACGCCACTTTTGAATTCTTATTATAAGAATTAAAATTGATAGAAAATACAATACTGATCCATTCAAAAACTGTGAATTTGAAGACTAGGTGTGTCAACTTTATTAAGAGCAAGAATATCTGGCATATTTTTGACTATGAAAGATGCAATAATTTTTTCTGGGCCCGGAGATATAGCACAGCGGCATTTTGCCTTGCAAGCAGCCAATCCAGGACCAAAGGTGGTTGGTTCGAATCCCGGTGTCCCATATGGTCCCCCGTGCCTGCCAGGAGGTATTTCTGAGCAGACAGCCAGGAGTAACCCCTGAGCACCGCCGGGTGTGGCCCCAAAACCAAAAAAAAAAAAAAACAAAAAAAAAAAACAATAATTTTTTCTAAAAAAAGAAAGTAAATACAGTAGGAAGTCAGTTTACTTAAACTACTAGATACAAATCCATTTTAATGATGCAGATTTTTCTTTTTTAAAATAAATGTCTTTTTTATTTTAATTGCACATGACATTTCTCAATGTTTCTTTAGTTTCTACACAAAAATATTAAAAAATGTATGTCAGGAGTTTTGAGGCTAGGAATTATATTTCAGCAGTCAGGCAAGGCAAACTAGGACTAACTGATCAAAAAGTCAGTTATAAACTGAATTATAGTCTTTAATTAATCAAATATACTCACTTGTTTATTTTTATGTATGTCCACATGCTACATTCTATCATATCAAAACTGCAGAATTTAGTCCTGAGATTAGACATTTTAAATTAGATCTGTAAGATAGAATATATTTCTTATTAAGTCCTTCATAGAGTTTGTTGACCCTATTTTAGCTACTAATACTGAGACATATATTAGTTTTAAGATAAAAATATTATCAAGGGTGAACTTGGGAGCACACACACTAGAATTAACTTGATACAAGAAAAATAGTGAACAACAAATAGTAAAAATAAATAATTATAAACCTGCTTTCTCAATGTTACTGGCAAGTAGTCCAATGCATTTGATAGCTACATGCTTTACTATCACCAAGACTTACAATTCTAACTGAAAATAGTTGAGATCAATACAATTTGATTTGATGTTAGTAAAAGAATACATGTAATATGCCTAGGTCAATGTTCAATAAAGTAAATTCTCAATATTTTTATCTCTGAATTTTAGAATATTTTTATAGGGTACAATATCTTTCCAAGGAGAGAGGAGAAATGTATATTAATTGCTTACCATTGACTTAGAAAAATGTTTTCTTTTATGTTCTCTTCTAATATGTAAATGTTTGTATTCTAACCATGAGATAGATCTATTCTAACCACTAAGATCTATTAACAAATGAATAAGCTAAAGTATTTTTTTATTCTTGACACCAAGCAGGAAACAACCTGTACTACAAAAGAATTATACTGAACTACATAACTGGTACTAAATATTATCTAATAAATATAATAGATTATATATTTCAGAAAAATAATAAATATTCATCAAAACCATCATTACTTTTCAAAGTGAGGAGAATAACACTCCAAAACAATTAAGGATTTTTAAAAAGATACTAACACACAATAAAATAAACAAAATTTAAATCTATCTCTGATTCCTCCAGGGCTAAAGCAGCACAATTTTTTAGACTTTATTTTGTTTTTATGTATAATAAATTAATATTTTTCTGTTTTGACCAATTATTCCTGATTCAATAAAAGTATTATTTAGCAACATGTAATGATGTCTTTATTGGTGTTTGCTTGTTTGAATCCAATAACACTTTTTAGTCTTTCTAAATTCAAATTTTTCATCTCAATTTATTTAGCTCATAATTAATAAATATTAATTCATGTTTATCCAGATGAATTAATATAAGATATATGATTAAATTATTCATTGCAAAGACATGGCACTCATTTTATTCCTAAGTATATTTTTTTCTCTTTTGCATGATTTTCTTATTGGATCTTTGGGAAGATTAATGATAGGACCATGTATAGGATGGCTGAGGGCAGAGAAGGAAATTATCTTGTAAGTATAAAATATTACTAGTGCCATACTCAGATGCTTGTTAGTATAGTTAGTTTTTGCAAGTTTTCAATAGTCCAAGGTGTTCAAGTTAGTCTTCTTGTAAGTCTGTTAATATAATACTCACTATGGTCATAGACCTCTGGTCCTCTAAACTTGTGCTACCCATTTTGTATATATATTGAAATATGTAACATCTAATATAATAAATATATATATTTATTTTAAGTGTATATACACATATACTTTTTTTAAAATCCAAATGCCTGGAGTTGTTTCTCTGGGTATTCATTACTAACAGAAGAGCTGGTGGAGTACAAAAGCAATTTAAATTGATCAAGAGACAGATTAATATTCTTGGCTTATGAATCTATACCACTAGTTAGTCAAGCAGTACTATAAAAAATTAATCTCAGATTAAAGATGGGTTCAGACATCAAATAACTTAGAATCTAAACAAAGCTAATACTTAAATTACTTCACAGGTTGAAGTGAAGGTTTTGATGAGTTTTCGAGCTTTAAAGAAATCAACTCTGCCTTACAACATAGAATGATGGAAAAGATTCTTGTGGAAAGAAGCCACGACTTGAGTTGGCCAGGACACTTTTTCTTGAACATCAGTTAGTCCTTTCCTTTGGTAGTAGTGGACATGTTAAAGAGGCATATTGATCACTTACTCAATATTTTCTCGTAACTTTAAAACATGATTTGTTTTTCATTTGTGATTCATTAAACACAAAAGTAGTTAAATGAACAAAAAAAGCTATACACCATTGAGGGGCTGGCAGGTTGAAACTACAAATTAATGGTCGGTAGACTGAATATCGTTTTTTTCCATCTTATAAAGAAAATGTTTTGCCTTTTTTTTCCACTTGAAGACCAGATTCAATTCAATTTGAGTTATTTGACTCTAAAATGCACAGTTCCAGATGCACTGAGGCTTAACAAGGTTTCTAATAAAACTGTTCGTAATCCAAAGCAACTTACTGCCTCGAGCAGGATGTAGTCAAGTTCCAAATACGAAACGTAGAATGCAGTCAGATCCTTATAATAGGAGGAGCCAGAGTTGATAGTTAGGAAGCTTAACAAAGATTTTGTTTCTGTGGCTAAAGGGTATGGAAACTTAAGAGATAGATAAAGTATATGAATACAAGATGTTTCCTCCCTATTGCGGCAAGGAATTTTGATGATAAAAGATGGATAATATGGAAGAAGGAGGAAAGCTTCATCAAATTAATTATATCAATTACTTTTGAGGGTTTTTGGGGTGGGGGGATTAGACCTGTTGGTGCTCAGGAATTACTCCTGGCTCTTCGATCAGGAATTTTTCCTGGCTGTGCTTGGGGAACCATAAAGGATCCGGTGTAAGATGTGTGCAAGGAAAACACTCTACCCACTGTTCTTTTAAGTGGTCCCTGAATAGTATACTAAGGAAAATGATTGGTCAAAGGAACTGACTGAAATATATTTTAAACATTCTACTCTTTCTTTACTGTTTCTAGTTCTCTTCACACCCAACTATATGATTTTCTGGAATTAGAATTGTAGTCAATTCATCTATACATATCTTCATACCCTAATTTCTTTTCCTGAAATATTTGGAGCTCATTTTAATTTGTGAACTTTAGCTGCTTTTTCTAACTCAGTTCAAATTCAATTTTCCTTTTAAGTTTTTTTTTTCTTTTTTTCATTGCATTCTCTCCTTATTTAATTAATATAACCTAGTCCTTGACATATCTCTATATAAATTATATCAATTAAATATCATTCTTTGTATATTTAAAACTGAGCCTGTTAAGTTTTAAATTTCTGTGGTTCATTACACGTTAAATAATAGACACTTTTACACATAAACTATGGAATGAATAAAGGAATTATGTTTGGGGTAAGAAATATGTAAGAAGGAAATTCAAGGAATAGGATAGAAAAATAAATCAAAGTATAAGACCCTTTGAAAATATTCTTTTAGAATCAAGACTTGATTCTTTGAAAAGGTTGTCCATACGTACTGTGCACAATAAAACATAATTGATAACAATACAACTTTTGTTGTGCCTGATAAAGGTAATTTTGTTAGAAAAGACAAATTTCTGAGACTAGTGTTGTAGCTAAAACAAATCAATACTAATAATCTTTAAAAAAAGTTGGAATAGGTGAATGAGTATTGATATTGAATATATTGAATATTAATATATTGAATATTGATATTGAGTCTGAATCTCCAACATATTTGTCCAAGATACTTGTCACAATTCTTGAAAATTTTATAAACCAGTATGGAAAATAGAATTTGAATAATTGTAGGAGTAAGTAAAATATGTGATTAGTATAGAATGATTTAGTAAGAGATCAGTATATTACACAGAGGTAGAAAATTTTATTTTGTATGTCAACAATAGAAAGAAGGAGGTTTTATGTGGCCAGCAAGGTGGCGCTAGAGGTAAGGTTCTGCCTTGCAAGCGCTTGCCAAGGAAGGACCGCGGTTCGATCCCCCAGCATCCAATATGGTCTCCCCAAGCCAGGGGCAATTTTTGAGCACTTAGCCAGGAGTAACCCCTGAGCATCAAACGGGTGTGGCCTGAAAAACCAAAAAGAAAAAAAAAGAAAAAAAGGAGGTTTTAAATTAAAATCTAGTTTCTTTTTCTGTCCTGTATACTATTCATGATTTTCACAACAATAATAGCAAAATGTTTTATAGCAACTCATAGTAAATATACTACTTTAAATTACTACTGGTTTTATAGAAGAAGTTTGAGAATCTTCAACACTGAAAATTCTCTGGACTATGAAGATCACCTATTATTTATAAAAATATATTATTGAGGAATAAAACTCACTTTTATCAAATACCACAGTCCTTATATGCCCTATTTTTTTCTTTATTTTATATTATAGTGAGAATAGGGTTTACAACAGTAGTTCTCAATTGTTTAGTAAATTTAAGTTTGGGGCTATTGTAAGGCAGATTTTTTACATTAATTTGAATATTTTGTACATGACAAAAGCATAAAACCATTCTTTTTATATAGTTATAATAGAAATGATAGGAAGCTGGTCACTGTATTAGCATTGGGACAGCTCCAGAGATTCACTTTTTTCTCGAAATGGATGCAAACCAAGCTATAAAAAAATCATTGGTATACTAGCCATGCAACTGAAAGCTGACAACCTCAGGAAGAGATAATAAAACACATTGCTTATAGCCTTGCTTTAACACCTCTCTACAATTATCTGCAAAGACACCAATTTGACTAAATTCCAAGATGCCTGGCATTTGGAGTACCAAGAATAACTGGAGGAACAGGGACTTTGTGAAGTGAGTGTGGGTACCTTCTATCTTTATTCAACTTCAGGAGGCCTGGCAATTATAAGTATACTCTAAAATTCAGTTGGCATTTTCACACCATGCACTAAAATCATGGATACACTGGCCCACAATTGAAAACTGACAATCTTGAAAGAAAAGGGCAAGCCAAATCCCTGTCCTGCTGAAGCTATCTATGCCTGCTGCATCCATCACTCATAATCGCTGTTTTATTTATGGTCCTGCTTCAACGCTCCTCTGCAGTTCTCTGCAAAGTAACCAAGCATACCTGTGGTATGCTAGTACTTAGCTATCACCAGGATATTTTTGCAATGATTGTGGGCAACACCCACCCCATTCTATTTCTTTTGAAAGACTTGAAAACTGAGAATATGTCCCAACAAAAGCCGCAGTTTCAGTAATAGTGCTTTGAATTCTTAAACGACTTCATTTGCTGCTGTCACTTCCATAGGAACTGACCAATTCATGCCAATGTATATCTGAGGTCACTTAATGCTTGAAAACAAATGGAATAACTGCTAAGGTAGCAACAAGAGCTTATTAAATCTTCTATCGATGCCTTAATGACTTCATTAGAGACACAATGATTTTCACAAATTTGCTTGTCATTGTAATTTTTCTTCTCACCCTTCTAATATATCTATTATATTTTAAAATAGCTATGTTCTCACTTGTCTAGAAAGAAATGTATTATGGTCAACTATGTCATTATTAAATTGAGTTAATAAAACTTATAGAAAGCAAATTTTTCCTTCAACATCTTTATCATTTTTAAAGCTCTAGCTTGTTCTAGTTCATGCAAGAATTTTCAGTTGACTTTAATTATCAGATTTTAATCGATAATTCCCCTTTTTTAAATATTTATAATAAATAATGTATTTTGTAAATGTTTTCTACCAACATAGACTAAATCTACATAAAATATCTAGAAAAAATCTACATAAAATATCATCTCTGCTATTTTCTCAAAAGACTGCACAGATGCGAGAATGTACTATACAAACTCATCATATCAAATGCCAACTTTAGAACACAATTAAGTTAGTTTAAATTATTTTCTTTTTTTCCAAAAGAGAACATTTAGTAAGACTATTCATAATAAATCATATAAATGAGGCATAATATTTATTTCCACAAATGAGTACTACTCTGGCAAATTATTTATTCCCACATTAAAATATGTTGTGTGTTTGTGCGTATGTGTATGTGTGGAACTTGAATTAGAAAATTTTGTGCTAGCAAGTAAGAATTTTGTCATTGAAAAGCAATTTAATTTTATACATAAAATAGAAAAAATTTTCAGATTTATTTATTCTTATTTTATCCACGCCCAGCAGTACTCAGGGGATACTCTTGGCTGTCTGCTCAGGATTAGCTCCTGGCAGGCACAGGGGACCTGATTTATTTAAACAAAACAGTATGAATTACATTTTCTAGAATATTTTTAATTCACAAAATTTAAGAACTAATGCATGCTGAGCTTAGTCTTAATATATGAAAAGAAAAAAGAAGCACAATTCATTTATTATTAAAAGATAAAGCAGAAATAGAAGATAAAATGATCTAACTAGGTCAAGAAATGAAAAGTGTAAGATCTAAAATAATATGAAAGTTGCAATTTTTTATGTGCCGAATAAATTCATACGTATTAAGGAAAAGCTTGTAAGTCTATGATAGAGGAAATAAATAATGAAGGCTTTAGCATATCTTTTGTTACCAATCATACCACAAGAATAGAAAACTAAAAGCATCTAAATAATTTAATGAAAAGGTTAATAATTATCTAACAGACTTAAATTTTAATCTCTACAAATAAAAATGAACATTCTTCAACATTACATGACATATTTAAAGAAAATTATTAAATAAAAAAGATAACTCCATAAAAGAGATCATATTATCATAATATGTAATTCATATTATCTTATTACAAAGGAGTAAATTAGAAATTGATCAAAATGGCAATACTCCCCAAAGTATGTACAGATTTAATGTGATCCCTCTAAAGATACCCGTGACGTTCTTCAAAGAAGTGGATCAAACACTTATGAAGTTCATCTGGGACAATTAACACCCTCGAATAGCTAAAGCACTCCTAGGGAAAAGGAGTATGGGAGGCATTACTTTCCCCAACTTTAAACTGTACTACAAAGGCAATAGTTATCAAAACAGCATGGTGTTGGAATAAAGACAGACCCTCAGATCAGTGGAATAGGCTTGAGTTCTCAATGTTCCCCAGACATACAATCACCTAATTTTTGACAAGGGAGCAAGAAATCCTAAGTGGAGAGGGAAAACCTATTCAACAAGTGGTGCTGGCAGAACTGGTTAGCCACTTGCAAAAAAGTGAACATAGACCTCCAGTTAACATCATGTACAAAGGTAAAATCCAAATGGATTAAAGACCTTGATATCAGACCTGATATCATAAGGTATATAGAACAACACGTTGGTAAAACACTCCATGACATTGAGACTAAAGGCATCTTCAAGGAGGAAACTGCACTTTCCAAACAAGTGGAAGCAGAGATCAACAGATGGGAATATACTAAGCTGAGAAGCTTCTGCACCTCAAAAGAAATAGTGCCCAGGATACAAGAGCCACTCACCTTTGGGAGAAACTATTCACCCAATACCAATCAGATAAGGGGCTAATATCCAAAATATACAGGGCACTGACAGAACTTTACAAGAAAAAAAATCTAATCCCATCAAAAAATGGGGAGAAGAAATCAACAGACACTTTGATAAAAACGAAATACAAATGGCCAAAAGGCACATGAAAAAATGCTCCTCATCACTGATCATCATGGAGATGCAAATCAAAACAACAATGAGATACCATCTCACACCACAGAGATTGGCACACTTCACAAAGAATGAGAACAATCAGTGCTGGCGGGGATGTGGAGAGAAAGGAACTCTTATCCACTACTGGTGGGAATGCCGTCTAGTCCAACCTCTATGGAAAGCGATATGGAGATTCCTTCAAAAACTAGAAATTGAGCTCCCATAAGATCCAGCTATACCACTCTAGGAATATACCCTAGAAACACAAGAATACAATACAAAAACCCCTCTCTCACACCTATGTTTATTGCAGCACTATTCACAATAGCCAGGCTCTGGAAACAACCAAGATGCCCTTCAACAGATGAATGGCTAAAGAAACTGTGGTACATATACACAATGGAATATTATGCAGCTGTCAGGAGAGATGAAGTCATAAAATTTTCCTATACATGGATGTAAATGAATCTATTATGCTGAGTGAAATAAGTCAGAGGGAGAGAGAGACGCAAAATAGTCTCACTCATCTATGGGTTTTAAGAAAAATAAAGTCATCTTTGCAACAATCCTCAGATACAATGAGAGGAGGGCTGGAACTTCAAGCTCACTTAATGAAGCTCACCACAAAGAGTGGTGAGTGAAGTTATAGAAATAACTACACTGAGAACTACCATAAACATGTGAATGAATGGGGGGACTGGAAAGCCCGTACAGGGGGGGGGGGGGTGGGAGGGAGGGAGATTGGTGGTGGGAATGTTGCACTGGTGAAGGGGGTTTTCTTTACATGACTGAAACCTAAATCACAATCATATTTGTAATCAAGATGTTTAATAAATAAAAAAAACTAAAAAATGAAATTGATCAAAAATAGAAATGACTGCTTAAAAGTCAATGTCACTATTTTTAACTTGGTGTCTGGGGAAATACAAAGGCAGACATCAATTAAAATGAATTATTTTAATAATTAGAATGGGATATAATTAAGTTGCAAATTATCACATGTATAATGTATACATCCACATAGTGTTTTAAAATTAAAAATCTGGACTACACATATTAATTCTAATGCTTGCTGTAACAACAGAATACTTTGTGCAACAAAGCAATATGATATACTTCAAGTAATGATATTTCTACAAGTAATAAGAACATTATATTAAATAATTATCTAGTAAAAAAAACCTAGTTTCTTCACTCATCAAATAAGACAGTCTTTTAGATTGTATGTGTGTAATATTATTGTTATGTCATTGATATACTTTTTTTATATTCTATTATCCTAAGATGCTTAAATGAGTAGTTTCTTTATCATTTAAGAGAATACAATATCAAAGCTAATTACATGCATAATAAAATATTAGTTTCAATATTTATTAAATGAATAGAATATTGAATAAAATACATACATAGAAATAAACATACTATAAGGTATTATGGTATACTATAAGATATTAAGAAAACTCTAAATAAAAACATTAGATTATCTAAAAATATATAAAAAACTGATGTATCATTTCCTACTGGATATTATAATTAGAATGCCTTTAGTCATATGAATTTGCATAAAACCTATTTTTATGTGTCTAAAATAAGGTCAGTATCTTTTAAATTTATGTTTATATGTGAGTTACCTGGCAGCACAAATATATTTGTCTCTATTTCCCTTATGACTTGAGTAGTTCATGATATGCTATATGAACTCAATAAAACTCTAGTGACCATATGAGGTATTACATAAACAAATTAAATCTTCATGGGGATGGGGCTAGTGACGAGTGTTGAAAGAGATAAGAGGAGACCCTTTCTGTACCAGACTAAGTCTGTAATGTTAAAATGGCATGCCATGAGTCAAATTTCCTCCAGAACCCAGAAAGTTAAAAATGATAAATGTTCTTTTTTTATCTCACAATGCTCCAATTGCTGTTAAAATATGTGGAAAGGGCATTCAATCCAATTGACAAGGGTCACTGCTTTGTGCCCAGAAGTTTCTCCTCAAAAGATACAATTCACATTAAATTTATTCTGACTTTTTAGAAGAAAATTGTGACTTAATACTGAAAATCTATGAATTTTTAAATGAAACCAATTTGAAAACACCTGTGAGGTAAGTCTTATTGTTAGGATAATCATTTTCTATCCTTCTCAATATGTGGCATAAAACCATGTAGGTTTAAACATGTTGTCCTATTTTATACATTATATCCATAATTGTCATGTGCATGCATCCTTGATTAATTGGAAATATAAGTAAAGAATTAACTATAAACTATGAATGAATGTAGAAATTTGTGACCTAACTTAAGTAACCAAAATGAGGTATGCGAGTCCACCACTTAATGATACATTCACATTATACAGTTAACAAAGGTGTTACAAAACATTCTAAATAGGTTTTCTTCAAGATCCTCCATGTTGGAGTGGTCCCCGACAAGTTAAGTTAGGGAATGTAGGGCCAGTTTGTAGTTTATTTCAGGAAATGCACTGGACCATCTTGTGCTTGCCATTTTTTATAATATTTAACAAGATGTAAACTCCTGTGCTCTTTTCTCCATTGTTCCTATCTTTTGCAATCTATTTCATTTTTAATATAATTTTTATCTTGATCATAGTGGTTTACATATTGTTGACAATAATATTTTAGGTACATAATTACACAAAATCAGGGGGGATTCCCATCACCGATTTGTCCTCCCTAAACCTCCGTTCCCATCCTACCTCCCATATCCTCCCTCCCTCACTCCTGGGCTGCTAGAATATGTGGTTCCCTCTCTACCTAGCTTACTACTTAGTAGTCTTACAACCGTTTGGTCTTGGTACTTCCCTTATTTTCCCTGGAAGGCAGGACTAGATAGTTCAAATTATGTGGTTTTATTTGAAGAAGAGAAAAGTAATAAACTGGGGGAAAAAATCAAATACGCCGAAAACGGGCGGAATCCTTCTAGAGGCTCTCATCATCCGTTTGAGAGATGAAGGAGAAAAAGAAGGTGAAACACCCCAAAAGTACAAATAGAAGTGTCAAATAAAATATCCAGTGAGCACTCCAACAATAAAGATAAGCACCATAAAAAAGCCATGGTCTTGAGATAAAAAACATGGCAGAACACATAAAGAAAGAAAAGAAATAAAGAATAAAAATAAATATAAATGGAGACAACAACTTCAATAACCACACTAAAACAAAGAAATCGACAAAAAGTATATAGATAAATACAAAAATAAATAAAATGTTTTTGTGCTTTTTTGCCTTTTTTCCCCCTCCTGCACCAGGCACAGTAAATATTGGTGTCATTTGAAAAGAAATTCTATTGGCCTAAGAACGTGGTCGGCAACCTGTGGCTCGCGAGCCACATGTGGCTCTTTTACACTTTTAATTTGGGCTCTTCTGTGTGCCGGGGCAGCCGCTCAGGAGTCAGGGACTCTGCTCCTAGCCTCTGTCTGTGTGCGCCCTTTGTGATTACCCAGTATCAACCCTAAACAAAGGTGTTTCCCCCAACGTCATTCTTTCTTAAAACCTCTTCCTTTGATATGTAAATGTCTACTGAATATGTACTTTTGTCTCTCTCTCTTGACCTGAAGCCTCCTGGTATTGGGAATTGGTTTTAATAAAGAAAGAGGTGTTCTAGCTTTTTAGGCTTGAGGCAGAGAGTACAAGGTTTAAGGCCATGGACTCCATGATCACCCTTTCCTGGCTAGCTTGGTTTATTATTTCTTTCCTGCTATCCTGCTTCTTCAGACCAGTTTGGTTGGGGTTTAGAAATACAGTGCCTGGAGTGATCTTAAAACACATACTATCTTTTGCATAAGAATGGGCATCTTCCATGAAGGTATTCTCAACCCAGAGTTTTCTTTTTCGTGGATTCTCATATTCAGAGTACTCATGATTAAAGTTGTGAGCTAATGCCCTTAAATGCTGTTTTTCATATTGATTAGAACTTTCTGCATAATATAAGTGCCAATCAGAAATTTTGTGCAATAGTGGAAACATTTTAATATCTCCTTCTGAAACCCAGAATCAGATTCTTTCTTGAACACATCCATCTTATATCTCACTGTAAAAACTACTTGTGAAACTCCCCTGCAGAGAAATATCAAGTTCATAGAGAAAATGAACAATGCCTGCCAAATACACAAGCTTAGCTATCCATTCCTTGTCCAACTGGGGCTGTACAAAGTCAGAGTTCTGCTCTCACAGGAACTGCACTACTTCTTCCCTCTTGCCCACAAGGTGAGAGAGCATCCTTCTCCTGAACAGTCACTTTACTTCTTCATGGAGAAGATGCTAGTAGTGAGCATCCATACTCTCACCCAGAGTGGTGAATAGCCAGGATTTGATCACAATTGTGAATTTCACAAATTATCTTTACTGTCTCATCTGTCACAGAGTTTAGTTCAGCAGGGAGTTTTTTTTTAATCCAGTCTATCATTCAATGAGTGGATACAATGTATGGGTGTGCAACTTCTGTTTCTTGTGACTATACAAAAACACTGAGCCATGCACATCAGATTATTATTCTGAGTGAAATGAGTCAGAAGGAGAGGTGTAGACACAGAATAATCATTTGTGGCATATAAGAATAAAATGGCAATATGGTAATAATATCTAGAGAAAATAGGGATGAGGGACAGGAGGACTAGTCCATGATAGAAAGTTGCCATAAAAAGTGGGTGAGTCAGTTAGAATATAGAAAAGGTACATTATGACATTGATAGTTGGAACATATCACTCTGACAAAGAACTGGATGCTGAAAATGGATATAAGTGACATGTATGGTACCTTTAATTAACAATATTGCAAACCACGGTGTCATAAAGGAAATTTTGCAAACCTCAGTGTAATAAAGGAAAAGAGAGATATATAGATACATAGATAGAAAAAGAGAGAAAAAAGCAAAATGCCTGCCCCTGACATAGGCAGGGAAGGGTGAAGGGGAAGGAAACAAGAAACATTGGTGGTGGGGAAAGTGCACTGGTGAAAGAAGGGTGGTGTACAATCTATGATTGAAACTCAAGTATAAACAATTTTGTAACAAATATGCTTAAATAAAAATTATTTTAAAATGTTTTAGGCACTTTATCATAATTCCTTTATGATATATCATATGCATTTAACAAAGTGTCATTTTTGTTTTTGTGTGTATTTTAGTTTGGTTTCTTGAAGCACACACTAAAGTGTCAATAGATTTTTTTTTCAGTGAAATCACTACTTTTCTCTGGAACACTGTCCTTGCTTTTAAAGATTGTTGAAAGGTTTTTCTCTTGTACCTGTTTCATCTCCATATTGTAGGGTTTCAAATTTTCAGTACATTTTGGTTTATCAAGAGGGAAACATTTTGAAATGTTTTGCTTACTTATTATCAGAAATCAAAGCATTTTTCCTCGAGAAGGGTGTTAACTATCCAGAATTAACAAATGATCAGTGGATTCAAAACCTGTATTTCATGGTGGATGTTACATCACATCTAAATCAGCTTAATCATAAACTACAGGGGAAAGGATATACAATATTTTTGATGTTAGAATAAGTTATTTCATTTGAAAACAAATTATCTGTTTTTGCTCAAGATTTTGACAGAGAAACTTTGATTCACCTTCCAAGCCTGTTGAAACATCGCCAAGAAAATAATTCTGATATTGAAATTACCTATTTTCAAACAGCAATTTTAAATATGAGGGAAGCTTTTCTCAAGAGTTTTCAGGATTTCAGAAACAGCAAAGTGACATTGCCTTTGTTAAAAAAAAAAAAACCTCTGGATGCCATTGTAATGGAATTAAATTTTTCTCCCTTCAATATTGACAATGGCAAATTTGAAATGCAATTTCTGGATTTAAAAAACAAAGAACTGTGGAGCTCAAACTTTGAACATCTTTGTGCTAATTTAGAAAGATTGGAGAAACACAAATGTGAACTTAATTCACAGCACAAGTGGTCTGCTTCGAAAGACCTGGAGAAGGAAGATATGTTGATTTTTAACACCTGGAATAGTATTCCTGACTCATATAATCAACTAAAGAAGCTAGTGTTTGTTGTTCTTTCCTTATTCGGGTCTACATATTTATGAAAACAATCATTTTTCAAGCATATAAAGAGTAAATTGAGAGAACCGTCTCATCAATGAGAACCTGGAATTGTGCCTAAAAATTAAAAATAACAACAATTACAAACCTGACTTACTCAAACTATCAAGGA